>NW_022103901.1:41541447-41542680 GCF_000313985.2 Echinops telfairi | reverse complement strand
TCCTATGCCACACTCTTCTTCATGTAATTCACATGCATGATTACTTCATCTCACCTCACAGCGACCCATGAGCTGCAGAATACCACCACCATTTTGAAGGAGAAAGAGGGAGCATGGGCCTTGCCCAAGGTCACGTATCAATAAGAAGCAGAGGGGGCTCTCAGGAGCCCCCAGTCCTTGTTCGGACCCTGAAAGGTGAGCATTGTTGAAACACAAGCAGGCAGGAGAGCCCCCACTCTTATGGATCATCCAACCTCAAATGCCTTTCCCTCAGCAGGGTCACATATCCACCACACTACTTTTAAAAAGCTATCTGGAAGGGGTCAACCTTTCATTGACTATTGACCATTCACACTGTAGTAAGAATTAGTGGCCAGATGACTAGGACCATTTAGCAGTATTCTTTCTCAAAATACCGTCTCTTCGAGAACAGCTACATCTGACTCACCAGGGAGGATGGCAGGACTGGTATATATTCGAAGGAGGGAGGTTTCAAAAAGTTGTTGGAAAATGGAACTGTAAGATAACAGAATTTTTGGAAGTCGTACAGTATGTTCCAGTCCTGACCCCAGCCCCAAGGTCAGCAGTCTGGACCCAGCAGCCGTTCCTTGGGAGAAAGAGGAGACTTGCCGTTCTCAAGGATTCACAGCCCAGAAGTCCACAGAGGCAGGTCCCCTCTGTCCAGTAGCGTCGCTGAGTGTGATAGGGCTCGATGGCAGTGAGCTGGGGTTTTTGGTTCTGTTTTGTTTTTCATTCTGTGAAAGGCGGACACTAGCTGAAGGAGCTTGATATCAACAAGCAAAGAACTTGAACCCACCAGTCTGGGTAGGTACCCTCAGGTCTGTTACTTCTTTTCATATTCCCTTGACTGTATCAGATGAAGAGAGGGAGACAGGAGATTGGGTGGGGGGGGCATGAGATTGAAAAAAGCTGATGGAATTGAAGAGAACAGCAGCCACACAGATTTGAGGGTTAAATCCTGACAAGCTCCTCGATGATCCATTTCCCACAGGTCTGGTCTGAACTGTACATGAGGACCATGGTGGCTGCTCACAAACACCTTCATCACCCGCAGACTCCATCCGAAGGATAAAGAGAAGAGCTATGGCTAGTGATGCCAGGTGCTTTCCAACTCTGGGCCGATGTGGGATCCTCTATTCAAAAGAACACACTTCCTGGTGAACATTGCCTGATTCTTCTTGAAAGTACCCTTGGCGACTGAAATCCAAATGA
>NW_022103901.1:41538478-41539560 GCF_000313985.2 Echinops telfairi | reverse complement strand
GAGAGCACACAGCCTCACGTTGCTCCTGCAGAGTGGCTGGTGGGTGCAAGGTGCTGGCCGTGGACTCCACAGCCCAACTCGTCACCCACTGCCCCATGGTGGCTCCTCGTGGCCGGACTGGCTAATTGTATGTGAGTAGCTAGGGTCAGTTTCTGCTCTGGTGGACTAGTGACCTGTGGAGACAGCCTTGAATAAGGAACACAGAGAAAAGGCTTGGTGCCCTCAAAGTGAGCCAGCGGGCACAAAGGTGGGCACACAGGCACCACTGTCCAGCCTCCCGTCCAGGTACCATGGAGCGGGATGGGGGGAGGGGGGCAGTTCTGAGCCCAGCAGGGGCGGCTAAAGTCACATTCAGCCAAATTTAACCACGGGGGCTGCCTCTGCGGTTCCGCACCAGATGATGCAACTGGCTGGTCTTTGGGGGCCAAGTCAGATGACAACTGTCTGTCCTTAAATGGTAGGATCACACTTGGAGAAGCTCGTGGGAAGTGAGTGTGTCTGAGGGAAGAGCCGGCTCAGGGCTCCCAGCTCACTTTGAGCATATGTTCACGGTGTGGAGTGGCCCACAAAGCTGCTCACTCTGTCTCCCTCTCTGTCTCCTTGTCCCGGTCTCTCCCTCACCTCCTCCCTTCCTCTTTCCCCCTCTCCTTCTCTCCCTCTGTCCTCTCCCACCACCTACAGGCCTCCTCCCTGTGCTTCGCTTCCGCTCTGCCCTCTCTCTAGTAACTTAAAGACACAGGTGCCTCGCTGAACTCCACAGAGATGTTAGAGAAGATGGCATCTGACTAACCCCACTCCTCCCCCACACAGAAACCCAGAGCTTTCTTACAATCGCATCCAACTGCTCGGCAACCCCAGTTCCCTAGCAACCCTCAGGAGGCTTTGGTGAAGGTCTGAACAAGGGCCTCTTGGGTAGGGTGGTGGAGCTTGCAATTGCTGGAGAGATTCGCAAAGTCGTGGCAAGGCCCTTCCCGCCCACCATCCCCAAAAGACCCCACTATGACCCCAGTGCCGCGTCCCACTCTGGACTAGACGGGAGCATGTATATCGGTACAGGCAAGAGATAAAACTCACAACACATG
>NW_022103901.1:41536424-41537745 GCF_000313985.2 Echinops telfairi | reverse complement strand
TGGAAAGTAAATGTCTGGAAAAGAACGATGGAATATATGTAGGAATATGTCAAATACAATTGATGTATGGATTGTAACAAGAGTTGTAACAACAAAGTGATCTAATAAATAAATAAACAAATAAGGACCCCTGTCCGTCCGAAGGATGAGGTAAAGCAACATGGTTTCTCCAGAGCTCCCAGCATCTTCTTCAGAACCCTTCGCTGGCACCTCAAGGCCTTGGAGCCTCGGCCAGCTTTGACTCTCCTTACTCCTCACTCCTGGTATCAGCCCCTCAATACAAGCAAGACCGGAACTCTCCACTGGCCTCAGGAGCCCATGTCACCCATATGTCCAAAGCCAAGTGGCTCACATGCCTTTCCTCTGCCACCATGTACCTCCTCCCTGCAATGCAGGCCAGGTCTCATGAAAAAAAGATCCCAAGTCACGGCAGGGAGACTAGACCTGTGCCACTGTGCTCCACAGAGTTTGCAACGAGAGGCTCCCACGCCTTTCCTCCTGTGTGCTTTGGGTGGACTCAGTCCACCCGCTTTGCAGGTAACAGAAGCCACTGGCACCAGTCTGGTGGAGCTGAAATGGACTCCAGCTAGCATCAAAGCACAGCCACGCCCCCACCACGCCCCCGCCGCTTCCAGTTCAGTGAGGCCAGTGGTCAAGTACAGACCTGCCTCTGCTCTTTCCCACCTGACTGGCCCTTACTGGTTTGTCTTCTGGGTCTCACCTTAGCCAGCACTTCCTCTAAGACATAACCTTATCACAAATAGGATCTCCCTGGTGGTGCACTGAGGTAAGCATTGGCTGCTGACCGCAAGTTCCAGCCTGCTTCCATACAGATTGACAGTCTCGGGAACTCAAAGGTGAAGTTCTTCCTCGCCCTCCAGGGTTGCCATAAGCCAGGAGCGACTTGACCGCAGTGGGCGTGGGGTCATCTGCTGTCCGAACAGTCTTCCCTCGGTAGAACATAAGCTCTACAGATCCAAGACCTGGCTTGCCTTCTACTCCACAAGGATGGTGCCATGTAGACAACAGAGCTAAAGATGTATTGAACACATGCTCAGGACGGAGGTCAGTCTCCATAGAAAAGACACTGAGAACCACGATGTGCCCCGCTTCCAACTGCGGGTTTGCCGGAACACAGATGCATTCTTTGTGACAGGTGGGGGACTGGTAAAAGCCACGCGTCAACATGCCTAGATGGGCGTTCCAAGAGGAAAGGAAGGGAATGCGGTTCCGATAAGGCAGCTTTCTGGTGGCCTGGCTGGGTAAAGAGAAAGAGCTACTGTTGGGGTTGGAAGCTGCATGGTTGCTTCCGACTCCTGGC
>NW_022103901.1:41534418-41536211 GCF_000313985.2 Echinops telfairi | reverse complement strand
TGATCACTCTTGTAAACTATTGATATTCTCACCCATTTTGCAAGTTGTTAAAAGATAATTAAGTGATATATCTGAAAATCTGACACATGCAGGAATCCACCAGTGCTAACTATTGGCATTATTACTTCTACCCAGAGTATATCTCATACACGGTTTGACAGACAAAAAATAGCCCATTACATGTTGTCATGCAGAACCGCTCGAAAGGATTGACAAGACTGTGACTTTTCTGAAGCAGATAACAGGCCTTTCCTACGTGGTGCATCTGGATGGGTCTGAGCCACCAACATTTTGATGCGTAGTCCACTGTCTAACCATCTGCACCACACGGACTCTCCTTTCATGCACAATGATTGCTCAATAAAAGGGACTACCATGAGCCTTCCCGAGGGGACAAGAAGATCAAAATTCAGGAAAAGATAATTATTACAGGCCCCATTTGTCCCCCACAAATATGTGTTCTAAGTCCTCACTCCCACACCTGATCCAACCATGTAACCCCTACACCTGACCCAAGCCATGGTCTTTTCAGTTGCCTCATATGTGAAAGTTGGACCCTGAATAGGGAAGTCCAAAGAAGAATCAATGCGTTTGAATGATGGTTTTGGCAAAGAATATTGAAAGTGCCATGGACTGCCAAAAGAATCAATAACTCTGTCTTGGAAGTACAGCTAAAATGCTCCTTAAAGGAAAGAATGGCGAGACTTCATCTCATGTATTTTGGACATGTCAGGAGAGACCATTCCCTGGAAAGGACATCACGTTTGGTAAAGTAGACCAAACCAAAGCCAAGCTCACTGCTTTACAACTGGTTCCTCCCCACAGCCACCCTACAGGGCAAGCTAGAACTGTCCTGTGGGTTTCCAAGATTGTAACTCTTACCAGAGTCGAAAGCCTCATCTTTCTCGGGCAGAGCAGCTGGTGGTTTCCAACTGCTGACCTTTTGATTAGCGGCCCAATGTGTACTTCTCCTTGAGTGGTAAAGTACAGGGGCAGGGGAAAAAGAGGAAGACCTTTGACAAGATGGAGCGGCATAGTGGCTGCATTAATGGGCTCAAACATAAGAACAATTGTGAAGATGCTGCCGAACTGGGCAGCATGTCATTCTGTGGTACATGGGGTCGCTATGCGTCGGAAGCAACTTGACAGCACCAACAACAACAATAGCAAGAAAAACACTTGTGATATAGGAGGCCTTGTGGTTGTAGGAGGCAAAGCACTCTGCTCTGCTGAGAACAGAAAGGTTCAAACCCACCAGCTGCTCCAGGGGAGAAAGATGAGTCTCTTCCATGAAGAGGTGTACCCTTGGAAACCTCATGGGACAGTTTGACTCTGTCCTGTCAGGGTCACTGTGAGTCAGAAGCCGTGGGGTCATAGTGGTTACAAATGGACTGTGATCTGAAAGGTCAGCAGTTCAAAACCACCAGCTGCTCACAAGGAGAAAGGTGAGGTTTTCTACTTCCGTAGGGTTACAGTCTCGCAAACTTACAACGGCAATTCAAGCCTGTCCTATAGGGTCATTATGAGTCAGCACTGACTAGGGCGGTGCGTTATGAGTTAGAATGCACTTGGTGGCAGTGGGACCTTTTTGGTTGGTTTGTTTTTTAAGTATCTGTAATTATAACCCCATTGGGAAAGGGTTTATTTGTTATATTAACGAGGAAAGGAAGCAAAGAAGAGGAAAGGGGCGAGAGGGATGCCCAGTCACAGGGAGACCCCAGAGAACAAGCTCTCCCACCTTCCCCTAGGGCATTTGTTCCCAAATAAGTGATCCCTCCAATTTGGAACAGTAC
>NW_022103901.1:41529820-41532514 GCF_000313985.2 Echinops telfairi | reverse complement strand
TCGGGTGAGGGACAAGATAGCGAGGCCCTGGTCTTGTGGATCTGACGCTTGGGTGGGGGAGAAAGAAAAGAGCCAAGTAAACAGAGTTACTTCAGGTAGTGATGTGGACTGTGATGGAAATAAAATGGGGGCCGAAGAGAGAGGGCTGGTGATGAGAATCTTATGACAGGGATGGGTGGACAAGCTGACTGATGGCAGGTAGATGGGTAAGACAGATAGCTATGCACCGTGGAGTCAACCCTGACTTCCTCTCATGGCAACCTCCTGCACAGCAGGACAAAACACTACAGAACACTGCCGGGACCTGCAGCAGCATAACGCTGCGTTTGGTCCAGCAGGGTGGGGCTGCCACTGTACTCATCCATCTCCACGAGTGTCTCCCTTGCCCTCGCTGTCCTCGGCATCACCACATGTGATGCCCCCTTGCCTTCATCGATCCCTCTTGGGAATGTGTCCAACGCAAGCAAGTGGAGCAGTGCTCTGTGGTGCCCCCCAGGACTCCTTCCCCCAGCCTGGTTTTCAAAAAGTAGACTGCCAGACCTTTCTTTCTTGTCTTAGCCAAAAGATCCTCAGAGCCCTGTCCTCCAAGGGTGACCTTGCTGGTATCTCAGATACCAGCGACATTGTGTCCAGCATCAGGGCAACATACAAGCCATGCCATACAGCACTGACACATGTGGTGGGCCTGATGCACAGCAGAATTTTTAAAATATTTTATTACACTTTTTGTCAAAATCTACAAAGCAAATTAAGTTCCGATTTCATAATTTCTATACCAGTGGGCCAGTGATATGGGTTACATTTTTATTTTTTTATTAATTTAATGATAAATTTATAATTAACAATTTCATCGACATACAATTCACATCTCAAATATTTCAATAGTTCGATCGTATTCATAAGCGTTGTGCAACCATCACTACAATCAATTCCAGGACATTTCCTCTTCTTCGTAGTCTTTAGCTTCTCATTTCCTGCCAGCACCCCCTGCCTGCCGTGTCCCTTGGAATCTGTTGATCCGGAGGTTGTCTCCGTGAGTTTACCTAACCTGCGCTTCATATACAGAAAACATCGCTGTGTGTTGACGGAAGGGAAACAGGTGCCAGGAAAAGACTGGTGTCTAAAAGTTAAGTCTGTCTCCCAGGGCAGCAATGGGAATTCATTTCATGTGGTCCCTTTGCAAAGAGGAGGGTGGTCTAGGACAATGATTCTAAGTGGGAATCAAGACATAAGATGGAAAGCCAGGCAGACATGGCATGCACCCAGGGTCAGGATTCCTTGTCGACTAGCTCTGTAGCCTTGAGCACTACATTTTCTGAGCCACGAAACAAATACACCAGAGCTTCTCATAACAACACGTGTAAATCTCGGACACAATTACTCTGGCTGAAGGAAGAGCCAAGCCTCTGAAGACTACATCCAGGAGGGTCCTGTTTTTGTAAATGTCAAGGAGACGCTGGGCAACTGGAAGAGCCCTGAGTGTCCCTGAAGTGTGTGTCTGGAAACGGTATGTGTTGCTGTGCATCTTCTCAAGGCAACAAAATTCAGCTTGAAAAGCAGAAGTCAACATGGTGTAACTTTTTAGCAACTCAAAAATTTAGCCATGGCACATGTGTCAACTCAAAAGCCTTCAGAGTGGTTAGAATAAAACGGGGGGTGCTTTTCCTCTGGGAAGGGTGCAGGCAGCCGGGCTCCACATCTCGGGCTCCCTGTGGGTCTAGCACTGCATTTAAAAGTGAAAGTGAAAACTCAAAACAAAAGTTTCAAATTCCCTCTGAACAACATTCCTCATCTGCAGATTCAAAGGTGCGCTTTTGGAGGGGAGGCCAGTGGGGAGTAGGGAGCTAAGGGCAAGGAATACAAGGAAGAAGAAACGTCCTGGAATTGTTTGCAGCAATGATTGCAGGATGAGTCACACATGGTGCTACATACAAGACTCTTCCCATGGTTCCATCGTTGTTACAGAAATACGCTACACACAAGCTTCACTCTGCTTAACCACGCCTTTTTTCATACCTACTAAGTGCTACTCACAGGGAGCCCTGGTGATGTAAAGGCTACACACTGGGCTGCTAACCTCAAGGTCGGCAGCTCGAAACCACGGCTCCGGCAAAAAGGTGCCAAGGGCCAGTTCTACTCTGTGGTTCAGGGCGGTTGGCTGTGAGCCGGAATCCTCAACGGCAGTGGGTGTGGTGTGTTTTGAAGCGCTGGCCACACAGTCAGTCCCCTGTTGCATCGTTGAATTGTTCTCCCACGACTGTCCTTCATGGTACAGCAGGAACAGAACTCGGCATCTCCGACACAAAGCCAGACATCGTGTTGAGCAGTTGGGCTTTCTTGACACACACTCCCACAGCTGGCTGGAAGTGCTTTGGGAAGGCGACGTAAATCTAATTAGGCGATGCCATGTGGCCAGCATGAGTGGCAATTTCTGAAAAGAAACCCAGGAGATGACTTGCAGAAAGTAACTGTCCCCCACCCCCACCCCCTTTAAAGAGCTTTGGCTCTCTGTTGCTTGCTCACACACTCATACACACACAGCGTCTCGTTTTAGGGGAGAAAAGCAAGCCGTGTTTGGGGCCTGGTCCGCTGGTGTCACTACAACATGAACTCAATATTCCTGTCAGAACAAACACACGTGTGTCTCAGATAGGGCCGGGAGGAAACAGAAGACAGGAACAAATGGCGAAGAAC
>NW_022103901.1:41527399-41529672 GCF_000313985.2 Echinops telfairi | reverse complement strand
TTTCCGGAGCCCCCAGTGAGCAGACCACTTCCACACCCGCATCCCCTCACCCCTGAATGAGGATAACCACAACCACCATGCCTGGGAAGACACGGGTCATTCTTTGTACAGGTAGTCCCTGATTGACGGCCTACTTTTGGGGTTGTTATTGGATTTTTCACTGTGCTGTTGTATTTTCATTATCTTGCCTTTGATGATCCAAACCAAACCAAGCTGACTGCCTCTGAGTCAATTCCAACTCCTAGCAATTCTACAGGGCAGGGCAGAACTGCGCTGTGAGCTTCCAACACCCGCCTTTCTCTCGTGGAGTAGCTGGGCATTTTAAACAGCTGGTCTTGAGGTCAACAGCCCAACAAATGATCCCACCAGGGCTCCTCCTTCTTTTATTATCAGTACCTAAGAAAACCATACCAATGTGAATGGGGGTGGGGGGACAAGGAATGGAGACCCAAAGCCCATCTGTAGACAATTGGACATCCCCTCACAGAAGGGTCACAAGGAAGAGATGAGCCAGTCAGGGTGCGGTATAGCACCGATGAAACACACAACTTTCCTCTAGTTCTTTAATGCTTCCTCCCCTGCCCCTCCTCCCCCCACTATTATGACCTCAATTCTACCTGACAGATTGGATTAGACCAGAGCAAGCACACTGCTACAGAGAAGAGCCCTCAACAAAGGGAATCCAGGATAGATAAACCCCTCAGGGCCGATGAGAATGGAGGTACCAAGAGGATAAGGGGAAGGTTGGGGGGCAAAAGGGGGAATCGATCACAAGGATCAACATATAACCCCCTCCCAGGAAGACGAACAACAAAAAAGTGGGGCAAAGGGTGACAGAGAATGATGTAAGATATGAAAACAATAATTAAGTTATCAAGGGCTCATGAGAGAGAGAGGGCAGGAGAGGGAGAGGGGGAAAAGGAGGCACTGATACCAAGAAGTCAAGTAGACAGAAAATGCTTTGAAAATGATGATGGCAATATATGTACAAATGTGCCTGATATAATGGATGAATGTATGGATTGTGATAAGAGATGTAAGAGCCTCCAATAAAAGTATTTAATAATCTTTTAAAGCCAGTCTTCAGTCTTTGCAGCTCAGAAACATAAGATATAAATTTACAGATACACTGTACACCTTTGGGTATAGTAAATGTGCACATATTACTAATAATAAGGAATATCAAACCTCATGCCCTAGGGAGCACCTGGAAGCCAAACAATAGCCGATAAAGTGAAGTGGTGGTCTGGTGGGAATGGGTTGGGCTGTAATCTGAAAGTCAGCAGTTCCCAACCACCAGCGGCTCCTCAGGAGGGAGAGGAGGCTTGGAAACCCACAGGGGCAGTTCTACACTGTCCTGTCGGGTGCTGTGAGTTGGCGTGGACGCTACTGCAGTGAGTTTGTGTTTGGTTGGTTTTGATTTCGTGTTTTAGTTTGTTTTTTGTTGGTTTTTTTGTATAAAGTAAACAACACCCTTGAGAATAATCAGAATAACTAACCCTCTGAGGCCAAAAGGTCAGCATTTGCCCCAAACCAAGCTGAGAGATCAGGAAAGGGCCTGCCAGACAGACAAACAGACCGGGGCACCAGGAGAGCTTTCTATTGAAGAAGTTTCAGCCCATAACACGAAACAAAAGTATACATGGAAAACGAACAGGCTCTGGGAACGCTCACCAAACCACAATAAGATGCTCCAAAGACTTAAATCGCCTCTCCAAGCCCTGGTGTATGGTGTAGCATACCCACTAACCACGAACAAGCAAAAACGTACCACAAGCTGGGTTGTAAGTGCTGCGGCCCCAAGGATGATCCTCACAGCCACCTATACAGGACTGTTCTCACACCCACCCCACGGAGCTATGTTAAGACCCAGATTCCAAGCTCTGCCGCATGCTCCGGTTACGGCGTAAGCCCTCTGTCCACGTGGAGTCTTGACCCGAGCTCAGCCTCACGCGTTCTTTAGGACCTTTAGGCTTACAATGCGAACATATCTGCCCTCCAGCAGAAGGTACTTTGGGAAGCAGGGGCAGCCTCTCCCTCAGGGACTTGCGTGGGTGTACCCTTGATGGAAAAATGGGGTACCAGATGAAACACCCGCTCTAGTCAATTCTGAAAACATCCAGGCTGCAGGAACACGATGGGAGGTACCTGTGGCTTCTGAGAAGAGAGCTAAATCCTTTCACAATGTCTACCCCACTCTGCCGTGGGCAGCAGTGAGTTCCTGCAGTGTAGTGTGGGGCCTAAGTCCCAGCTTCACCGTTTACTTCATCATT
>NW_022103901.1:41524743-41526911 GCF_000313985.2 Echinops telfairi | reverse complement strand
AGGCCTAGCATTCCACTTCTGTCCAGAGAGACAGTCTCTGAAACCCCCAGGGGCAGTTCTACCTTGTCCTGAGTTGGAATCAACGCAGGGGCAGTGTGTTTGATCTTCTTGTAACCCAAACACAGAGCCCAGGCCTCTGCCATTGAGTCCTCCGGTCCGAGGCTATACATCTTCACAGGAGCAGACAGCCTCAGCGGTATCCCTCAGCGCCGCTGGTCAGTCTGAAGAGCCAGCTTCGTGGTACCTGACCCACAGCACCACCCAGGCTCCTGAGGAAGGGTAAAGGGAACCTCAAAGAACCCCAAAGGGCTGAACACCAAAGAGTTGGGTGCTTGATCCCACCCAGAGGCTCTGCCAAGCCCTGCCCCTGGGTGTCCATACAGACTCAGTGAAGAAACCAGCTCTGCCCACAGGGTCGCCGGACGGGAATGAACTCCGCAGCACCCAGCAACCCCGACGAAGGGGCCCTCGTGCCCTCCGGGGGCCCAGAGGGATGGGTGCTGTCCCCGGCAGGCAGGGAGGCTGGCTAGGGAAAACTAGCCCAAAACCTCATGAAAATGTCCCGTTATTTTGCTTTTCCATTTCCCGTGAGGTTTCTGAAGCCCCCTTGCATGTTCAGAGCACTTAAGGACAAAAATGTATCTTCAGAAGCAAACTCTAATTACAGAGAAGCCCAAGGATGATTTGCAGAAAATCACTATCTCATCTGAATCTACATCCTGTTCATCAAAGAGGTCGGGGCCCTTTTGATTATTAGACTCAATATTTTTAGGCTATACCACCAAATGGCTGGGGAAAAAATATGAGCAGCAATCTCGTGAAGGAAAAAAAAATCCATCTTAATATCAAGAGTCACGTCACATGACAGGGAAAAATCAACAGTGGAGGTTTATGAAAGTCGTCTCTCCGATGCCTCGCTCTTCTCCGGAGCTGGGCTTCCCAGGGCTCTTTGCCATGCCCTCTTCCCAACACCAGGCTTCTGCAGGGGCAGCGGCGGTCTGAGCCTCCCAGCCCAGCTGAGCACAGAGATCAGATAGTGACCTAGTGTTGACTTTAAGGAAAATGAGAACCAGTCAGGTGACGGGGTGGGGGTGGGCTGGGGTGATCATTCCTTTAAAGTCCTGCAAGGCTGCCAGTGAGTCCAGATGAAGAGGACATTGACATGATTCTTACACTCACTGCCAGCCGCTGGTTGCCGACTCACAGACCCCCAGACCCCCTATGCTATACTACAGGGTAGCACTGCCCCTGCGGGTCTGCGTTTCTGAGACCGCAACACTTAGGGAGCAGAAAGCCATGTCTTGGAGTTGCTTAGTTCCTGGATGTTTGGTGCCAACCGAAACCAGACTCACTGGCTTCGAGCGGATTCTGACTCATAGCGACCTGGCAGGGCAAGTAGAACTAACTGCCGCTGTGCGTTTCTGAGACTGTAACTCTTTACAGGGGTGGAAAGCCCTGTCTTTCTCCCTCAGTGAGGCTCATGGTTTCAAACTGATGACTTCATGGTGAACGTATAACCACTATGCCACCAGGGTCCCTTAGATGTTTAGTGAAGACCCTCCTAACTGTGGAATGACAGCCCCATTCTTGGTGCATAACAAGCAAGTGTGTCTTTCTGTCTGCTTTTGTAATGACTCGTCATGGTTGCTCACATAATACCCAGAAAAGGTTTTCTGGTCAACAGGTATATCCTTCTTGGGCTCCAAGGTCTGGTCTAACTTTCCTGTGATCAAACTGAACTCTGGGACTTCTCAGTTTCTTTAACCCCTAAGAGCTGATAAAATATCAATCATCCAACACTATCCTCTCTATAAACTCCCCAAACCATTTATCTCTCAGTCTACAATATGTAAAGAGCACCTATGAATCAACAAGAAAACAAAGGCACCATGACAAATAAAATCCATTGTTGTTATTCTCAACCACAGCATAGGTTTGCTATGTACATTAAACATATGAATGGAATCAAATAGATGCATTTTTCCAATATTCCTGAGAGTTCTAGGAGAGAAGAAATGGGCCCACCTGACAACATCGTATGAAAGGACTGCCTGTAGCAATTCTTGTTAAAAAAAATAATGTCCAATTTAAAAGAAATGGGTAGTGGGGAACAGGGCACTAGCCCACCCAAGGGGAGGGTATTGTTTATATCTCCACAGGGAAAGAGA
>NW_022103901.1:41510352-41522527 GCF_000313985.2 Echinops telfairi | reverse complement strand
AAGGGAAAAATGAGGAGCTGAGACCCAGGGCTTAAGTAGAAAGCAAATGTTTTGAGAATGAGGATGGCAACAAATGTACAAATGTGCTTGACACCATGGATGTATGTATGGATTGTGATAAGAGTTGTATGAGCCCCCAATAAAATTATTTTCTTTAAAAGTTCAATTTATGATATCATGCCTGGAATTCATCCATGTTGTTTATTTCCAGTCTAAGAGACCTTCACAAGATACCCTTTTTTGGCTTCAAAATACCACTGAGTCCTGAGGTACAATTGTAGACTCAACGCCACAGTCCTACACAACCAATGGCCTTGTCACCAGAATCATCTGAATGTGACTCCGTGCCTGGAAACCCATCTCTGGGCAGTCATTTATTATCAATACAACTGGAAATGAAATTCCCTTGATTAGACAAGATTCATTCATGCTCCATGTCTGCCCCATAGGAGGTGAAACTTGAGTGATTTCAATGAGTTAGTTCTTCCATTTGAGCGCTGATCCAAACACATCCTGGAATTTAAAACCACAAATGGTCCCCATGAATAGACCAGCTCTTTCTCTAACCCACATTCTCTCACTCACGTCTGGGTAGCACATTCCTGGAGGCTCAAAGTATTTCCCTATTCAAAATGGGTCAGAGAAGAGAATGGGTTTGTTTGCACCAGCGCCAGAACTGAGCACAGCCATTGACTGCCATGTCCGTGAGGTACAAGGTTCGAGATCTTCCAGGGGGGTTTATCATGACATTCCAAGTGCTGCTGCATTTTGCTCTGAGAGCTAGCCAGGCCTCATCCATTTCACCATTATTCATCTGGGATGTAAATAAAGACTGTCACATTCTTTCATGCCGGGAAGCCAAAGCTGTTCTGTTCAGTGGCCCATTTTCCGAACCAGGTAGACACTGGCTTTGCTAACACACTGCAACCATTCCCCAGGCCATGAAGAAATCATCACCCTGCCTGTCACCCATGTCAAAGGTCGCGGGCATCTTCCCCTGCCTGCTGAGCACAGAACTTTGCTCCCCAAAGTCCAAAATGATGATTCAGCAAATAAAGCCCCACTGCAGCTCCTGGAGGAGCCTCCGCAGAGGCGACCCAGGCTTTACCGTGTGTAATGCCAGCACTGCTTCTGCTACTAGGAATCTCTAGCCACAACTGAACGCATCCCTTGAATCGTCTGGCTTCTGTTATTTCAAACCAAGCCCTCCACATTACTTTAATGTGGGGGTTACTTGAAAACATAATTGCTAGGAATAACCACAGTAGTACATTATTGTCAAAAACTAAGCAATCTTCTCTCTCTTCCACTCCCATTAGCCAGAGCGTCAGCTCCATCACGTGTGTGCTGTTGTGTACACAGACCTTTGAAAGAAAAGAAAACTACTTGTGAGCAGACCACCAGGCCCAAGCGCAGTCTAACTGGGAAGGAATTCAGCACCACCAAACCAAGGATGTTTCTGTTCCGTTTTGGTTTTTCCGAGGAGAAAACTGGGGGCGAATTTACTTCCATTGAGCGCACCTATATACTCAAACCAATATGGCCAGAATTCCCACACACACCACCACCACCACAAAATATATCTTCTTTGTGAATTAATTTTGGCAAATGTCGGGGCTATGAAAAGTAGGTCTCATTCTTGCCCTTGAATCTTTTCACTGATAGCAATTGGAAACCTAAGGGACACCCCGGGTCTACCTCAGATAGCAGACCAGTGAACGAACCACTGGCAAAGCCATTACTCAGGCAAGATGAACTGCCAAAATGGACTCTAGGCATGAACTACCTAAGAAGGACCCACCAAGTGATCTGTTGTTTGGCAAGTACACAGCCAGATGAACAAACCCAGAGGGTCACTTGTTAATCGATGAAGCAGTCAAGATAAGCCTAACAAGTAGTATACTATTTAACAGAAGAGCCAACAACTAGGAGAAAACAAATGACTGAATGAGTAGTTCATAAGAAAACAACCATGAAGAATCTGGCGGCACCAAACTCAGTTTCATATGAAAGACTACCGAATGGCCAAGGGAGAAGCTCTCGGCTAAGCCAATCACACACCATAAAATCTGGGACAGCAGACCACCACAGGGTCACCAGGCACAACTGAAAACGAGTGGCGCGGCTATACTTACGAAGGTTATTGATGGGGGTCCGTGTATCCATGTTTTCATAATGCTGGACGTGCACAACGATGTTTAGGTCTCTTTCCATATGGTCGGTGTTGCAGTGGCCCTGTGGCCTCATGACATCTGCAAGGGCCCTGAAAGAAGAGAGAATTTGTCTTGTTCATTCAGAAGGCAACCATTGCCACCTACTGCGCACCAGGCGAGAGTCACTGGGTGGTGCAAATAGTCAGTGCCCTCCGGTGTGACCCGGAAAGTGGGAAGTTCGAGCCTACCCAGAAGTCCCGTAGAAGAAAAGCCTGGTGATTAAATTCTCGGCTCCCCAAACAAGCAGCTACTGAAAATCCCATTCCCTGGATGGCGGGCGCAAATGGCTAAGCGCTGGACGGCTACACAAAAGGTCAGTGGCTGGAGCACCCAGAGGTGCCTCCTCTGAAAGGCCCCATCCTGGAAGGCTCTGTAGAGTGCAACTCCACTCTGCACACCCCAGGGTGCCCGGAGCCACAACAACCCCATGCGTCCAGTGCTGTGCCTCCGGGAGCAAGCTGCCACATGGTAAGGGAAGAGAAAGGGAGAAGCAAGGAAATCAACACAATTAGAAGCTACGTGGAACCACACAGAATCGTCCACGTTGACTCAGCCCCGCAATGGCAGTATTATCCAGTCCGTGGAACTGCGGAGAGGATTTAATGAAGAATGCAGGGAAGGTGCCAGACAGTCTGAAACCCCATGGATTTCCTTCCCTCCTTTTGTATCTAAAGAGCCCAGGTGGTACTGTGAGTTAGGCCTTGGTTCGCTAACTGCAAGGTCAAGGGTTCAAACTACCAGTTGATTTGAGGGTGAAAGATGAGGCTATCTGCTCCCATAAAGATTTGTCTTCTCGGACTCCTTCCGATAGCAGTGATTCTTGTTTGGGGCAGGCTTTGATCCCAACATTTCAAGTCCCTTGGAGCAACAGTTGGGGACTGACCAAGGCGATTTACCAGAGACCGGACACTATTGGCATCACTTTAAATGTCTCCCTTCAAGAAAGGAGCCCAGAAATGCTTTCTGTGGATTCTGTCTCTAGGCAGACAGTAAACCAAGGCTCAAGGTCACACAGCCAGGAAGCTGCTGCACAGGTTTAACCTGGAACCAGGCTATTAGCCCTGCCCCTTTGCACCTGGTCTCCTGAGGTTGTGGGGATCTGCTGGACCCCATCCCCATCCCCTCCCAGTGTCCTCTCTTCCTATCTGGGATGGAGGAGAGCTAAGGAAGAGGGGTGCTATTTGTATTCAGGTTCTATCCATTTCTCATCATCTCAAAGCCTTCGAATACTTTCCCAAGGTCAACTACAGATCTTTAGTCTCCAGGTTAGGTTGGTTTTGTTTTTATTAATCACTTTATTGGGGGGCTCATACAAATCTTATAACAATCCATTATTTAATTGTATTAAGCACACTTGTACATATGTTGCCATCAACATTTCCAAACCATTTTCTTTCTACTTGAGCCCTTGGTATCAGCTACTCCCTTCCCCCTCCCATGAATCTTTGATCAATTATGTATTATTATCCAGGTTAGGTTTTTAAAAACAAGGAAACACTTGGGAAAGGTACAGGTGACCTTCCCAGGGGATGTCAACCAAGGGGCAGGGGGAAGGCTAAGTGTTGGCACAAGCAGAGAACATCACACCCAAAGCTGGACCTAACCAACACCACCTTTCTCTTTAACTACCCTTCCTCATCTGCTTATGTTGTTACTAAGGGACCCAGGTGGTTCAGTCAGTTAGGGTTGGGCTGCTAACCGCAAGATCAGCAGTTCAAACCCACCAGCTGCTCCAAAAGAGAAAGATGACGTTGTCTGCTCCCGTAAACATTTACAGTTTCAACCTTCATGAAATGATCACTGAAGATAAGGGTGTTATAGCAAAGTGTGATGAAGAAAGCACATGGTGCCCAGCTATAAATCAAAAGTGTCTGGGGTCTTAAAGGCTTGTATTCAAACAAGCACTCATCTAAGTGAGGAGTCAACTAAGTCCACCTGGAAAAAGCCCACCAGCTTGCGTGATCCAAAGATGACAATAACAAAATCCAAATATGACAAAGGGAAAAGTATCAGAGACTAAATGAACAACCAATTTGTAGATGGCTGTTGAGGAAAGTGGGAGCCCAAAACCCATCTGCAGAGTACCGAGTCAGATTAAGACTCTAGCAGATCCCCTATAGCCACAGGCAAGAGTCTTGAACAGCTTTGTTATCGGACAGTGATCACTGTAAACTGGCTTGAACTTGATACTTTGTCAGTTGACCTCCGTCTTCACCCAACCTAAATTTTTTCTAGGCTCAAGTGTTTCTTGCTTATTCCATGACAAAAACTTCCCTGGTTTTTTGAATGTTGATGGTGGTCCCTTCTTACTTACTCATTATTTATATTATTATTATTTTATCCTTACCACTTTATTTTGGTTTTGTTTTTCATTGTTTCTGTTGGGTTTCCTTGTTTATGAAGCACCGTAGATGCATAAAGGTAATGACTGATGCAAGAGTTTATAAGGGCTGTGGAGGTGAGGGTGGGAGATAGGGAGGGTGAGGGGATTACAATGAGTGTGGGAGAGTATAGGGAACACTAGAACTGACTGTGATTATACAACTCATTTTAAAAGTGATGTAGCCATGGAAGTATATGCTAGGTGAATACTATATCAAGGAAACCTCAGGTTAAAAAAAAACAAAGAAACCAAACTTGACCATTGGTTACCATAGGTGAAGGGGAAAGAGTTGTTGCATAGGGTACAGTGAATTTATGTCAATGGTGGTGGAATAGTTTGGAAAAGGATATCAGTAGTGGCTGTACAGCACAAAGCGTATAATCAATGACACTGAGTTATACAAGTAGAAGTTGTGGATTGGAGACTGTTCTATTGTGTACATTTTTGCCACAATTAGAAAATAATATTAAATGAATAATAATGACTTCAAGGAAAAAGAAAATGTTCTAGAATTGAATATGATGACAACTGTACAACTCTTCTTGATATTATTGAATTATTAAACTGGATGACATATAAATAAAGTACTAACAAAACTATTAAATTAAAAAAAGGGGTTTTTTACAATTTTAGAAGCCGTCAGGAGTAGTTGTGTTCTATCTTCTAGGCCGCTATGAGGCAGAATGAACTCAATGGCAGTGGGAATCAGTTACTGGCCCCGCACTAATCAACATGAACTGCAGTGGAGGAGACTGATAAATAAGTCAAAATCTAATGAACTACTATGCTAACTGTGATGTGAAACAAAATTAGGAAGCGGGCGAGGGATGCAACTCAGTCAGGGCAGTCAGGGAAGGCTTCTGGGAGGAGGAGGCATTGGAACGCTGGAGGGGGCATCCTGAGTGATAATGAGGAGCTACTTATGCAAAGTCTGATGGAGGAGAATTGGAGCCAACACATCAGCTCCAGAGTGAGAACACGCTGGGCATACTGAGGGTCGAAAAGGAAATGGCCATCACTTCTCCAATTACAGTGAGTAAGCAAACACAATGAACAACAAAACCCCAAACCCCTCACTGCAGTATCCATGCTGGTCCATGGTGACCCCAAGCTCGTCAGAGAAGAGCTATGCTCCATATGGGGTTTCACTGCAACCACTTCGGAAGTGGACCGCCGGCCCTTCTTTCAAGGCTGAGCACAGCAACCGTGCATACCACCTGGGAACTGCATATAAAGAGGCCGTCAATGTTCCAGAGTGGAGCCCAGATCCTAGGATCTTGACTCAAATCCCCCGGGCATCCCACCCAAACCGTACTCTGCCTTCAACCTGAGCATTTCCTAAGGCAAGAGAAGCCTGACGGTTGTTTTCTAGCCTGCAAGGGCAGCACGAGGGAGGGAGCTCTCTAGAACAGCCAAGATGTTGGCAAAGGTCCTCAGACATATGCTGAAAGGTGCGTGCTTCGCTGTGTAAATCATACCTCAATAAAGTGGGTTTTCAAGGACTCCATGCCCTAAGGCAAGCAGAGATCCTGCAAGAGAAAGAACCTGCAGGCTTGTCCACATCCTGCAGCATGGCTGTGTGAGCTTCTGCAGCCAGGGAAGCTGGTCACCCAGGATCAGCACAGATGTGTAGGAAGGGATGGGCAGGGAGTTGGGAGAAGAGAGAAACAGCCAGGGGTAGAGGGGCACTTGCCGCTCGGTGGCATTTCTTCACAAGGGCTTTCAGTGTTCTGATGCCTGTTTGAAGAACTGCTATTAAATGGATTCCGTTGGAAGGTTGGCAAAATAAGGAAATGTTTCTACCGGTTCCAAGTCTAGAGAGCTTCAAACACGTTTTCCTGACCCCAAAGTCACTGAACACCAAAGCCCCCACCAAGATGAGGCCAGGCCCTGCCCAAAGCAGATGCAGAACACACTGGTGGTCTTGATCTTATAATGGCCGTGTGATCTCCCCTTTGCCCCACCACCACCACCACCCCATTCACTCATACATAGTTATTTGAGCTAAGTCTGGCTCGCTTGAGTTCAAAGGCAGAGTGGTTCAGGGGCCCAGTCTTGAAGACTGACATCTGAACTGCCAGGCACCTATTCCTCTCCTCAGAAAGCAAACTGTGCCTTTGTCAACAGCTGGCTGATCCTGCTTCTAGGCAGAGGGAGTGTGGAGATAGAACAGCCCCCCGCTCCCACACACACACACACACACACCCCAGCTTATGGAAAAATGGCAACGCCAGGAGAAGGGCCTTCCCCATCAGTCTGCCCAAGAATTGGTGGGGCATTTTAAGGTCCTCATACTCTCCTGGTCTGAATCTACCACTCCTTCCTGCTAAGATTTAAACCTAAGACCAGAAAAGTTATGATTAGGGTTGGCCAAGGCCACACAGCTAAATAGATGCAGCCCAGTAAAGGGCAGGAACCAAGTGTCCTTTCTGCACCATCACTGCCTTCGTACCATAGATCAAACCTAACCCAACCCATTGCCTCTGGATCTATTCTAACTCATAGCAACCCAGAAAGTTAATCTTTAAAGGAACAGACAGTCTCATCTTTCTCCCCAGGAGCAGCTGGTTGGCAGATCTTAGTCGCTCACCTTGCTGACACCAACGCCAAACCCACACTGCCACCAGGGCTCCTTTCCAGTAAGCCGGGGATAGAAAGTTCAAACGATTAAAATGCTGCTAAGAGCATATCAGTGCTCATGGCAGGCCTATCGCTTAGGAAGCCTCATTGTTCTGCTCCAGAGATGAGCACATCAGACTCAGAGAGTGGAAGCAACTGGGCCAGCCCACACAGCCTGTAAGTGATGGATCTGGGGCTCGATCCGGACCAGATGATCGGCAGCCATGCTGTCAGGATCCAACTTGGATGCATCTCTAAAGGGAGCCAATCACATAGCGAGTCAATTAGCTGAGGTGGTCACTGAGATGAACTTGGGACCACCCCGAAGGGTCACCTGTCTGCAGCAACCCACAGTTGTCATGTTCAAATGCAAGCTGTTTCAAAGACTCTATAGAAGAATCCTGATCAAAAGGGTATGAATGTAGGACAATGTCAAATTCCCATGGAAGCTAGACTTTCTGGAATTATGGCGGCTGGGTGAACTGCGCCACCCCACCCCACCCCACACACAAAATTATTGCCTGAAATAGTGCACAACTTAAAGAAAAGCCCAATTTTGCCATGCCTACTGATTTTCCAGGAGAAATCAGAAATCCAGATTTCTGTGTGAAATCTCTTAATTTTCATATGCAAGCAATTGGTTCACCATGGGTTTTAAACTACTGCACCTAGAAACTAAAGCGCCTTAATAGTCACATGCAATGAACCTTGATTGAACTGCGACTTGAAAAACCAAGTTGTAAAAGAAATTTTTGATACAACTAGGGATTTTTTAATATGATTGGCTATTTGATGATGCTAGGGAATGACGGCTCATCTTCTTGGGTATGATAGTGGAATTGTGCTACGTGCTTGTTCTTAGGAGATCCACACTAAAGAATTTAGGTATCATGTCTACAACTTATTTTCGAGCCCCTCCTCCCAAAGAGAAAACCAAAAAGGAACAAGAAAAAAACAAACCCACTCTTGTGACACAGCGATCCTATAAAACCAAACCAAACCAACACACTGACTGCCATCGAGTCCCTGTGGACTCATAAAGACCCTATAGGACAGGACAGAACTGCCCCTGCTAGTATCCCAGACTGTAACTCTTTATGGGAGTAGAAAGCCCCATCTTTTTCCCAAGGAGTAGCTGATGGTTTGACCATGTGGATCGCAGCCCAACAAGTAACCACTGCACGACCAAGGCTCCTTAGTGATCCTATAAGGTACAGTAAAACTAACTGGCTCATGGGGCTTCTGAGGCTGTAAAGCTCTATAAAAGCAAATTGCCACATCTTTCCCTTGAGAAATGGCTGGAGGGTTTGAACCAGTGACTTTTTGGTTAGCACTTTAGCCACTGTGGCACCAGTGCTCCTCCACAATAGGAAGAGAAGTAACTGATGAACGCATGGAAAGAGGATAAATAAGAAAGATAGTGCAAATATGACAGAGCATTAACAGCTGCTCAGTCTAGATCTGGGGTTCTCTCGCAGGGACAATTTTGACCCCAGAGAGCATCTGATTATGCTTGGAGTCATTTTCTCACAAATGACTGGTCCACCTAGTGGGTAAAGGCCAAGGGAGAATGCTTACATCCTGAAGTTCTCAAGACAGTCCCTAAACAAAGAATTACCTGGCCCCGAGTGTCAAGAGTGCCGAGGTCAAGAGCGAAGGGTATGCAGTTGTTGTTGGACGCCATCCAGGGCCACCTCCTGTGTCTCATAGTAGAACTGTGCTCTATGGGGAATGGCTGATTTCCAAAGATTACCAGCTCTTTCTCCCTGGTGCATATAGTAAGTGCACAATAACTGGGGGCTCCTGCGGTTGCTAGTGGGACATGGGCAACCCCACAAGTACAGAGTAGATCTGCTGCATACGGTTTTCAAGGTTGGGATCTTTCCAAAGCAGGTGGCCGGGTCTTATCTGTGTGCGCCACTCAGGGACTGAAGGATAAACGAGAGTTCATTTTCTTATTTTTTTAAGGTTTTCATAAGTTTGATTTGTCTCACAATTTTAAAAAATGAAACCATTTCGATAAAATAAAAACACCTTTCAGTCCAGCAAAACACAGAAGCATGCTTGGCAACCAGGGCTACTGTCATTCCCACTTTCCTCCAATAAGCAGGGGTGGAACAGGCTGCTGCGCCCTGATTGAGGGGCTGCCCGTTGTGTTTGTGCCCTGCTCCCTACTGGGGGTGTTCCCCTAACCCCTCTGAGCAGCCCAGAAGCCCCAGGCCCTGAGCAAGCACGCTAACACCTCGAGGGGAATCCCCACCAGGTCTCAATTTGTCCCTTGGGACAACACAAGGACACTGCTCACCAGGGAAAGCTTAAGAGACAGGAGCAACAGCATGCTGGGAAGCTCTGCCAAGAAGGGGCTTCCAAGAGAGATGGGAAGAAACACCATCTCAGGTCCCTGGCACCCTCAGGCAGAACAAATGAGGAGGGCTGCCACTGCCAGTTAATCTCAGTTGATGGCCAGGCAGAGCCTGCCACCTCCCCAGAGAGCATTCCCCAGAGCACTAGGCCAAGCTAATGAGCCAACTGCCAGAGTTGGGGCTGGGTCTGACTACCTGGGTTGCTAGGGCAGCCCCAGCCCCACTGAAACACCACACAGGTGACCAAAAAAAAACTCACTGTGTTCGAGAAAAACCAAACTCACTGCCTTCGAGTGACTGCTGACTCATAGCAGCCTTCTGTGGGTTTCCAAACAGTAATTGCTTACAGTAGTAGAAACTCCAGTCTTTCTCCCATGGAGGTGCTAGTGGTTTCAAACACCTTAAGCAGTTCGAAACCAGCAGCAGCTCCTCCGGAGAAAGACAGGGCTTTTTACTCCTACAAACAGTTACAGTATCAGAAACCCACTGGGGGTCACTGTAAGTCAGCATTGACTCCATGGCAGTCACGGTTACAGGCAGTGAAAAAACAAGCAAGGGAAGGCAGGTAAGGGTCACCTTGGCCTCACCCCTCTCAGGGATGAAATCATCCCTTCCCTAACCTGTCAAATATTCCTAAACCCCAAACCAGTGATTCTGTAAGTGTGGAACACTTTCAGTCAGAACCATGCATAAACGATTGTTAAATACAGCTTTCCAGGGCCACCCGGAACACCTACTGATTTAGAGTCAGTAAATGGAACTAGGGAGCCCTGGTGGTGTGGTGGTTACTCACTCGGCTGTGATCCACAAGGTCAGCAGTTGGAAACCACCAGACGCTCCGCAAGAGAAAGATGGGCTTTCTACTCCATAAACCGTTTCATTCTCAGAAACTCATGGGCAGTTCTACAGGGCCACGGTGAATAAGAATTAACTTGATGGCAGTGAGTGTGGTTTGTTTTTTTTTTTAGTTTGGATGGAACCCAGGGATCTGCATTTTAGTAACACCTCCAGGTTTGGACACGCACTCGATCTGAAAATATCTGTCTCAGGAGCCTGTGAAACCATGAATCTAGAGCAGCAGTTCTCAACCTGTGGGTCTCGACCCCTTTGGAGGTCAAATGACCCTTTCACAGGGGTCACCTGATTCATAACAGTAGAAAAACTACAGTTACGAAGTAGCAATGAAAATGATTTTATGATTGGGGGTCACCACAACATGAAGAACTGTATTAAAGGGTCATGGCATTAGGAAGGTTGAGAACCACTGGACTTGAGGGGGCAGTTTTCTAAGCAACCTTGGACAAGCCAGGCAGATGACACCCTGATTGCCCCTTCTGTAAAATGGGCATTAAAACAGCCTGTGACTTACTGAGTAGTAGAGAGAACTAAATGGGAGAACTTACACACACACACACACACACACACACACAATGGTACAATGTCTGGCACGCAGTGTGAACTCAACAAATATTATTCTTTTTTCCTGAGCAGCAGAGAGGAGTGGGGGCTTTTTAAAGGTGTGGATGGTCAGGCTCCACCACGCCGCTCTAAATCAGATTTAATTATTGGGGGGAGTGTGTTTCAAGCACAGCATTCCAAGTGATTCAAAACAGCAGTCTGGGTTTAAGAACTCCACTGATGAGATTCTAAAATCTGTTAAAATCCACTAATCTCTTCCTGAGCAGGTACTTCCATCATGTCAGTCTTTTCCAGAATTTTTCCTGGACCCCCATTGAGACCCAGCTACCCCTGGAGGATCCACTGGCCAGGGACTTGTCCTGGCCCCTGCAATCCTGAAGGTGACTGCAACCTCCTTGATAGTCACCCTCCATCCCCTGCTGGGGGGCAGGGCTGGGAAGCTGGGTTCCTGACAGATTTTCAGGACCAAGGTCTAGTGCTAGCTTGCTAGGCCACTCAGATGAAAGTACAGAAATCCCCCTCACTGTTCCTTTAGAAGCTTCATCCCAACCCCTTCCCCAACCTTAGAGATCCGGTTAGTCCAGCAATAGGCTCAGCAGAGATCTTAGAGGAGGGCTTTAACTCCAGTCAGCAAGGCTGCCTACCTGTCTACCTGTCGGTCTCTGGACAATGCTCCCTAACAGGACGACAGGCTGCATCAACTGTGCCCCCACCTCCTCTGTGCCCTCATTTTTCCACAAGAGGGGCTGCCCAGGATGCTGAGGAGAACAAGAGGTCAGCGCTGGGCTCGGGGTGGGCTCCAGCTGCCCGGGTGCACCAGGGGCTGCAGGGGTGGGTGGGGCCAGCTCCTCATTCCTTCAGTAGGTCAGGCTTCTAGAATCCCCTGGGTGCTTTGCTCTCAGGAGTCCTTTGCCCAGGGAACTCACCTCCCCACACACCTGAACGGAAAGAAACTTCCTCGCCTCTTTCCCCAAATCCCTCCCCTCTGGAAGGGGTGGGGGGATAGGAAAACATAGGATGCCCTCTGCGTATAAATAGCAAATAATTACTAGTGAGATGGTGATGTGCCTTCGCCTATTTTTGGTGGGTCTCTTTGTTCAGATGTTTTTAGACCGGCGCACGGGGCGCGTGCACACACTCGCTCACGCACAGGCCTGGCGGAGGTGTGTGCAAGGAGG
>NW_022103901.1:41508732-41510056 GCF_000313985.2 Echinops telfairi | reverse complement strand
AAAAAAAAAAAGGCAAATAGCTCCATTAATCCCCAAATGCCTTCACCCATCTGCTGCTGCGACTCGCCGAAGCTGGAACTTGCATAAGGAATGAGGCAAACGGAAAAGTTGACGAATCAGGGCGCCCGGGGAGTGAGGGCTCGCGGGGAGGGACTCCGGCCCCAGGCACCGCGCTCTGCGTCCTCTACCCGGGGAGCCGGGTCCGGAGACTTGGTGGCGGGAGAAAGGGACCAGGGGGTCCTGGGGCGGCGAGCCCGAGCTCTCGCTTTCCCAGAACGCCAGGGACCCTCGCAGCTCGGGGGAAGCGAGGCTTTTGTTCTCGGCCTCCCTCCCTCTCCGCCTCCCTCGCCTCCTTTTCGCGAGGAGCCGTGCGAGGAGCAGGCGGCGCACACTCCGCCAGCCTCCAGAGCACGCGAGCGCGGGTTCACACACGCCCCCTTCCCGCCCGGGCTCGGCGGGCCCCTGGCTCCCCACCCGCGAGCGTCTGGAGCCAGGGGCGCTTCCAGCCCCTTCCTGCCCCCCCCTCCCCGAGACTCCCGGGCCAGCGGGGCCCAGGCTCTGGATCTCAGGTCACCTAAGATTTGGGCGAGAGGGGGCGGCCAGTGGGCGACGGGGACCGAGAGCCCACCAACAGAGGCGCGCAGACCCACAGCTGCTGGGCGCCGAGCTCAGCGCCCCCTCTCCACGGGCCGGGCCGAAGTTGGCTCCCTGGGGCAGCACCCAGCGAAGAGGCTGCGCCCGTGCGGGGTGCAATTGCCTGGAGGTAGGGGGTGGGCTGGAGAAGGGAGGGCAAAGGGAGAGGCGGCCCACCTGGTCATGTGCTCCCTTTGGGGCCGGTGCGCTTTCTCCAGCCCCAGCTTGGTGAAGATGCCCACGAGCACCATGACGGCCACCACCCCGCAGATGATGTAGACGATCAGGTTGGTCTTGTCCTTGGTGGGGTCGTGCAGGGGGTCGTCCTTGCGCGCCGGGGGCTTGCCCGTGTTGAGCCAGAGCGGCGTGTCGTAGTTGGTGCAGGTGCTCTGGTTCAGTCGCCGCTTCTTAAACGTGCAGCAGAACCGGAAGCCACAAGTCCCGCAGCAGAAGATGAAGTCGCCCGAGCTGCAGTTGAACGGCGGGTCCCACTGGCCCATGACATCGAAGTAGCCCCGGCAGAAGTCTGGCGTGGGCGCCCGGGTCGGGGGCGCGTCGGAGACCCCCACGCCCTCGCCGGCCTCCCCGGAGGCGGCCCCGGAGCGGTTGCTCCCGGCCAGCACCAACACGCCACCCAGTTGCGCCAGCTGCCCGTGCCCCGCTCGCTCCTGCGCCCGGCACACGCGGGCGC
>NW_022103901.1:41475844-41507622 GCF_000313985.2 Echinops telfairi | reverse complement strand
CCCCCCACCCCCTTCCCCGCCCCTCCCCCCGGAGGGCACCGGGCATGAAATAAAGGCCAGAAAGCATAAGAGGTAAGGTGGGGCAGCAGATAAACGTCTCATCCCGGCTCCTCTTTCCTTGGGGTTCCTTTAGCCTCTCCCCGCCCCGCCTGCCACTTTCTGGCCCGCTTTGTCCCCGCAGCGTCCCCTGCGCTCCACAGGAGGGCACACCGCGGCGCCGCCTCAGTGCGCCCGCCCGGATCTGGCGGAGCGCTAGGCCTGGACACACTGTGTGCCACCCTCCCCGACCTGGGGCGCGCGCATCCGGCTCCGGAGCCGCCTGGCCCCAGCCCCCGCGGAGCCCGCGGACGTCCTCACCAGCGGCCTCAGAGCCCGACCCGGCGTCCAGAGCTTCCAGCAGCCTGGCGCCCCTCGGCGTTTCCAAACCGGCCCGCTCTCCCCTTAGCCTATGCCAGCCAAAGCCATGGCCCTCGCCAGCCCCTTGCACGTCTGCTGCTGCTTGATTTTGACTCCCTGTAGCCCCCAGAACAGGGTTTGTACCAAAGCTGCTACACCAAATTTAGATCTCCACACGCCCCGGCGTTTTGTTTTTTTAATTGCATTAACTAAGTATACCCTTCGCAGTCAGCTGGGCGATTTGCAGAGAAACGTTTTCCACCACCCTCTTCTCCCGCGGTTGCCTTCAGGGCTTCTGAGAACCATAAAGTTTGGCCACATGGAAAATATCGTATTAGAGGTCCCCGTCCCCGAAAAGCTGTGGGCGTTTTTATTGGGACTCCAAGGTAAATTTTCTCAGAAGGCACGAAGTTTGTCAAATGGCACCTTGTCCTTGAAGAAACGTCTCCACGAGTCTCCTCAAATAGTTGCACGTAATGTGCCTGCTTCTGAAATACACCATAGCAGCGTGGCTGTAGCTTTGCCAGGAAAGAAATCAGTCCTAGAATCCCTGTGTGGACGATTGGTGTCCCAGATCCACATGGACACTGTATGCATGTTTTTACCCCCATGCTCTTCAGATTCAATATGAGGTGCCCCAAACAAGACAGCATGTGTCATGACCTAGTATGGCTGCAAGGCACATGGCCGCCCACAGCCCCTACCACTGTGTGAATCCTACAAGCATTGGCGTGGGTGTGTCAGCCAATGAGAACTGACACTGTCTCAGGGCTTGCCTCAAACCCTGAAGCTTGGGTTCCTAAAATCACTACCTCCAGGAAGCTTAGCGCCTTAGCACAGATACTCTGAGAACAGTTGCTGAGCTGTGGAGTGACTGAACTGATGTAATTCTCTCTGGCTGGATAATAAAAGGAGCCCTGGTGACATCGTGTTAGGAGTTGGGCTTTGACCGTCAAGGTAAGCAATTCGAAACTACCAGCTACCCCAAGGGAGAAAGGCAAGGTTTCTATTCCTGTGAAGAGTTGCCATCTTGGAAATCCACAGGACAGTTCTACTCCGTCCTCTGGGGTGGCTCTCAGCCAGCCTAGATTATGAGTAAGCAAGGGCACAAAGGCAGTGAGTGACTTGGTTTGGGTTTGGTTAGGTCAATCGCCAGTCCCACACTGCAGAAGGAAAGACGGAGGCCATTAGCCATTTAGCCGCTTTCCGGTAGGAGCTCCTCAAGAAAGTGCAAGCGTTGGTATTTTTGAACCTAAGAAATTTGATGGCAGAGCCTGTGTGCCACCCTACAGTCCCTCTGTTCACCTGGTGTTGTGTTTTATGTCTGCTCATTGTCTGTCTCCCTCGTCCAAATGTCTTCTCCATGCCAGAAAGGACTTTGACTCTGGCTATGTCCCCAGGGCCCAGACGTCTGCTGCACACCGTGAGCTCGCAAACAAGTGTGGGATTATTAACGAATTCAGGGTCTTTTGTGCAAGATGTCCCATTTGGAACAAACCTGTGCAGTCCACTACTAACCTAAAGGTTAGTGGGCCAAACTCACCTGCAGCACCATGGGGAAGTGGGCCTGGTGACCCATCTGCTCCATCGATGATGGCAACCAAGAAGACCCTTTGGAGCAGGGCTACTGTGTAACATATGGGGTCACCACCGTCAGAACTGATGGGAAGGCCACTGGTTGGGGGTTTTGTTCATTTCTTTGTGTTTTATATGAAATACCCTATCTTAGGGCACAGGCAAAGGAGTTTGAGCCGTGGCAATGCTCAGAGAGGACAGCAAAGCTTCTGAGCACTGAATCTAAATGAGATGGGCTGGCTAAAGCAGAGGAAGCTGAGGTGCAGAGAGGCTAAGGGATTGGTCCAAGGTCATGTGGCCAGCAAATGGTAAAGCCAAGACAGAGCCACACTGCCTTAAGCCCAGGCCCTCCCCACCTGTCCCCACCATGGCACCTCTGCCATGGCACTTCCCAGCAGGTGACTCTGCAGGATATTCCCCTGAGAGGGATGGGCTTGAAGACACTTGTATATTTGATTTTTTTTTAATAATGATAATAATATCCCTGGAGAAACCAGACAAGATCTGGACAGAAAAGTCCATGCCTGCTGAGCCCCCACCATCTGTAAAACACTGCCTGTCACCGGCCCTCTGACTCCTGCCCTGGGAGCAGGTTGGCTCCCACGGCCACTCCAGCTTTAATTAACAGAGACTGCCCCCTATTTGTAACAAGGGGAGTGGAAGGCTGTGCCGGGGAAAGCAGACCCAGTGAGCCACCCTTGGTGGGGGCTTCTTTGCAGATGATTCTGAACCTCTAGCCTTTGCATCTTTGTGTCTTTCCCAGACTGAATTCCCTTCCTGATGCCTTTGGAATACTGCCTGAGCCCATCTCTCAAATCTTGGCTTAAGCCATTTACAAGAAGGAAAACTCACTGTGATTCTTTTTGCTCTCCGAAAAGGAAGGCGGTAGTGGATTTTTTATGTCAAAGCAGTAAATATAGTCACTACCACGTTATAGGTGTGTGATTATTGTTGTTGGGAATGTGCCCCCACCTGGCACAGGTTCAGAAGGTATTCCTTTCAGGACTCCTGGGAGGTTTTATCAACTTCCTAATAGAAACACCTGGTAAACATTTGGAAGATGAAAAATCATCTGAAAATCACCCCCCACACACACTACTACCCAAATGAATCCATGCAAATGTGTTGAAATTAAAATACAGCTCTTAATGAAAGTGCTTTCTATGAAGAAGATGATGGCACTGTTATTTACAACACAGGCACTTTTAATATCTAAAGGAGAATCTCGTTTGCTACCACCTTAGTTATGTCAGACCGCGCTGCATGAGGCGGTGAGGACGCAATTGTGCCCAGTAATCAGACAAGCTGGTGATGTAACAAAGGGATGCTTGCTCAGCTGAAGACTGCCGCTGCCAGCGCCAATCAGCAAGTCAACAACTGAGTGTGTTTGTGCTGCGGCCCTCACCAGAACAAGCCACTCCCTCATCGGGCTCATCAGGTGGCTTTGGGGGTTTCAAAGAGGTTTCCAAGCAACTGTTAGCCTTGATGGGGAAAAATAAAAGATGAAACAGAAGCAAAATATAGCTAGCACCTTGCCACATCCAAGCAATTCAGAGCTGTGTGTGTGTTTTCCTCCCTCTTGTGAAGAGGCGCTGGTGCCCTTGAGTTGATTCTGACTCATGGGGACCCCATGGGACAGAGCAGAACTGCCTTGCAGAATTTTCTGGGTTGTGAATTTTTATGACAGCAGATCATCAGGTGTTTTCTCCCTTGAAACCTGAGTCGTGGGTCGTTTTGAACCAGTAACCTTTCAGTGTGCAGCCAAGAGCCTAGCCATTTACACCCCCAGGATTTCCTTCTAAAGAGGGAAGGGAAGTAGGTAAGAGTGTACCCCGAGACCGTTGTTTCCTTGGGAGGTATTTTGGTTTGTTCCCCACCCAAAAAGATATTTCCAGAGTTGTATGCCCATTCCTCACTTATTGACAGGTTTATTCAGCATCACGCAAAAATGGAGGATGACTACATCATTGCATAACTGCCAGATTACATCAGTACGTATAACTGCCAAAACTGATTCTCATAACTGCCAAATTATATCATTATATAACTGCCAAAACCATGAGAAGCATGGCCCAACAAAATGGACACATAATTTTTACCACCCAGCCAACTCACACCTCATATTTTGTGTTTGTTACTCTCATCTCACACTTCATGTTTGTTACTGTCAGACATACACTGTGTTCATTTCAACAGTTTTATTCACATATACAAGGGGGGACCCCCCAAAATGGATTTCTTTTTCAAAGGTATGTATTTAAATTGTTTTACAAAACAACTTTATCACCTTCAAAGTACTCTCCATTACACTTAATACATTTGTCAAATCTGCGAGTCCATTCTTGGAAACATTTTTCAAACTCATCTGTTTGGATAGCTGAGCAGCACCTCCCTCGTTTTTGTCTTCACCTCTTCTACTTTGTCAAATCTCTGTCATTTCATGTCCCTCTTCATTCACAAACAAAATGAAGTCACGTGGAGTGAGATCAGGTGAGTAAGGTGCATGGGGCAAGAGAGGCATGCTGTTTTTTGCCAAAAACTGTCACACTGAGATGACTGCATGAGCAGGTGCATTGTCCTGGTGGCAAAAAACAGTCTCCCATCTGCCACAAATCAGGCCTATTTTTGGTCACACACTGTTACGCAATCGTTTCAGAACTTCTAACTAGAAAGCTTGATTAACAGTCTGACCTGGTGGAACAAACTCCAAATGCATTATCCCCCTCACAACACAAAAACAAGTGGAATCAAAGATTCCACTTGATGAGTTTTTGGGGGGTCAGTTGACAATGGTGTCTTCTACTGGCTTGATTGATGTTTGCTTTGGGGGTTGTAAGAATAGCACCATGTCTTTGAAACTAGAAAAACCACTTGTACACTGGAGTTTTTTTCCATAGCCCTATCCTTGTAAACTGTGTTCAACATCACAATAGTTTCTGTGACATTTTTCCCAAGTAGGAAACAAAATCTCACAGCCACATGCTCTTCTTTTAAATTGGCCATCACAAAAAATGAGGTTCGAGCAAAACTGCTTTTACGAAAAAATTTGCTGTGACCACAGAGAACCTAACCAGGCGACACACTGGGTGCACTCACTCAGAGCAAGTTGCACGATGGTCACCTGAGGGGGAGGGGGATGCATACTACAAAAGCTCTGCCCAGTGGAGCTTTTTTCCATGGGGGGGCACCCCCTCATAATTCACACATTAAACAATTCAGTAGTTTCAGCATATTAATAATAGCTGTGCAGTCATCACCACAATCCATTGCAGGATTATTTTTTCTTCTTTCTTGCATTCATTAGCTCCCTGTTTTTCCCCAACATCCTATGCCATAACCATAAGAAACTATTAATATGGTTACCATCTCTATAGATTTATATCCAGACATATATTTGTTAGTGCCCCCAAATAATCAGATGGTAGATTTCTCACTGCGGTTCTAAATATGAAATGTCAGAGAATGAGATAGTCCGTAAGTGAGGAGCAGGTTACGTATTTCAATGCATGTTAGAAAAATAATAACACATGACATTATAAACACTTAACATGGAATCAATTCCAAGTATATAAATGTAATGTCAATTAAAAAAAACATAAATGTAATATAGTTGGGTAGGTCTCAAATAAGAAAAAGGACATAAGGACTTGGTACCAAAACTCAAAACCTAGGAAACGTGTCGAATTTGGTGTCAGTCAGAATCTCCCAACTTTGCACTGTTGACAATTGGGGTGGGACCATTCTTTGCTGTGAGAGCTGTTCTGTGCCTTGTCTAGTCTTTAACATCAACCCTGGACTCTGCCCACCAGATGACAGGAACACACACACACACACACACACACACACACACACACCCCTGGTTCTGAGAGTGTTACAGTGTCCTCTGCCCACCAGATGACAGGAAAACACACACACACACACACACACACACACACACGCAGCCCTGGTTCTGAGAGTGTTAACAATGTCCAATGTTTCCTGCAGGGGCAGGAGTGAAATCAATTGGGATCTTTGCATACGATAGCTATGACCTTGAACAAGCCTTGCTTTCCTGGTTGGAAGGAGGGAGGTTAGAATAATTCCTCTCCCATGATGATGGCAACAAATGTACAAATGTGCTTGACACGATGGATGGAGGGGTTGTGATAAGAGTAGTATGAGCCCCCAATAAAATGATTTAAAAGGGAAAAAAATGAAAAGAATAATGCCTCTTCTGTTGGACTCTGGCAGATACTCCCTAAGCTACTTAGGGACAGGGTTCAGCAATGAGTGCACACCAAGCTGTTCTTAATAAATGATAACCAGGAAACGAGCCCTGGTGGTGCTGTGGTTAAAGTGCTCCTTTGCTAACTGAAAAGTTGGCAGTTCCAACCCACCAGCCAGTCCAGGAGAGAAAGATGTAGCAGCCTGGCTTCAGTAAAGATTTACCGCCCTGGAAACCCTAAAAAACAGTTCTCTGTCCTCTGGGGTGGGAATGAGTCCAAACGGATTCAGTGGCAGTGGGCGTGCCTCGGGTTGGGGTGTGAGGATAGTGAGAGGGGCCCTGGCAGGGCAAGGGTGAAAAGCTTGGCTGCTGCCTTCAAGACTGGCACTTTGAGCCCACCAGCTGCTCCGTGGGAGGAAGGCCTGGTCACTGCGCGCATAAAGATGGCAGCCTAGGAGCCACCATGGGGCAGTTCTACTCTGTCACATAGGGTCATCATGAGTCGAAACAGGATGAAAGTAAGGTCCCTGGGGGTGCAAGCAACTTGTTCTCAGGTTTTAGCCAGAGGTGAGTGGTAGGAGCCCGCCCAGCTGTGCCACAGAAGGAAGTCAAGGTCTCCCCTGAAGCACCTGGCGTCCCAGGAGTCAGGATGACTTGATAGCAATGGGTAGTAGCCTCTTTGGTTTATTATGGCACTGACCTGATTGATCTACTAGATGCCAGGCACGTCACTGACCCTCGGGAAGTGGATGACCTTCCTAGATCTCAGTATTTCCAGGGGCAACAGATTAATGTAGTTATCCCCCACACTGGCTCCTCAGCCGGTGGCTTTAGGCACTTGGCTCAGTGTTCTGCACTTGCTATGCCGAAAGCCTAAAGGGCTTTGAAATGGAACCCTGTGTGTCCGAGACTGCACCCCACGAGGTTCCAGGAGCTGGTTTCAGAAGGGGGTTGGCAGGCCTTTCTTCTGCGGCTGGGCTGAGTTCACTCAAAACTTCCAGCCTGCCGTATGAAGAGAAGAGCACAAACAGCTGGGAAGCATGCAGGGGAAATGGGGCGATTTCAGACAGAAGCAGATACGCGTCCACAAGAGACTTGAGTGTGTTGCTGCTGGCCTCTGGGTCCTGGGATTCTAGGTTTCTGTGTGAAACCCCAAGGCCCTCCAATAACGCTTTCTCCTGACCTCAGGTGTACTCCTGCTACTAAAAAATAGAAGGACCCTGACCAGCTCCTAGTTAAGTCTCCCCAAAATGATCACCAAATGCCACGTTTTGTTTCATTCCGCCCTGCTTGTGTGAATTAGATGGGTGAAGGCTGGAGGAAGGGGGGTGGGAGAGAATGAGAAAAGGAGGGAGGAACAGAGAGGGAGGGGGAGAAGGGGAAATGAGAGGTAAAGCCACAGAAAAGAAAGCCATTCATCTACAAGCACAACAGTGTTCTTCGAGGCCTTGTTTATAGCAGCAACAGAGCAAGAGCAACCTAACTGCCCATCAGTAGGGACTTGGTTAAGTAAATTATGACCATCTCCTTCATAGAATACTACAAAGCCACAAAAAATCATTAGTTGCTTTAAAAACCTGCTACTCAGTTTAGGTCTTTCCACCTTCTGACTCCCCAAATACACACACACACACACACACACACACACGCACACACACACACACATCAAATCTAAATACAATAAAAGACAAAAAGCAAGACAAAAATATTAACGTCTATACTTACAATCTACAAACTATTTCTGGAAAGATATACTAGAAACAACAGTAGCCTATAGCAATAGGAATTAGGGTAGGGGTGCTGTGTTTGACAGGGTTCTCTAGAGAAAACCAGAATGCTAATTTATATATACACAGATATATAACATAAGAAATAAACAGTTAATTAAATTATAAAGCAGTACAAATGGCTCAGTGAAACTCACTCCCGTGAGACAGCTGTGAGACACTGGCAGTCCTTCAAGTCTTGAGGGCCGCTGGGTAGTCCTCTGTAGAGCAATTGAGGCTATCTGGGCACAGGCAGAAAATAGCAAGCCAGGTCACCAACGGTCAGCCAGATGACAGGGTCTGACAGTCCCCAGCTCAAGAGATGTAAATTCCAATGGTGTGGCGAAGCAGGTTGAAGGAACCTCAAGTTACAGCCACACAGTCCACGGGTTAGGTGTCCCACAGGTAGTGTAGCTTACAAATTGAGACAAAGAACAAGCAAGGCAGCCACACACTGGTCCGATGATCAAAGAGCAAGAGACAAGAAAGGCGAAGCTCTCTGAGCCATTTATTTCTCCGCCCTTCAATTAATCCCACATGTGTTTATCGGCCAGGTTGGCACTATAAACTAACTACCTCAGGTGTTATGAATTGAATTGTGTTCTCAGAATATGTATTGAAGTTCTAACCCCCTGTACCTCTAAATGGGGAGCCCTGGTGGCATAGTGGTTATGTATTGGGCTGCTAACCACAAGGTTATCTGTTCAAAACCATCAGCTGCTCTGAGGGAGAAAAATGAGACTTTCTGCCCCCATAAGGAGTTAGAATCTCTGGAGACGCATAGGGGCAGTTCTACCTTATCCTACAAGGTTGCTATGGGAAAAAATTGACTCGATGACAGTGAGTTGAGTGAATATATGACCCATTTTGAAAATATGGGGATTTCTATTAATGAGAAAATATCAGTGTGGGTTGGGTTCTAATCCTAATCACCCTGAATTACTTTTTTAATAGATGCAGAGACACACACAGAAAGACTGATGCCATGTAAAAATCATCTATAAGCTAAAGGACCCCAGAAAACTGGGAATGCTCTGGAACTATAAGACCCTAACTCTTTGTGAGGGTAGAAAGCTTTGTTTATCTCCCTCAGAGTGGCTGGTGGTTTCAAACAGCTAACCTTGTGGTTAGCAGTCGAACACATAATCACCATGCCACTAGGGTTCCCCATTTACCGGTATGGGGGTTAGAATTTCAATACATACATATTCTCGGGGTACACAATTCAATTCATAACACCCCCAGCCTGAAAGAATGCCTGAGGCAACCAACAAGGAAGAAATGGGCACATGAAGACCTTGATCTGAATTTCTCCCTTCTGGAATTGGGAGAAAATGAATACATGTTCTTTGAAGTCACCTCCTAGCGGTATGGCACTACAGCAGCACTAGAAAATTAAGACAGACAAGGAATTACTTTTGCCCTGTAGACTTCTGTCTCTTGTTTGTAGTAACCATTGATAGGGAGCCCTGGTGGCTCTGTGAGGTGAGCCTCGGGCTGCTCACTGTCAGCCGCTCCGCAGGAGAAAAATGGGGCTCTCTGCTTCCATAAAGATTTACAGCCTCGAAACCCTAGGTCAGGAGGCTCTGAGTGGAAATCACCTCGATGGCAGCTGGTTTGGTTTGGATTTTTGTAACAAGCTCCCCCTCTCTGTAAATGTCCCCCTAAGAAGCAGGAGTTAAGATAGGTATCTTCTCTTCCCTGGCCCAGTGCCTGCCACCGTTTCTGAAATATATTAGGGGCTCAGAGGGGTCTGCAGGTTCAGCGTTCCAAACCACCAGCTGGTCTGAGGGAAAAAGATGGGGCTTTCTACTGCCCTAAAGGGTTACAGTTTGGGAAACTCACAGGGCAGATCTACCCTGGCAGTGAGTCACTAAGTACTAATTGAGAGAAAAAGAAATCACCAGAAGGTCCCAAACTCTTCACTAATTTATTTTGGGTAGCTGAGACCACAGCCAAACATGAATCCATTTATAATTTCTACCTGCTCGGTAATATAGCCGGCATATGGATTAAAGCTTAAATTCTGAGCATTAAGTTTGTGGAAGGCTTTACTTAACTACCCCATGAATTCAGCCTCTATTGAGTATTTTCTGACTTTAACCCTGCGATATGAAAAGCTTTGCCCTTAGGCAGAGTATGTTTGAAAGTGGATTACTGCAGTGCCCCTAACCAGCCCGGGGAAGGGCAGCCTCCCTCTCAGGGATTTGCTTGGGTGTCTTTAATAGAAATTGGGGTATCAGAGCTACACGATCATGAGTCATACCCCCAACAAGGAAGGCCAGAGAGGCTCCGAACCAATCCTGTTTTCCTTCTTCTATAGTTCTGGCCTCATGCTGACGGTCTCCTTCACCTGGGAGATTTTGCTGAATACAGGAGATCTACCCCTCTAGCCACAGACAAGAATCTCCAACAACCTTGCTGTCAGGCAGAGACCATTGTAGTCTAGAATATGCTGAATCAAACCAGATACTTGGCCAGATGACCTCCTTATAAACCCGGCCTGCGTTGGTTCTGTGTGCAAGTATCTCTTACTTGTTCCATGACAGAAATTTCTTCCTTGGCTTTTGGAATGTTGATGAGGGGTCTTTTCTTTCTTACTCAGTATTTGAATTTTGGTCTTTGTATTATTATTATTTTATCTTTACCGCTGTATTTTGAATTTTGTTTTTATTGTTTCTGTTGGGTTTCCCAGTTTGTAACCCAGAGAAGGAGTGAATGTATGGTGGTAATAACTGATACAGGGTTGATAGGAGATGCGGGGGGTGGGAGGAGTGGGTGATAGGGAGGGAAGGGGAATTTCAGGAGTAGGAAATGAAGATGGGAGCGGGAGTGGGTACTAAAACTTATTGTGATTGCACAACTCATTTTAAAGGCAATTTGACCACGGGGGAGGTAGGAATATTCTAAAATTGATATGGTAATGATTGTGAAATTCTTGATATGATTGAACGAATGAACTATTGAAATATATGCTATGTAAATTATGTGCCAATGAAAGTGTTAAAAAATTAACTAAAGTAAAAGAGGTCTAAATAAAGCAGGACTAAGGAAGAAGAACAAAGTCGGAGGCCTATCAATTCCCCATCACAAACATACTATGCAACGACAGGAGTCAGAACAGCCTGGTACTGATACAGTGATAGATACATAGACCAATGGAACAGAACAGAGAACTCAGAAAAAAGTTTCTCCACCACAGACAATTCATTTTTGACCAAAAAAATTGAAATATTAAATAGGGAAAAGATAGCCTCCAATAGATGGTGCTGGCATAATTAGATTTCCATTTGCAAAAGAATGAATCAGGACCTATACCTCACTCCATAGATAAAATCATACTCAAAATGGATTAAACGCCAAAATGTAAGCCTTAGAACTATGAAGATCATCAATGAAACAGTAGGGACAGACATAGGGGTCCTATTGCATGGCATGAACACACTTAGCAAGCATGATGAAAACATAGCAGAAGACAAAATAGATGACTGCGCCTCCTAAAAATGGGAAATATATGTGCATCCAAAAATCTCATCAAAATTGTAAAAAGAAACCCCACAGACTGGGAAAGGATTTTTGGCAAGGGTGTATCAGAAAAGAGACTAATCTCTAAAACCTGTCCAATACTACAACACCTCAACAAGAAAAAGATGAATGACCCCAACCCAACGCGGGGCAGAGGCCTTGAACAGACATGGCCGGGAGCCCAAGGCCCTCTGAGGAAATGTTTGGGATAACCTGGTCATCCGAAAGATGCAAATCAGAGCAATGATGAGGATACCACCTCACCCCAGCATTGATAGCAAAGTGCAGAAAAACAGGAAACAACAAATAGTAGAGGGGCTTCTGGGAGACTGGGATCCTCATATATTGCTGGTGAGACTGGAACACATTCCCACCACTGTGGAAAGCAGTCTGGCGCTTCACCAAACAAGTGGGAATGGAAATGCCATCTGACCCAGCCACAGCACAACTTGCTGTCTACCCCACAGAAGGCAAGACCGCAGCAGGGACACAGAGGCATGCCTGTGTTCCTCAAAGCACCCTGCACAACAGCAAGGAGACGGAAACGGCCTCAAAGCCCATTGGTTAAAAAGTGGGGAGGCGGGCTTTGGTGCACACAATAGAGCACTACGCTTTACTGTGGAACACCTCATGACATCATGGACTCCGAGGACAGTATAGTGAGTGACGTAACTCAAACACAAAGGACAAATATTATAGGAGACCACTGTTACAAAAGAAGGAGAAAAGGTTTTCGTACTAACAGAAACAAACTGCTGGTTGCCAGGGTGGGAGGGGCTCATAGCTGCACCCCTCTCGTCTCTGCCCCTGTCCTCACATGACCTTCTCCCCCATGTGTCTGTGTGTCCTCCACTCTGCCTACATGGACACAGGCCCTGGGATTCAGGGCCGCGAATGCAGTATGATTTCACCTTAACTATTTAAGACACTTTCCCCAAATAAGGCTACATTCAGTGGTTCTGGGAAGCCGTGACTTTTGGGGGGACACTCTTCAGCCTAGACTAGAGGGAGAAATGAGAAATGAGTAGAAACAGTCATGGACACAACCACATCGTCTTTCCAAGACCTCAGCTCGTCACCAAGCCAGTTGCTATGGAGTCCGTCCTGACTCACTGTGACACCTGCATGTCACAGTAAAGCTCTCCTCCGCAGCCTTTTCAATGGCTGGTTCAGGGGAAGTAGGCTGATTGCCAGGTCTTTCTGCAGCGGTACGCCTGATTGGACTTAAATCTCCAACCTGTGGGTTAGCAGCCAAATAATTAACTGCTTGCCCCACTGTGAGCTTCTGGCCAGGAAGCCTTAGAAATAGTGGCACATTGGACAAGTCTCCAGTCGCTAACAAGAAGTGCTTCCACCCTAGAAGTCCTGCAGGACAGAAAAAGAAAGATGATCTGAGTCCTTAATGAGGGTCCTTGTTTTATTCTAAGTGTTTGCAATTGTGAGAAAATTAGACACAACCTAAATGCTGGTGTCTTCATTAGCTAGGAATGCTATAGCAGAAATACCACAAACAGATGGCCTAGCAAACAGCAGTTTACTTTCTCTCAGTTCAGGAAGCTGGAAGGCCCAGCTTGAAGCCCCGGCTCCAGGGCAGGCTTCCTCCCCCTGTCGGCTCTGGAGACATGTCCTTGTCTCTTCCTCCTGCTCCTTGGTGGTCGCTCGGCCCCCAGCTCGGCACTGCTGCTTTGGTTCTCCTCTTGTCTGTCTCCGACAAGACTGGCTCAAGATGCACCCTACCCGACTCCTGCCTCATTCCCCTAACGGGCACCCGTGCCCAGCCCGGGTTCCAAGCTCGAGCCTAGAGGCCAGGACTTACAAAATAATTTTTCAGAGAACACAATGAATCCCTGCCAGTCCTTCACGAGGAGAATGATGACCTAAACCAAAGCATAAAGAAAGAGGACAGACCACGCGAATGCTTCAGAACTTTCTAGTTTCCTCATTTCTTCTTTGACGCCTTGTGCCAGGCTTTACTTCTGTGATGTTAATAAATCCACAGGGTTTTCTTCAGTCAAACACAGTTTTATTGAGTCCCGTGGAAATACATATATTTTTCAACTTAAATTACTTACTTGATTGAATGGAACAATGTTAAGAAAAAAGTCTGTGCCTACATTATACGCATCTAGGCCGCACGATACATGAAGAGTTGGGCGTGTCTGAGAGATGGAAACTTTTTTATCTTGCAATCTTAAATTAGATCAAGACCGTGGTGCAAAGCCAGTGTCAGCCGTCTCTAGTTGTCTGTCAATGAATTCATAAAATGCATAGAAATTACTAAAGATTTGTAAAGTCAGAAACAAAAAATCAGTGTTGTTCTATCAACCATAGCTGGTCCACAAGCCAGTCTTTGGAAGGTGTTATGGATTGACATATCCCACCCCCCAAATACGTGTTGGAATCCTAACCCCTGCCATCGCTTCTCATGCTGCAATCTCGCATAATGTAATCCACACATCAACTGTAATCATACCGGTGTCATGTGGGTCCTGCACCTGATCATTTTTGGCTTCTAAAAAAGAGCAACACAGGCACAGAAAGAAGTAGGCACAAGGAAAGCCCAGTACTACATGAGGCTGGATAAGGAGCCAAGAAATTCCCACGGCTCCCGACAAGGGAGGAATCAACACAGCAGAAACCCTGGTTTGGATGATTAGCCTTCATGACTGTGAGGAAATAAATTTCTGTTTTTAAGGTCACCCGCCGGTGCTTTTAGGTCACACCAAGAAGCAAAGACGGGGTGCATTGCCATGGGCTACTGAAGTGAACTTGCCAGGATCCTCAGTGAACCAGACATCTCGGGAGTTGACCTCCTCGAGGGCCCTTTGCATGACTTATAAGTGGAGGTACAACCGCTCACCAGACTCGCGTGTGAGATCAGGTCAAGCAGCCTCCATGGAAACTTGCCTGAGATCCCACTTTGCTCAGCCTCTTCCTCCTCCTCTCGAATTGCTCCCGCTAAGCGCTGTATGTATGTAAGCGCTGACTTACATACTAACACTTCATCTCAGAGTCTCAGGGTCTTCCTCTGGAGAATTCGGTCTCTGACAATCATCCTTATACGTTTTACCTGAACACCAGGAGCAAAAAGCACAAACACCATTGATCCCAGACCAGACTATGATGGCCTAGGAAGGAAAGGCATGACGATTTACTGCCGAAACTCAGCAGTGGAAAACCTATGGTGGACCACACGGACGCAGTCTTCAGCTGACCACGGGGAGGGCACACAGCTAGGCAGCATTTCATTTCTTTGTGCACGGGGCCACCATGAGTGCTGGGCCAACTCAACAGCAATTAACAATGGCAGGGACAACAAGAAGCCATTGTGTTTACTGGCACCAGAATCAATGAACTTTAAAGGTGATTCTGCTGAAAACCATATTTGAGGATCAGGGTTTTGCTGGCTTCATAATGGCATGGGTCACTGTTGCCAATAGTGAGGGAAAGTTGTGTGTGCCATGGTTGAATCCGTTTTTAATTCAACCCCTCACTGAGAATATGGTGTGATGTTAGGGATCCTGCCAACTAGACACTCCTGGATAAGGGTAGGGGCGGAGTGCAACCTCTCCGTCTGATGACACCTCCTTGGCCTGTTTGTATCAGAGAGACCGAGCTGAGGCGAATCCTTCTGCCGGAGCGAGACCTTGCATCTTGTTCATCTCTCTCCTATTGTGTTGGCTACTGATCGCAGGAGCCATCAGTGGGCTACCAAGGGTGGATTCATTCAGCCCACTTCAGACCTCTGCATCCACCATCCTGTGCCCCTGCTTCGTCACCCTGCTTCCTGTTCATCAGCTTCCTTACGTCAGGAGAAGATTGACTTGAACCAGATTGGACTTACTTACTTCTACAACCGTGAGCCATTTCTTGATATAAATCTCTCTCTATAGATAGGACACATACAACGTCAGTGGTTTCACTTCTCTGGAGAGCCCAGCCTAGCACATGGCAAAACTTGTGAATGTGTGTCTGTGTGTTGGTGATTTTAAAGTAGGAATTTTAATTTTTTTCTTCTCAGTAATGAGTAAGAGTGGTTTAGTTAGGCTTTAGGGATGCATTTATCTTAAAATGACTGAGGAAGTTTCAGAGCCACCATCTGTCCTATTTTAAAAAAACATATTCAACTTGTATTCAATGTGTAATATAATTTATATTTCATATTTATGCATATACATTTGCATTGTATATTAATACAACTGGTTATATATGTGTGTGTGTGTATGTAATACAGCTTACATTTTACACACACACACACACACACACACACACACACACACATTCTTGCCTGTCTGGGGAGAAGTAGAAGTAATAGAATACGGTGGGGCAGTTTCCTCTGGATCAGCTGAGGGTTAATCCATTTTGACCAGAGAATGTGAACCTGGATTGTTACCACTGAACTGTTGGAAGAAGGTTTGCTATAGAAGGCGCTTCAGGGAGACAGCAACTTAGTGTGACACCTTCCCAGCAGATGTGCTGTGGTAACAGGGGTGGGGGGATGAGGGGAGATGGCAAGCCACAGACCAGTGAGGAAGGGAAAGCCCAAGGGTAACAGAGATGATTCCCTGGTGACAAATCACTTCCACTTGAATGGTTAGAAATCTCCCTTGGTATTTGTCAACAGAGAGGAATCTTGTTCTTGGACTGAAAATAATCATCCAGTTCCTCTGCCTTTGTCTTGCTTTCTTATCTCAGTGCTGGAGAGAGTGCAGGAGAAGACCACCTTTCCCTGCAGGTGGGAAACCCAGGTTCAATCCCAGACCCGACCACCTCGTGTGTAGTCACTGCCCACCAGTCAGTGGGGGTGTGCGCTGCTCTGATGCTCAGCAGGTTCCAGGAAAGCTTCCAAACTAAACCAGATGAGTGAAAAGCCTGGTGCCCAACTTCCACCGACCGGCCACTGAAAGCCCTGTGCCCCAGTCTACAGCCGATCCCGGCTGCGCAGGGCTTGGCAGCCTTGCTCTCAGTGGGCATGGAGTCACCATGAATTGGAGCCACCTCAAGGGCTGCTAGAATAACAACATCATCTTTTTTCTCCCTCATAATTAAACTTTTATTGTGGTTAATACATACGCTCACACACATACATATAGGTGACTTTGTATTATATATATTCATATGTAATAGGTAGCCCTGCTGGCATAGTAGCTACAAGTTTGGGACCTAACCACCAGGTCAGCAGTTCAAAACCACCAGCCAGTCTGCAGGAGAGAGATGGGCTTTCTACTCCTGTAAAAAGCTAAAGCCTTGAAAACTCACAAGGGCCATTCTACCCTTACGTATAGGGTGGCTATGCGTTTGAATAGACTCAATGACAACATATAATATGATTTTATACGTGTGTGTGTGCCTGTATATATACGTTGACATATATATATCAAATTTGATATATATCAAAATGTTGAGGTATATATATCTCAACATTTTGCACAACTAAATTTGCCCAGAATTATAATGTTCCCACAGCTAGGAAAAAAGATTGAGGCAAGACCTAAAAGGACTTGGAGCCCAATTTGAAAAGTACGTGAAGGCCTTGGGAGAAGCCACGGGAAAAGTTGCTGAGAGGAGATCCTGGTTGGGTCTTTTGTAGCTGGTGTGCTGCCATCAGCATGTCAGATGTAAAGGGCAATACCCATTCTCATTTTAATAACACACTAACTGCCTTCCCATACACAGGAGATCACGATGTTTGCCAATTAAAAAAATATGTAAGCTCAAGTGCAGGTACAGCAAGCCAGTGTTTTTTAGATCAAACTTCGCACACAGTAGCTAAGGCAACTCAGGAAACAACTGGCTGGGATAGTAAGACAGCGTTTGGGTAGGGGTGTGACAGGGGAAGGTGTTTAAGAGAGGACAATTCAGCATCTTACTGGGAAGTGTGGGGACAGCAGGAAATCAGGGTAGATGTCAAGTCCACCCACCCGCTTCATCCACTTGACCGCCAACTGGCCTCCTTGGTGGTGGTTCTTATGAATTTCATCTTGTGCAATATTTAAACTCTCGCCAGATGGGATTATTATTCAGACTTGCTTTGGTTTGCAGTTACTGCATTTTAAAGAGTCCTACTCCATCTAAGAATGTCCTTCCTCTCTCTTACAAACAGAATTAGATAATCATTTAATCACTTCTTTAAAAAGCTTTATTAAGGGCAGTCTCTTTAACACCTTGTGAAATGCAGGTGACACAACCGTGCTTGCTTGAAGAGGACTTGAAGCACTTACTGATGAGGGTCACCAACCATAGCCTGACTCGAAGAGAACGAAAACCCTCACAAGTGGACCAATCAACAATATCGTAATAAATGAAGAAAACACTGCATTTGTCAATGAGTTCATTCTACTTGGATCCATTATCAATATCTCTGTTACACTTTTGGGTTGACAACCACAAGTTCAGCAGTTCAAACCCATCAGCCACTCCAAAGGACTTCCCGTGTCCCTAAAGATTTACAGTATTAGAAATGCACAGGGCCAGTTCTACCCTCTCCTATGCGATCGATGTGAGTCAGAATCGACCGTGAGCATGAGGCAGCTGTCAAGAAGTCAAACTATATATTACCTTGGGACGATCTGCTGCAAATGAGCTCTTCAAAAAGTTTTTAAAAAGCGAGTGTGTGCCTGTGGTGACTAAGATGTGCCTGTATTTTCAGTGGACTCATATGCATTCTAGAGCTGGGCAGTGAAAAAGAGAGACAAAAAATGATGCTTTCCTATTTGGGTGTTGGATAAGAATATTGACTAAATCTTGGACTTCTAGAAGAACCAACAGCTCCGACTTACCAGGGGGGGGAAAAAGACAGAAAAGAAACCCAAAGGTTCCTTAGTAGCAAGTACAGTGAAACTTCATCTTGCTTGCTTTGGACACACGATAATGAAAGATCAACCACCAGAAATGGATGTCTTGTGTGGTAAGAAAGAGGGAGACCCCCAGGAGGATTGTCACAACAATGAGCTCGATGGAAGAGTGACCATGAAGATGGCACAGGGCAGGACGATGCTGCATTTGCTTAGATAGGAGGTCCCGGTCAGTCCGAGCTGACTCAATGGCATCTGCCATCAACAGCGGTGTGCAGCACTGTCGTAGGGAGCAGATGGACAATGAACCAAACCTCATCTTCCTGGGGCTTCTGTGTGAAGTCCGCCCCATCCAGTCTACCACTGAGCACTTGGAAAGTGGCTAGTTGGAGCCGAGATTTGTAAAATACACACAGGATTCAGAAGCTGAACATGAAATTAAAGAGTGTAACTATTTTAATATTGAGGTATTGAAATGATAATGTTTGGGCTGTACTGGATTAAGTAAAAGATGTTTATAAATTTAAATTCACCTGCTTCGTTATACCTTTTTAGTTGAATGCCTAAAAAGTTTAAAATTGTACACAGGGGGGGGGGGGCTTCAAAAAGTTTGTGGGAAAACATCTTTTATCTTTTTATTCCATTTTTCCAGGAACTTTCTGAACTCTCACCCCACCCCATCCCAAATTTGTGGCTTCCATGACACAGTCATGCACCACATAACGTCCATTCAGACAACATCAGACTACACATATGAAGGAGCTTTAGAAAAGCTTGTGGAAAATGCCATTATATTTTCATTTTATCACAAAGGGCCCCTAATGCCATATGTACTGGGTTATAAGATGGGCTGCTAACCACAAGATCAGCAGTTCAAAACCACCTGCCACTCCTTGGGAGAAAGATGAGGCTTTCTACTGCCATAAAGATTTATAATCTCTCAAGTAGAAAGAAAATGTTTTGAAAATGATGATGGCAACATATTACAAATGTGCTTGACACAATGGATGGATGGATGGATTGTGATAAGAGATGTAAGAGCTTCCAGTAAAATGACTTAAAAAAAAAAAGATTTACAATCTCAGAAACCCACAGGGCTAGTGTGAGTTTTTGAGTTTTTTCCCCACAAACTTTTGAAGTCCCCTAATGTCTCAACCCTGGTCTCAATCTCCATAAAGCAAGTCTATTATATTAATATGTGAGGCACAGGCAATGGTTCATAATAAACGGGCACTACTTTCTGACACATTAAAACATTATGGTCATTGCTGTATCACTATGTACAAGATGTTAGTCTATCTGGAAGTGTTTCATTAATGATCTCTTTTATGTCTAGAAAAGAAGCCCTGGTGGGGTGGTTACACACTGGGCTGCCCGCCTCAAGGTCAGCAGTTCGGAACCACCAGCTAGCGCCTCAAGGAAAAGATGAGTCTTTCTACTCCTGTAAAGAGCCAGTGTTGGAAACTCACAGGGGCAGCTCTGCCCTACCCTACAGAGTCGCTATGAGTCAGAATTGACTCAGTAGCAGAGTTTGTTTGGGAATGTCTAGAAAGGTATGCTGTACACATACTAAAATATTTGGCGTTAAATTAAGGTGACCAGACATCCTGCTTTTGGCGGGACAGTCCCGATTTTTAACAATTTTTCCCACATCCTACGGCATTTTTAAAAAATCCCGATTTTTTGAAAGAATGCACAACAAGTTAGGGTATATGGTTTTTGGCTGCCATGTGGCTATTTTTCCAGGATATGAGTTTTATCAATGGTGTCTCGCTTTTGTCCCGCTTTACCAATGTTAAAATCCGGTCACCTTATGTTAGATATAAATGGTTACTCAATAGTTCCAGTTTAAGTCAAGTTATAAACATACAGAACTCATTCATCATCCAGCGACTACCAAGTGGAATCTGGAATTCGCACAATGCCAGAATCACACAGCATCCGGTTTCACAAAGCATATGGCACACGTCTGGCCTGTGACTGGATTTGTATTGAATGGCACCGTTGTAGAGCAGCAGTTCTGAACCTACGTGAATGCCCTTCCTTTCACTGCGGGGATATTTAGACAACATGAACAAATCTTCCTTGGATAGCTCTGGTATCTACCATCACTCTGGAACCTTGAACTTGCAAGGCCAGTCTTTAGGAGGTTCTTAGCACTACACCTGGAATTTATGGGCTTCCCCAGTGGGTGTCTAGATTTATCCACATGGCTTAAAAACTAAGACGCATGCACACACACACACCCCCCACTCTCCTGGACTTGAGTATGTAAGTGGGAGAGGAGATGTGTGTTTTACTTAAATTTCCCTAAGGTAAAAAAAATGTAGCAACAGGATTTGTAAGCAAATGTGATACCCAGTATTGTGCAAGATCGAAAGTGATAAAAATGCCTTGGGATATTGTGGGGGTTTCCTGGTCTAAAGAGCCTTGAGCCCACCGATGTAGCCACTGAGTCAATTCAGCTTATAGAAGACCTTCCTCTGCTTTGCTGTCCCTCTATTTCACTAAGCATGATTGTTTCCCCCAGGGTTGGTCTCTCTTAACAACACATTCATGTTACTCGAGATAAAGTCTTACCATCCTGTCTCTAAGGAGCTTTCTAGCTGTACTTGTCCCAAGACGAAATTGTTTGCCCTTTTGGCAATCCATGATGCTTTCAATATTCTTTGCCAACATCATAATGGAAATGCATCAATTCTTCTTTGGTCTTCCTTATTCAATATCCAAATTCCACATGCATGCAAGGCCATTGAAAATACCATGGCTTGGCTCAGGCACACCAGAGTCCTCCAAGTTGCTTTGCAACACTGCATCAGTAGGCTCAAACATAATAGCAATTGTGAGGAAGGCACAGGATTGGGCAGTGTTTCATTCTGTTGTACCCAGGGTCACTAATTTGATGGCACCTAACAGCATCAACAGCAAGTAGCCTTGGTGGCACTTTGGCTTAAGTGTTGGGCTGCTAACCGCAAGGTAGGTGGTTCAAGCCCACTAGTCAATCTGCAGGAGAAAAATGAGGCTGGCTGCTCCTTTAAAAAGTTATAGACTTGGAAACATTTTCTGGAGTTGCCATAAGTCAGAAGGCACCCAGTGGCATTGGTGGAGGAATCTTGGCCATGGACGATGCAAACCATTCATGTGCTGGGCTCTGACGGGAAAGGTGGAGGCGTGAGACCACATAACCCTATTCTATTCTGATACCCAGGAGTTGCCACATGGAGCTCTGGGGCTGCAGAGGTTACAAGTTGGGCAGCTATTCGTCTGGTTGGCAGCTCAAAACCACCAACAGCAACTCAGGAGAACGACTGGGCTTTCTACTCCCATCGATGGTTACAGCCTGAGAAACCCACAGGTGTGTGTGTGTGTGTGTGTGTGTGTGTGTGTGTGTCACTGTGAGTCAGCATTGACTCGATGACAGTGAGGGGTGGCCATGAATTGAACTGGCTGGCAACAGCTTCTAAGACTGGCAGAGCCTAGCTGTCTGCATTGAACAGGGCAGGCTCTGGGGCTTCATTCCCAAGGCTCCAAATGGTGCCGCCTAGAGTTGTGCAACCAGGCAGCTCTGCTCAATTCCACCACCACCATGCCTCCTGCTATTGTTGTTTTTCTAATCAGGAAAGAGCTTCCTGCGTCTGACCTACTTCTCTCCCGGAGCCCTGTCCTCTGAAACCTGGAGTTGCTATTACAGTTAATTAGTATCAAACACTTTTGAATCACCTAGCACCACTCCTGAAGGTAACTACATCCTTAAATGACTGTTTCTTTCTAATTGCCAACAGACCCTCAGCCTCAAACATAGTTTCAACAGAACACAGATTGGTGCTTATAAGACATTTCTACTTACACGTCAGTATTTTGCTATCCCTCAGAGTCATCTTCCAGAAAAGAAAGGAAGCCAGGCGTAGTCCTTTAAATAAAGTATGGATGTTAGATTGAAATTTTATTGGCATAACAGAACTGTGATGGAAGATTCTGATTTCAAATATTTGCTGTTTGATGGATTGTGTGTGTGTGCTTCCTTCTCAAAAGTCAAAGGCAGGGCATGAAACTCAGTAAGTTAAAGGTGCCAGATAGGGGGGTACTTGAAAGCAGAAATCTGATTATAGTTTCCAGAGAAATATGTGGGAGAGGAGAGTATATGCGTAGGATGTTTTCCTTCACTGCTCCTGTATCCATGGCAGGCAGCACTAATTGATTGCAGCACCCGTGTCCTCTGATTAACCAATTACTACTGAGTTGATTCCCCCTCATGGTGACCCTGTGTGTGTCCGGGCCAGAACTGTGCTCCTAGGGTTGTTGATGGCTGAATGAACTCAGCAGATCTTTCTACTGAGGCAGCTTGGGTGGACTTGAACCTCTAATCTCTCGGCCTTAGCAGTTGAGCACATTAACCATTTGCATCACCCAGGTACTCCTCGGAGCCTGACAAAGACACAAAGTCCTTTTCCAGATAGCGCATGTAACGGCCACAATCAGAGCAGATACACAGAGAATTTTAGACAGAAAAAGTGCCAGGACATTTTTAGGCAATGAAGCACTTCTTATTTTTTTAAAATTCAATAAGAGGACGTTATAGTTGGTATTAGGATGACCCAGCACACTGGATGTCACTATGAGGCTGGAATTATTTTCCTTCTACATCAGTATCAACTTCTCCCTGAAGGTCTTCCTAGCTTCTCCAGCCTGCGTGGATGTTTCTCTTCTCTGAGTGCTAATGGTCCTTTGAATTAGCTCAGTCTCCAGCTAGTTCTCTCAGCCCTGGGGAGCAGGGTGAGGACTGGGCACGCAGGCGATGTTCTCCTCAGAATCCCTCCTTGTAACAGGTCAGAGACAGAAGAGACCGGTCCAACACGTTTGTCTGCGAGGAACTACAACCAGAACATTCCTTAGAACCAACTGAAAGACAAATGTGGAACAAAACTCAAAACCACTGAAGAAACCAGGCTTACAAGACTCGTGGAATCTCAGGGACCAGGGCCCTTCATCACCCTTCAGGTCCAGGAATGAACTCACCCCCAGGCTCAGCTTTCAGACAGATCTCTAAGGGGAACCATAACACTATGGAGGGGCAGCCACCCTAAGATATCAAAAAGGCAGCATTTGCCCACGGCCAAAGGTCAGAAGAGTTAGGAAAGGAGGAGTGGAAATAGGAACTACAGGGAGGAAGTGTGATATGTGACAGGGAGGAAATAGGAAATGCAGGGAGGAGGATGTTACATTGAGAGGATGGCAAGCAGTGAGATGAAACCAAATGGATATAAATTGTTGGATGTAAAACTGATTATCTACTCTATGAACTTCATTCAATTTACAATAAAAAATAAGTTAATATTGTAAAAATGAAGACTGACCTACTTTGGACATGCCACTGGGAGAGACCAATCACTAGAAAAGGGCTTCAGGGTTGTCAGAAAGCCCAGGCCCCTCAATGAGATGGAGGGACATGATGGTCACAGCAGTGGCTCAAGGATATTGGTGGTTATGGTGTGGAGCCAGACATTGTGTTCTGTTATCCAAAAGGCCATTGTGGTAGGCCAGGTGGTCTAGAGAAACAAAGTTAGTGACATTCATCTATGTATAAGAAATCACTTTGTATCAAGAAGTCATTATATATCAAAAAGGTATCCCAGCCCAGCACAGTCCAACTCAACAAGTAAGTCCACAAGTCTAAGTCTATAAGTCTGTAAACCCACAAGTCTGTAAGTCCATAAGTCTGTAAGTCCACAAGTCTATAAGTCTGTAAGTCCACAAGTCTGTAAGTCCACAAGTCTATAAGTCTGTAAGTCCACAAGTCTGTAAGTCCATTGGTCTGTTAGTCTTCAGACTCACATAGCCACATGCTGGTGACAGAGCTGCAGAATGATGAACTGGGAAGCAGAAGCATCATGGGCCGGTGGGTACAGAATTGCACGGATCCAAGGTTGGTGGAAACAGGCTGGGCATTACAGCCCTTGGGGTGGAGTGTGGGAGCCCATGGGCCACCCCTCAAAGCAGACAGAATTCCAGAAGGCAGGAAGGTGGAGGGGCAGAGAGAGGCAGTTCCCAGACTCCCTCACTCTCAAATAAAAGGCCATGCCCCCAAGGAGATAGCATCAAGCTACCACTGATTGACAGGTTTAACTTCATGTCTAGTTGACATAAAACCATCCAACTGGCACAGTCATGTCATACTGGATTTGGGATTTAATACCTGCTCAACAGTAACTAACAACCACATAGAAACAGGAAAGCAGAAAGACAGAGTCTTCTCATTAAACTTCAAGGGGTAAAAAAATCTAAGTGAAAAAAATTAAGTGCAAGATTAAGCTAACACCAGCAATGACTGTATCTTTGAGTCATCTACAGGCCAAGAGGTGCGGGTGGTAGTGTGGTCAATCCCGAGGCCACACTCTCCAGAATTCAGAAAGCATTCTGTTAATGCCGGGTTTAATAATTCAATATTTCAAATAACCTTTCTGCCCCTCATGTCCAATAATAAGATGTTTAATGCTGAATCTTGGGAGTGCTCTGACTTTAGAATCCTGCTGCAGTCTTTCCTTGGAACATTTTGGCAAGGAAGGACTTGCTCTTCTGAAGGTTTGCTTGTTCCCGCACCTTTGTTCAAATTATTCCTCCTGTCTGAAAATCATCTCTTCTATCTTTGAGTGTCTTGACCATGCCTGGCCTTGAAAGCCTGCTCAGGGGCTCCCTCTACCTCACAGTCTCCCTGACTGCTACTGGGGCTGCCCGGCTCCAGCACATCCTTGGCATCACGTTGGGCTTTCCAGCCCAAGGCACTTAAGAGCAAGTGCTTAAGAATCTGACAGATGCCTGCCTCTAAATCCTGGCTCTGACTGTGTGGCATCAAGCCCTGGGCCTCTTCAGGCCTCCATTTCTTCATCTGTATAATGGCGATGAAAACAGCACCACCCTCAAAGTTCTTATGAGCTCTTAGTAAAATAACAAATGCAAATCATATCATAGCCAGGCTCTTAGTAAATGCTTATTTAAATATGTGTTGTTGTTTGTGCTAGGGCAGCTTGACTAGAGAAATATATCTAGAGACACTCATCTATGTATAAGAAAGGGCTTTATATCAAGAAGTAATTCTATAACAAGAAAACATCCACGCTCAGTCCAACTCAAGTCCACAAGTCTGATACTAGTCCCTAAGTGCCCCCCCAGACTCGCAACGCCACATGGAATGAAGTAGAATGCAGGTATATCACAGGCCGATGGGTGCAAAGTCGTGTGGATCCCATGGTGGTGGAAGCATTGCAGGGTTCTGGCAAGTCTCAGATGGCCCACCAGCAGGTAGGTGAGGGCAGAGAGAGAAGGGGAAGTTCCCAGGGCCCTCCTTATAAGAAGGCCACACCCATCAGGCTGAGATCTGACAGGTTGAATACCACCCCTACACTTTTATACCTCTTCAAGTTGACATGAAACTATGTAATTCCCACATTATTGTTATCATGAAATCTCATACAGGAAGACCAATTGTCCCTCCTCCACTACTGATTGACAACTCCCACGTGCCCTTGAATGTTATGTGAATTTGCCTTCACTTTGAGTCAATTAAGGAGCCCTGGTGGTGTAGTGGTTACATGTTCGTTCTGCTGCTACCCAAAAAAGGCAAACTACCAGCCACTCTGCGGAAGAAAGATAGGGCTTTCTATCCCAGTAAAGAGTTCCAGTCTCAGAAACTTCCAGGGACAGTTCTACCCTGTCCTATAGAGTCACTGTAAATCAAAATTGAGTTTGAGTTTTTTAATCAACTGAACTAACCCCCTACTTACAACATTCTTCATCATAGTCACCTTTCCTGTATATGCAGCTTGCACTAAACTAGTGCCACGGAGTCGTTTCTGACTCATTCTCACTCACAGCGACCCTACGTGTAGTTTCCTAGGGTATATAAACTTACAGGGTCAGATAGCTGCATCTTCCTCCAGTGGAGCAACGCAGGGGTTTGAACTACTGACCTTGCAGTTAGTTTCACCCATTACACCACCAGAGTTCCTTCTCTTGCACTAAAGTAAGAACTATGTGCATCTGGACCTACTTACCTACAAATTCTTGAAGATATAGTTAGGAACAGATCTCATTGGTAACCCAGGGACTGCTAGTATTGATTTATTATTCTAATATCTGACTTTAGGCATCCTTGTTGTTAAGTGCTGTCAATTTTGTTTTGACCCCATGTTCCACAGCGCAAACTATCGCGTCGTCCTGCACCGTCTTCACAATTGTTGTGTTTGCCACACTTGGTACAGTAAAGGCTCACTGAAAACGAAGACCCTCAAAGAGCTGGACTGGCACTGTGGTTGCCATGGTGCAATCAAAGAGAACAACTTGCGCTCAAATAGAACAATCGTGGTAGCACCAGACCTAACACCAGGTGTTAGATCACCACCACCATCAACAACAAAACCTTGGCCATCAGGTTTGATTCCAACTCGTGGTGCTCCATGTGTGGCAGAACAGAACTGTGTTTCAGGAGGTTTGCATGACTTTTCGTGTGACCTTTTAGCTTGCCAGCTGTTTCTTCAGAGGGGCCTCTGGAAGGATTCTTACTGCCAATCTTCTGATTCCTAGTCAAGCGCTTAACCTTCGTTCCACCCAGGCACTCCCGTTAGGTAATAACCCACCCCAAACACAATGGCTTATAATGACACCATTTGTTTTGTTTAGTGGTCCTTAATCTATCTTGGAAGAAGTGCAGTCAGAGTGCTCCTTAGAGGCACGGATGGCAACACTTCATCTCACATACTTTGGACGTGTTGTCAGCAGATGTCAGTCCCTGGAGAAGGACATCTTGCTTCATAAAGCAGCGGGACAGTGAACAGAAAGGATGGTCTCGACGAGATGGGTGGACACGTTGGCTGCAACCATGGACTCAAGCATAAGAACAATTGTGAGCACGGCAGGAAAGGGCAGTGTTTTGCCCTGTTGTACACAGGGTCACTCTGGTCAGAACCAACTCCGTGGCACCTAACAACCATCTTTAGCCCCCCTCAGAATCACCTTCAGGCCTGGTTAGAACAGACCACTCATTCTCATTCCTAGAGTTTATGATTCATTTGTCCTAAATTCAGCCTAAGGCCTGCATTCTAACAGGTTCCCAGGTGATACTGGTGGGGGCCAAACTCTGAGAACTACTGATTTTCCTAGTCAGCATACAGAGTGGCATGTTGGGCTGGGCTCAGCTGGACTGGTCTTCTGGTTTGGGTGGGGCTGGCCCAAACGTCTATGGTAGCCTGACAATCACGCAGGTCTGTTTCTGGGGTCAGCAGGCTGCTAGCTAAGGTGACGTGGGACTGGGTCATAGGCCTCTCATCATTTTTTCGATGTAGTGCGCAGAGAGAGCAGAAGCTGCAAGACCTCCTGCATTCTAGACTGGCACTCTACCATTTGTGTCCCATGTTGTGGAAAGCTAATCACAAGGCCAGCACAAATGGTACCTCCTGGTAAGAGGAGCTCGCAATCCAAGGGACATGGTTATAGAGAGAGGAGAAGTCTGTGACCATGTTTGCAATCTACCCCTCTGCCTAAGCAGTGCTCAGGAAATGCTCATGGACTAAGTAAGTGATGCTAGCAACTGAGATTTTGTCTTTTCCAAACCGTAGCAGATAGCAGATTAACCGTGCATTCCGACTTGCAGAGGACACACAGGAGGATGCTGGTGACGGCTTTGTTCCCCTTACTGGATTCCTCCGGCTTTTCATGCGTGAAAGGGAGGTGATCGTGTTTTCTCACAGAGTCGTGTTGTTGTTGTGATCTGGCCCAATAGTGACCCCACGTATCAGAGTCGACGTGCCTCCGAGGGTTTTCTAGACTGCAGTCCTTACAGGAACGCATGGGGGAGGGGGCGGTGACCCGGTGAGCAAGGGAACCATCAGCTTACTTAACTCGTCTGTAGTGAGCAATTTCATAGGACTTTCACCACATCTTTGAAGCTCTAGAGCAGCGAACCTATGGGTCTTGACCCCTCTGGGGGTCAAACGACCCTTTCACACCTATTTCCCATGGTCTTAGGAACCGAGACACAGCTCCTCCTCTGTCATCTCCAGACAGGCCCGTGTTACCCATGCTACACCATGCTTCAAGACAAAGTTTCATTTATTTGTCATTAGAAAGAAATTGTTCACAATATATAATTACATGTTTTTTATCATTAATCACTATGCTTTAATTATGTTCAATTTTTAACAATGAAAATACATCCTGCATATCAGATATTTACATTATGATTCATAACAGCAGCAAAATTACAGTTATGAAGTAACAATGAAAATAATTTTATGGTTGGGGGTCACCCCAGCATGAGGAACTGTATGAAAGGGTTGTGGCATTAGGAAGGTTGAGAACCACTGAGCACCTTAACCTCTCTGCCTCAGTTTCCTCATCTGGAAGCAGGAGGGCACTCACCCTCAAGCCGCATGGCTTCAGGAGGATCAGGTGGGAGGGCGTACAAGGATTATTGATGGCATGTGCCAGCTAGCACAGTGGCCTGGTATGTAGTAAACTCAGTAAATGCCTGACTTAATAGCATTGTCCTTATAGAAACTCCAGTTTCAGTTTAATTTGGTAACAAAAGAGCCATTATAAAATGCTCGAGGTCAAGAAACCCAGGTAAATCAATGTCGCCTGAGATGCCAGGCTTTGGAGATCAATACCTGTAAGATGCTTCCTCCGTCAGGCCAGGTCGCTTGTGGGGTCATGGCTCTCGCTCGCTGGGCACCCTGTCTTTGTCTCTCACCCCATTTAGTCTACTGCTCCGCAGCCTCCACGGATAAAGTGAAAGTGTTGTTGCTAGGTGCCAATGAGTCCATGCTGATTCAGAGGGACCCTGCACACAACAGAACAGAAGGCTGCTCCAGCCTGCTCCTCCTCACCGTCCTCACAAGCAGTGCTATGCTTGAAAGTAGGTCACCTCAATATTCCCGATTGTACAGGCAGGTGAATTACAGGAGAAAAGGATGGAGGATAGGCGGCAAGAGACAGGGATGGGAGGTAGAAATCAGCCTGTTACAAGTCTATTTTAATTCATCCTGACCCGACAGGGCAGGGCAGAACTGCCCTCTCGTTTCTTGCAGCTGTTGCTGTGAGTCAGAATTTACTTAATGACAGTACATTTGTTTTCTTGAAATCTTCACGGAAAGGCCCTCCGAGCCATCCTGCAGGACAGAGTAGCACTGTCCCGGTGGGCTTCTGAGACGTAACTCTTGACAGGAGTAGAGCTGCTCCCAGGGCTGGTGGTTTCCCATTGCTGACCTTGAGGTTGCCACCCAGTGACAACCCGCCCTGAGGCAGAATTGACTGATGGCAGTGAGTTTGGTTTTGGTGGGGGAGGTTTGACACCGAGAATCACCGGTGGAGTGGCTGGGTAAGCATTGAACTGTTGACTGCCAAGTCAGTGCTTCAAACCCACCTGTTCTGAAGGAGAAAGATGAGGCTACCTGCCCGGGTAAAACTGTACAGCCTCCGAAACCCTATAGAGGATCAAGAGTGTGGGAATCGACTTGATGGCAGTGGGTCTTCCTTTTATTAACTTTCATGGAAACAGAAGAAGGAGGAAGATGTGGAGCTGACTGTGGTTTTGAACCTCCAATGGTCCAGTTAGGAGCTGGGTGTTTAACCGCTGCCCCACGAGGGCAGAGAGAGCTGTAGAGGTAGAGAGCTGGGGAATAAACACACAGGCCTTTGGCAAATGCTGTCATAGTGAGCATATGGTAGGTGGTTCAAACTCGCTAGCTGCTCTGCCAGGAGCAATTTCTCTCCAGTGTTGGAACCCCTGGATAGCATCACCCTGAGTGGTGATGGACTCGTTTGCAGTGGGTGTGGTTCTTTCGTTGGCTGCTCTGTCACAGGCAGGAGCAAAGGCCCCGGAAAGAGGAGAAAGGAGGAGAAAAGGAAGGGAAGAGGATGAGAAGAGGAGACTAGGCTGATCTGAGCCCCACAGCCATGCGTCCCTAGCAGCCCTGAGACACAGGCTAAGTACCAGGGCTGGGCAGCCTGGGCAGGACAGACTTTCACAGGGGCCCCTGGGGCTGAGCTCCCTCCTGGGGACTCCCATTTAGGCAGTGTTAATGGTTGGCCTGCTGAGAAGCCTCTGTGCACTGTGCAGTTAAAAGGGCCTCATTCAAATCATCACCACTGGGACCAGGAGGCTAAGAAGGTGAGCCTTGGAGCAGGAAGTCTCTGGAAGGGCAGCCAGGCTCGGTGGACTCCAGGGTCCTGTTGTGGACACTGTAGACAAGAGGAGGATCCCAGAGAAGGAGTGGTGAGCCAACAGGAGGCATCTGGCATTTTACCCTGGAAAGGCTCCAGGCTGTTCTTCCATTAGGCAAATAGGCCTGGTGCAGTTACTCTGTCTCCGACACTACCTGGTTCCTACTCCATATGAGATTAGGAAGACCCCCTTCTCCAGTGCAGACCAGCTCACTCAGCTCCTTGGGCCACATAGGGCCTCTCAGCGCCCCCCTGAAGACAGTTTCTTTTCAACTGCTCCAGGGCAGGCCTCCTCTCTCAGCTCTCAGCCCGCCTCAGCTGGCCCCTGCCCTGAGCTCAGTCAAATGTTACGAGGCTCGTTAGCTCTACCAATAAGTGCCTGGTGGCACCTATGCTGTCAATAAGCCTCCTATCCAAAGGCACTCTGCTCTCTCATCCAGCTGCACATCTTGCTTAGTGAGCAGGGAGGCCCACCACACCATCGTACACCATTTCTGGGCGTATAGTTCTCAAGCTATGGTTCCTGGGTCTAAGAGGTTCTCATCACAGGGACCACGGTCCAAAGGACCCACCCAAACCCTAGATCTTCTATCTGGGTAGTAGTGATGCTCTCTCTTCAACTTTTCAATCTGCTTGGTGGGCCACCAGCACCTATTTGCATAGTCCTCACCAGCGATTGAAAGAGCCCTGGAGGTGTAGTGGTTGCACATTGGGCTGCTAACCTTAAGGGCAGCCACTCTGAACCACCAGCCACTCTGAGGGAGAAGGACGCAGCTTTCTACGCCAGTCAAGAATTACTCTTGGAAACTCACCAGAGCAGTTCTACCCTGTCCTACACAGTCACTAGGCATCAGCATCGACTTAATGGCAGTGAGTTTGAACCAGTCATTGAGAATCCCTGGAGGCTTAGTGTTAGCCACTAGATGCTCCAAGGGAGAAGGGTGGAGCTTTCTACTCCCCGCAACAGTGACAGCCTCAGAAACGCTCAGGAGCAGTTCTACCCTGTCCTAAAGGGTCACTATGAGTTGGTATTGACTCGATGGCAGTGAGCTTGGTTTTTTGGTAACCAGACATTGGTGAGTGCTGTACGCTCAGGCATGGTGAAAATGACTGTATTCGGCCCATTGCCAGCCCAGATGGACATGATTATGAACAAGAAATATTTTAAAATTCTGTTTTCAGCCACTGATCTTTGTTGCTCAATATAAGCTTACACATATGGACTGGAACCGCTTTTTCTAAGCCAGATTCTATTATTAATAGCCACCCTTTGTACAGTACCTGTCGTTATCGTTAGGTGATGTC
>NW_022103901.1:41474109-41475645 GCF_000313985.2 Echinops telfairi | reverse complement strand
TGAGGAAATTGTTATTCCCATCTGACAGAGGTGGAAACAGGCACAGAGATAAATAAAGGGAAGAATCCAGAAGGAATAATTAATATCTGTGAATTATTGAAAAATGTGCAAGGAAGATCAAACACTGACGTTTCATTCAGGACAAGTGGTATAAATTCAATAAGGCCCATTCTAGCTGCTGGCATTCAGTTGCACAGGCTCTTCCACTACTTTAAGTTAAAAATAACTTAATACAAAGAATTCAGTTCTGACAAAACTGTTATGAAGGCTGGAGGAGGAAGTTCTGGTACATAGGTTTCCAAATTTATTTGACCTATTATCCCTCTTTAAAAATTGCTCTGGGCCCCCCTGGCAATGAAAAACTTTTGTACTGTAGCCCATAATACAGGATAATAAAAGTGTAGGTATCTCCTTTGGCAGCCCCCAGCAACCCCAGACATGGTATGACCCACTTTTGGAAACATTGCTCTAGTATATCCTTCAGAAATGACTTCCATATAGCACATCAGAACAAGCCCACTAGAGGAAGAGGAAGATATGGAACCAGAAAATCAGCTTCCTAATGTATAGCGTGAGGAGCACACCGCCTCAGATAGGATCCAGAGATCAGGAGGCACCTACCCCCCTGGCAGGAAGATTAGGGATAGAAGGGGTTGTCTCCACCAAATGCCTACGCTAAATGAAAATTAGCTGGCCATGCCACAATAAAGGGGTTGGAAAGAAATCAGGCACACATTAGACACCTATCTGGAAAATCCAAAGCTGGGCATACTCAGACCAAGGTCACCTAGGCCCAGGTGAAGGTCAACTTGGGCACCAACACTAGGCACCAGCAACATTACATTACACATGCACCTGAACTCAGCCAATAAGATCAGCCTCTCTCTCTCTCTCTCTCTCTCTCTCTCTCTCACACACTCTCATAGGAGGGGATAAATAGCAGAGACGGGGTAGGCCATTCTCTCTCTCAGGTTGCTCTCTGTTCAGACCGCAGGGTGGGTTTCTCCTGTGTGAGCACTGTGCCCCTCAGGGCTTGTGTCCTCTCTTTCTTTTCTGCAGTTCCAGCGCTCCTCTTTTGGTTCTGTGGACTACACTTTCCAGTCTTGCATGCTTTCCAGGGATAGCTCGTACTATCCGAGAGTCTATTACCCCAAAGTTCTTAAAAGTTACTTGGATTGACAAAAATGCTTCTGCTGCTTGGATGCTCGCAGTGTTCAGAAGCAAGAACGGAGGAAAACCATCCTAGAAACCCAATAGGTGCACTGCTGGTCTGAGAACACGCTTTGGACCATCGACTTGATGGGCTAACTCTCAGCGAGCCTTTTCATTCAAAGTTCTGCCCCCTTCAGACATTTCTTTCTTGCTTTTCTTTTAAAGTGCCTTTGCATTAGAATCTGTTAAACAAGTATTAATCTAATGAATGTCTTTATTTCATGCTTATTCTTTCTTTTTCTAATCATTTTATTAGGCGCTCATACAACTTGTATCACAATCCATATATACATCAATTGTGTAAAGCGCATTTGTACATCATTC
>NW_022103901.1:41469028-41470218 GCF_000313985.2 Echinops telfairi | reverse complement strand
GCCCTGGCCCCAAAGTCCACCTTCAGCATTCCCTGGGGACCTCGCCACTCCGTTTGCTTGCTGTTCTGTTGCACCCCCTTAGTGTCATCCAGGACTCTCTCTGGTCATCTCTCTTTCAGAGCTGTTGGTAGAGGGAGGACTGGGCACCATCTAGCTCTTCTCATCTCAGGATAGTGGATGCTGGACACCTTCATACTTCAGTGCCTCATCCTTCCATCTCATGATGGCAGCCCACACAAACCAGAGACACTAGAACCCTTGAGTATGTCCTGTCTTTTGTGTTATGTGCCCTCCTCTCATCTTATTAAAAGACCACTAAATAGACATGGCACTCTTAAAAAAGACCAAGTCCTGCTCTTCAATCCCAAACTGAGAAGTCCACTTCTCTAGAGGTACCTGAGCAGCTGTATAAGCTCGGATTAGCCCTGGTTTGGAAAAGGTTGATGGTTTTTTTATTTTGATGGATCCCAAATGTGAGGAAGGAGCAATTCTTCTGGCTACTCCACTGGCATTCAGTTTATCTTTCTATGGGATGCTGAGACTTGAGAGATTAAAAACGATGTGTTTGGTTCCTTTTCTTAAAATTCCCTTAGGTCTGAATTTCATTAGCATTGTGTTAATATTGTGAACAAAATTAATTTTATACTAAACTCAAAACCATTATCCTTTATGTCCCTTAAAATATATTTTACCTTTAATAACTTAGCAAGTAGGGAAATGCAATTAACTGTTAAAATGGGTCTTGGTAATTTGCAGTATTATCTTTAGATAAGTTTTGAGGAACTAAAAGAAAGAAAGAAGGAACACAGAGGATTATACAGCAAAACTGAGAGAAGACAAAAATAAGACTAACACAAACGCAGACCTAAAGCTGTGATTGGAAAACTTTTTCTGAGCCACATAGTAAAGATTTTCCGCTTTATAAGCCATATAATCTCTGTGGCAAATATGCAGCTCTACCATTGTTGTGTGAAGGCAGTCATGAAACAGCAAACACACCAACCACTGCCAAGGGGTCAATTCCAACGCAAACGGACCTCTACAGGATTTCTGAGGACACACATCTTTTTCTTTTTTAATTTAAATAATCATTTTATTAGGGGCTCATACAACTCATCACAATCTGTACATACATCATCTGTGTCCAGCACTTTAGTACATATGTTGATTTCATCATTCTTACGACACCC
>NW_022103901.1:41463304-41467156 GCF_000313985.2 Echinops telfairi | reverse complement strand
GCATCGCCTCTATCCCTGAGGACCTCAGCGCTTTGCTCACCCCACTGCTCTGATGCATGCCCCCAGGGGCTGGCGTTCGGCATAGTGAGCTCATGGCAGGCGCAATTCCCGCTGTTTGTCTCCAGTGCTGTCCTCGGTGGTGCGATGGGTCAACGAGGAACGCTGAGGACACACATCTTTATGCAAGCCAACGGTCTTTCTCCCTCAGAGTGCCTGGTAGGTTTGAGCCACAGCTTCACGATGAGCAGTCCAATGGTTACCCAACAGCACCACCAGGGCTCCGTGAAGATCGCCTCAGATAACACACAGACAAGTGAGTGTGACTGTGCTCCAATAAAAACTTTATTTCTGGACATTTACATTTGAATTTCATATCATATTCACAGATCACAAACCTTCTTTTGATCTTTTTCAATCGATGAAAAATGAAAAATAATTCCTTTTTTGGTGGGCTGCATAACTGGTACTGGGTTTGGGATTACTTTTGACTTGATGAAAATATAGTTACTTTTAGCATCATCTCTGCTATCAAAACAATTCACTCAGTATTTTCTGTAAGCATGAAGTTGGCTTGCTTTTTATCTTACCTGTGTTTTATTGGCCATTAAATGGCTAAACAGCCATTTAAAACACAAGATAAGGAGATGTTGGTATTAGAAATATGAATAATTCTATCTTCTGATTCAAGTCATAGTATTTTCAATGGTCTCATATGCCTGAGACAGTTGGAAAATCACAAGGAACTCAGAACTCACTGACGTGGAATAGATTCTGACCATTAGTGACCCTCTATAGGGTTTCTGAGGCTGTCGATCTTTATGGGAGCAGACGACCTCATCTTTCTCCCAAGGAGAAGCTGGTGGATTTGAACTACTGACCTTACAGCACCACCAGGGCCCCTTCAATGAGAAAAAGAAGCAGAAAAAAAATGGATGTGCTTGAATTAAGGCAACGGTTCTCAACATGTGGGTCGCGACACTTTGGGAGTCAAATGACCCTTTCACAGGGGTCACCTGATTCATAACAGAAGCAAAATTACAGTTATGAAGTAGCGACGAAAATAATTTTATGGTTGGGGGTCACCACAAGGTGAGGAACTGTATTAAAGGGTCGCGGCATTAGGAAGGTTGAGAACCACTGAATTAAGGTGTTAGCAAAGCATATCGAATCTGCTGGGCACTGCTAAAAAAGTGAACATGTCAGTCTTAGAAGAAATCTAACTGGAATGATCCCTAGAAGTCAGCATGGCGTGACTTTGGCTCACTTATTCAGGATAGATCAATTGTTTGAAAAAGATGCCTATTTGGTCAAGGGTCAGCAAAAACTGAGCACACCCTCAATGAGGTAGATTGACACAGTAGCTGCAACAATGGTCTCACAGAACAGAAATGTTTTGAAGATGGCTCATGGCAGGCATCAGGGCATCGTTTTGTTATTTGACCCAAGGTTGCCAAGAGTCAGATCTGACTCATCAGTTAGGAAGGCAGACCACAAAAACTAAAGCGTTAATTGTGAAGGTATGAAAAAACAAAACATAAACCAACTGCCATCAAGTCAGTTCTGACTCACAGGAGCCCCGTTAGACCTGTTCAAATAGAGCAGCCTCAGGGGTGGGACCTGAGGCCGTAAATTTCATGGTAGGAGATAGCCTCATTTTCTTTCTTCTAAAGAGCTTCTGGTGGGTCTGAGCTGCTGATCTACGGTTAGCAGCCCAGCTAGTAACTGGCTACACCACCAGGGCTCCCTGATCTTGTAGAAATGCCCACTAATAACTACTAGACATGTTTGATGTCAAAGACCACTCTCTTTCTATCCTTTCTTTTTTGTATTTTCATGGTCAGAAAATCCCAAATTTAACCTATACACGTAGCCACCCAGGATAAAAATGACACACACCAGCCTTCCCTGTAGCTAGACATGGGTATGTAACTAAGTTCTAGGTGTGCGAACAAGTGTTCTGTGGTAGCTTCTAGGAAACCTTCTGTGGTAGTTACATAATTTCAACTTGAAGATACATAAAAATGTAGAGGCAGAGTGTAGCTTGTCAAACAGGTCGCAGCCTAATGGTTATTCCTTGTGGGCATGACCTTCTTAGAAGGAGTGTCCTGGGAACCTCCCCCCTGTCTCTGCCCTCACCTTTCTGTTGGCTGATCCTGGCTGCTTTCAGCCCTGTGATACGGCCACCAACATTGGATCCACATACATCATTGCACTCACCAGCCTGTGATCTGCATTCTGCATCATTGCATGTGGCTGTGAGTCTGAAGAGGGACTTATGGACTTGTATCAGACTTATGGACAGTATTGGACTTACACACTTGATCTGGACTGGACTGGGATGTTTGCTTGATATATAATCACTTCTTGATATAAAGCTCTCTCTTACACATACGGTATATTAGTTTCAGTAGATTTGTTTCTCTAGTCAACCCAGTCTAATATGCCTTCTAAGAGGGAACTGGCATGTACCTTTGCCTCTTCACTCTTTCTCTTCCTGTTGGCCAACATTCCAGCAGCCATCCTGGACATGAGGCAGGAGCCAGGTCTTAAGTGTGAAAAGAGCTTGAATCCTGAGAACTGTGGCACTGCCATATGAGTCATAGTCTATCTGCTTCTCAATGCCATTGAGTTGACTCCAACCCTATAGGACAGGCTAGAATAGACTCTAACTCTTTAAGGGAAGAGAAGGCCATGGAATGGCTGGTGGTTTAGAACTGTTGACCTTGTGGTTATCAGTCCAATGCATAACCCATGATGCCACCAGGAGTTCTCTAGACTTCACTATGTAAAATTGAAATTGTCTAAGTCAATAGTGTTAGGGCTTTCTTGCAGCTGAACAGAATGCTACTAAACTGTTTTTATTAAAGTTTTCTAAACAGAACCAATGAAAGTGAGAAAGAATCAATTTACTTCAAGTCATTGTGGGAGGCTGCTAAGTCCAAAATCCATTGGTCAGGCACAGGCTTGAGACTCTTGCAGGCCAGCATCCCATAATCGATAGGTTAAGCAATAAGAAACAGAGATGAGAGTTCTGCCAAAATATCTATTTATACTCTAGAGGCAGAACACTCTCTAGGAATACTCTTAAGACTGTCACTGATTAATTGAGATTATTACAGGAGATGGCATCATTATATTGTTGTTAGATGCAGTCACCTTGGTTCCAACTCATAGCTACCCCCTGTATGATTGAACAAAACACTGCCCTCACAATGTTATGTTTGAGCCCATTGTCACAGCCATTGTGTCAATCCATTTCCTTGGGTGTGCTCCTCTTTTCCAATGACCCTCTACTTTAACGAGCAAAAAGTTCTTTTCCAAAGCATGTAAGATGAAATCTTATCCTCTTCACTTCTAAGGAGCATCCTGGCTGTTCATCTTTTACAACAGATTTCCTTGTTCTTCTGCTAGCCCACGGTACTTTCAGTATTCTTCACCAAGACTACAATTCAAATGCATCAGCTATTCTACCAACTTCATTATTCACTGTCCAATTTTCATATACATACAAGTTGATAAAAAATACTGGCTTAACAACAAACTCAGGGACAAGGGAACAACAAGTGATCTAAAAACCATGGCAAGGAGGGCATAGGACACCTGGTGGGGCTTAATCAAGGGCAATGTAGCCAAGAGCAATTACTGAAACTTGAATGAAGGCCCAACATGACAGTGGAACAAGAGGGAGGCAAAAGGAAATAGAGGAAAGAACTAGGAGGCAAAGGACATTTATAGAGGTCTAAATACAGGCATGTACATATGCAAATATATTTTTATATAAGGATGTGGAAATAGATCTATGTACATATATTTATGTATTAAGTATAGTGTCTGGGGCCTTAAAGACTTAAA
>NW_022103901.1:41416437-41459007 GCF_000313985.2 Echinops telfairi | reverse complement strand
TATATATAATCAGGTTGAATCAAGTGCATGTTAGTCCTCAAAATGACATCCTTGTTCTTCAACACTTTTAAGAGGTCTTATGCAGCAAACTTGTCTAATAAAATACATCCTTTGGTTTCTTGACTGCTGCTTCCATGAACATTGATTGTGTATCCAAGCAAAGGGAAATACTGTACAACTTTGATCTCTATCTGTCACGATGTTGTCTACAGTATATTACAGAAGTGATCGACTTTATTTAAGGTCATCTGATTCAGCCACGTGGAACTATGCCATATCCTGGCCCAGACAACTTGGACTAGTGTGCGGCAAACAACCAGAAACCATGGCCATGCAGCCCGTTCAGACTCATCGCACTCTATAGAGGGTTTCTGAGTCTGTGAATCTTTATGAGAAGATAGCTTCTTGTTTCCCCAGTGGAGCAGCTGGTGCTTTTAAATTGCCTACTTTGTGGTTAGCAGGCTAATGCAACTAGCCTAGGCAAGTTGTTCCATAAAATTAGCAATCACACTAATACAATGCCTCCCAGTCTGTTATCAAATTTGAGTAAGAAGTTCCAAAATCACTATCAATAGCTATGTATTTTCCAAACGTTTTGGGAGAAGCAGACTGGGTGCAACAAGACCCATAAGTATGCAGCTTGTTCAAAGAGAATGCATAATGGATTTCTTCCTGGAACAATTGGCGTTGACCTCTGTTTTTGGTAAACATTGAGATTCATTCCTCACCAAAAGCAAATATTGACTGCTCCTTCACATTCATGCTAAAGCCATAAACCACCAAGATGGAGTGGGAAGGAGAGGGGTCAAGATAAGGGCTCGAGCAAATTTCTCCATAGGTTAAGTGTGTGGGATAAGAACATAAGAAAATATGAGAGTTAAAGCAAAGTAAAGCGCTTTGGATTATAAATGTATTAAGGACACACAAAACATCTTCTATAAACACAACTTCAAATGTACTCTATAAAGTATTGACTTAAAGCTGTAGTTTTGGCTCTTAAAATCTCCAGGGACTTGACTAAAAATATTCTTTTTGTCCATTTTCAGGAAAGATAAACTCATACCAGGGATTTTCAAAGCTAAGAGTAACTTGGAAAAATGACAAGAGAGAAAAGCTCAGGCTTACAGACTCTACTTCATCAAAATCCTAAAAAACAACTCTAAATGGCTCTTAGAAAACAGTCCAGTTTTCTAATGGATAGGTTCAACAACAACAACCAGAAAATGTTTTAAGGGACAGCAAGGAGCTTCATTATTATTTTTTATGCTGATAGGTAGCATCACCCTGAACCATGAAATTAACATTTCATTCTGAAATTTCCTTATTTTAAAAATTAAATAAAGAGCTTTATAAAAGCTAATAATTATCCACTTTAAGCTCTACATTCATTTCTCAAGCATGGTTCTTCCAGCAATTCCTAATTAGTGATGACTTCCAATTGGGTCATTTGGCTTAATTTAATCTCAAACATTTTTCCTTTATGATACTTGACATTAATTTTCAATTTAATTATAGAAAAGAACAGTGATTTTTCAACAGCTGCCAAATGCAGGCTTGCCTATTTCAGAGGGTCCTTAAGCCATGGAGGTCCCTGTGTGGAGCAAAGGGTTTGCATTCATCTACGAACCTCAAGATCAGCCGTTGGGGCTTGGGGGTTATAAGTGGAGCTGCCAAGCACAAGGTCAGCAGGCCAAATCCCCCAGCTGCCCTGCAGGAGGAAGATAAGGCTGCCTGCTCCTGTAAAGATTTTCAGTCTTGGAAACCCGATTTAGGGTGGCTACGAGTCAGAATCAACTCCATGGCAGTGAGCATTTTTCTTCCTCTTCTGGTTTTATTTTTATTTTGGTACTGGCACTTCAGGAAAAAGGTCTGTCTCTCTACTTCTGTAAAGATTACAGCCCTTAAAAAAAAACAACCTATCGAGAAGATCTGTGAGTACTGCAACACATAGGCTCACCCTGAGTCAAAGCCAAGCTTTGCTCCCCTTTAAACCACCCTCCTTGGCACATGTTTAAATATCAGATCCCATTGCAGCTGTACAATCAATCTTTTTCATTGGCTTTGGAAAAGTTTTGCTGTTTCTTGGACAATGGTTCTTCTTTGCTAGTTTTCTCTCCTTATACCAGTGGTTCTCAACCTTCCTAATGCCACTACCCTTTAATACATTCCTCGTGTTGTGGTGACCCCCCCAACCATAAAATTATTTTCATTGCTACTTCTTAACTGTCATTTTGTTACTGTTACGAATTGGGTGGCCCCTGTGAAAGGGTCATTTGACCCCCAAAGAGGTCATGACCCACAGGTTGAGAACCACTGCTTTATGTCAGTTTTTGCCCCCAAACACATTAGATACATTTGCTATAAGGTGTGCTCATTTGACACTATTTTTTTGCAAAGATATACTATCCAATTTACTCAACATAATTGCCTCAACTCATAAACAAATTTGAATCATGAACCATGTTTAGATGACCCCAAAAAGTTTGCCTGCATATACATGTCTACACCTTACTTTATTTTCAACAGTTTCACCAACATACAATTCAATATCATAGATCAATCCCATCATAAGAGTTGTGCAACCATCAATACAATCAATTCCCAAACATTTCTTCTTCCTTGTACTCATTGCGTTTGCTTCTTTGAAGCTATTAATCCAGGTGTTGGCTCTGAGGTTTACCTGCTCTGGGTTTCATATACAGAAAAGTATACAAAATCAAGGCAAAATACAAACAAGCAGCCCAACAACCACGACAGAATGAAACAGAGAAATATCTCAATCAAAAGCAAAGCAGAACATATTTTAAAACTAGAGCAATTATACAGTCGATCAAAGGGAGCTCAATGGCAAAGTGTTACATTTGGGCCTAACTGCACCTGCAGTAACCCACCCTACAATGTGCTCCGTCTGGTAACAAGCCTTTCCCATCTCTGGGCCACAGTCAGAGGGGATTCTTCAGAAGCTTAATCCACACGGGGGATCCTGTGGATGGCTTTTGAGTTTTCACTGGCCTCCACAGCCTTCTGCAAACCAAGTGTTCAGAATTTAAGCTCTAATACGGTTCCCTCCTCCACTTGAGCATTTTACTGTTTACAAATACTCTTGAATTACACAGGCTGGTATGCTTCTTCCATGTGGATTTAGCTGGTATCTCACTTACATGGATGATTGTCTTAAGACAAGCCTTCACGACTCCAGACATTATTTTCCCTAAAAGCTTAGCACCTCTGCTTTGTTCACCACACTTTACTACGGTACCCATTGATCACTTCATGGGGATAGGTATTGAGTAGGGACATGTCATAAGGACTAATTGTTCCTAGATTAGGGCTATGATTAGGTGCCAGCTCAAACTCCATTTATATACCCGTGATTGGTGTATGTCCCTGGTTCACTTTAAAACATAATTATTATATGTTGAAGGACATTATAAATTATCCCCATGGGGCATATGGTAGTTCTATTGTGGCATTGCCATTAATTTAGCCAAATGGCATAGAATTTAAACACTGCTGAGAAAAAGAGAGTAGACATGTACAGGAGAGTTTTTTAGACCAAGATACGTGGATTTTTGATTTGTACAGATTAACAACTTGGATGACTGGACACTATTTACATTTACAATGAAGGTTGGAGACGAGGAAAAACTTTCAATAATGCTCACTCACAAAGGCAGAATTTGTCTCTACGTATCATAAAAAGGCAAAGGAAGTATGAAAATAGCACACATATGGTTGTCTTGATTTGCCCCTTTGGGGAAAAGGTCACCTGCTTCTTCTTACACAGCGGCATTTCAGCCTTTGGCCCATGGGAGTATTTCAGCTCCTTTGCTCTGCTACCAATGCGTTTAAAGTGGAGTCCAGTTCACTTAGTGGGCGTTCCAAGTAGGATCCTGTGGGAGTGGTCTCTGAAAGGTGTTGTGCACCCCCAAAATCCTGGTTGTCTATAGTCCATGGCCTGGGTCACCAAGGGTTGAATACAAACTAGTTCAAAAATGCCCTGATCAGAATGGAACCTGTCATCCCAGACCAGCCTTGTGACTTACTGTACTCCCCAAGAGAAAGATGAGTTAGTCTGCTTCTGTCAAGATTTACGACCTCAGAAACCCTACAGAGAAGTTCTACTTTTTCCAGTAGGGTTACCATGAGTTGGTATCTAGTGGACAGCAGTGGGTTTGAGTTAAGCTGCTAAGTCTATGATAATGCATACACAAAATGGATAGACCAGGCTATATGCATTATCATTAAACTAAAGGAAAAAGAAAAGAAGAACAACATGCAAAATCTCAGACTCATGAAATAATACAAATAGCCAATGGGGTTCATTTGAAGATCTCTCCTCAGTATAGGCACTCAGCTACTCAGGCTGATGAAGGCTCCCTTTTGAGATGGGCTTCCATGCGAACTGGGACATAGCAAAGCTAGAGGGTTTCAAGCCAGCAGGTAAATACTACTTGAGCTTGGCAAGCTGGTGCCGCTTCTGCTCACAGCCCAGTGGTCATAACTAATCACATGGTCTGTTAGTCAGGGTTCTCTAGTGAAACAGAACCATGGGTTGTTTCCAATTCATGGTGATCTTATGTATTCACAGACTGTCCTTAGACACACACATGGAAAGAGAGTATGTTTACATTGTTGTCTGCTTATTTTCACCAATACGGCATTTTGATATTTTATAAAAAGAAAGCCCAGTTTATATATAACAGGCTTTCTATTTAAATAATGTGGTTAAAGACTTGTTCAGAGTATTGTATCTAGAAAGAAAACACATAATTAAAAGGTTAATTTTAAAGTTTTTCAAATGTGCTGACATTTCATTGTTTCTTTTTGCTGTACTGATTCTGGAAAAATTTTTAAATTTAACCAATAAGATTAGTGCCCCTTTCCCAAAAGAATAAATATATATGCTCACAATATCTGTCTCTCTGCCTGCCTACCTGCCTGTCTACCTACTTAGGAGGGGCTTAAAATGAAAGAATATTTATTTATTTTCACCAACTTTTTGAAGCTCCCTCATGTACACACACACACACACACCCTTGCCATTGAGTCAGTTCTGACTCATAGCACCCCTATATAGGGTTTCTGAAGCTATAAATATTTCCAGGAGCAGCTTTGTCCTGTGGAGAAGCTGGTATATTTTAACCACCAACATTGTAATCAGCGAGCCAATACTGAACCCACAGCACCATATATACCGACTTCCACCAAACCCATTTCTACTCACAGTGACTCTATGTAGCGCTCCGAGGCTACAATCTTTATGGGAGCAGACAGCCTCAACTTCCTCCATGGTGCAGCTGGTGGGTTTCAGCTGCAAACCCTGTGGGTAGCAGCCTAATACTTATCTAACGGCAGCACTAAGGTAGTACTATGTAATGTGTATATATATATATATATATATATATATATATTAACTTATTTATAGTTACCCTATGTACACATAGTTGCCCTATGTGCAAAATAACAAAACCCTGCTCAGTCCTGCACCATCCTCACGATTGTCTTTATCTTTGAGCCCACTGTTGCAGTCACTGTCAATCCATCTTGTCGAGAGCCTTCCTCTTTTTGGCTGCCCCTCTACTTTACCAAGCTTTCTGCATCATTCGAGATTTTGCCCTTCAAATCCTTCAATATTGCAACACAAGGTTTGATTTTTTTCTTTTCTTTAGTTCTTTCAGTTGAAGATATGGCTGAGCATGGTCTTCCTTTAAGGTTTTCTAAATCTAGGTCTCTGCCCATTTCATTATAAAATTTACTTTGTCTTCTCAGGCTGCCCTTTGACATTTTCTGTTCAGCTCTCTTACTTCATCATTTCTTCTATTTGCCTTAGATGCTCTACACTCAAAATCAAGTTTCAGAGTCTCTCTGACATCCTCTTTGATCTTTTTCCCCCTATATTTTTAATGATATTTTAATGATAGTTTAGTGCTTTCTTCATGTACGATGTCCTTGATGTCGTCCCACAATCTCCTGTCATCAGTGTTCAGTGCAGCAAATCTGTTCTTGAAATGTTCTTGAAATTCATGTGGGACATACATCTGGTTGTATTTTAGCTCTCATGGACTTGCTTTAATTTTTTTCAACTTCGGCCTGAATTTATATATGAGCAATTGATGGTCTGTTCCACAGTCCGCCCTCTAGTCTGATTTTAATTGCTGATATTGAACTTCTCCATTTTCTTTTCCCATAGATGTAGTCTATTTGATTTCTGTGTGCTACATCTGGAGAAGCCCACGTGTATAGTCATCTTTTGTGTTATTGAAAAAAATGTATTTGCAGTGAACAAGTAGTTGGTCTTGCAAAATTCTATCAGGAGGGCTCCAGTTTTGTTTCTATCACCAAGACCACATTTTCCAACTACTGTCTCCTCCTTTTTGTTTCCAAATTCTGCATTCCAATACCAATTATCATCAATGTATCTTGATTGTATATTTGATCAACTTCAGAATGAAGACATAGGTAGAATTCTGGAATTTTTTATCACTTGCTTTAGTCATTAGTGTATAACTTAGAATAATATTTGTTTTGACTGGATTTCCTTATATGCAGATAGATAGTATCCTATACAAATTACCCTTTCACAGATATAATATATTATATACACATAATGTATATGAAGAAAGAGGGATTTCAAGGTGGGGCTCATATTGCTGTGCAAGGCAAGTCTGAAATCTGTAGGTCAGGGGACAGGGTTGAGATTCCTATAAACTTGAGTCCCCAAACCCACAGGTCAGTTGATGGGGAGAATCAATAATGAAATAGTCCTGGAAAGACTTCTTTTTATAGTCTGTAGGCAGAATATATCTTTGGAAATACACCTCTCTCTGCTCTTAATTCTTTCAACTGATTGGGAAAAGACCCATCCATATTATGAGGGGTAATCTACGTCAAAGGCAGCATCAAAAGAAGATGAAAGAATCCGCAGTTACTGTACCCAAAAGAATTGGTTGATGATCCACCATTTCAGAAGGTAGCATATGATCTAGAACCAATGGTACGGAAGGAAGTTTAGGCTGTGCTGAAAGGATTAGTGGAAAACGAGGCTTCAGGAAATGACGGCATATCAATGGCAAAGTGTAAACAAACAGAAGGAAGACTGGAAGTGCTCACTTGTCTATTACAAGAAATTTGGAAGACAGCTACCTGGCCAACCAACTGAAAGAGCCCCATATTTGTGCCCATTCCAAAGAAAATTGTGTTGTGATACAACAAAATGTGAAAGTTATTTGGCCAGACTATTGATCTCACACGCCCCTAGAACGTTGCTGAAGATAATTAAAAACAGTTATAGCAGTACATAGAGAGCCGCCAGAGACCCAAGCTGGATTCAGGTGGGGAGGTGGAATGAAGAGGAAGGCCGCTATATCTTGGCTGAAAGCAGAGAAAACCAGGAAGCTGTTTATTCTGTGTTTACGTAATGCTGTAAAGACATTCAACTGTGTGGATCATAACAGACTATGGAACGCAGTGGGTCTTTGCAACAGCCTTTCCATTGTCTAGAGCTGCGTCTTTCCCCATCGGCAGATGTCTGTCACTTTGGGCCACCTTTAAATATCCACCCACCCCAACCCTTCTCTTTCTGACATCCAGTTCTCTAGGTGGCAGAGTGACTTGCAGTCAACTCCTAACCTAAAGGTTGGTGGTTTGAAGCTACTCAGCCGCATCACGAGGAAAGTCTTTTGATCTGCTTCTGAAAAGATTGCAATGAAGAAAACCCTATGGAGCCCGTCTCGTATACACTGACAGGCACGGTGTCAACGTGATGGCAACAAGTTTGTGTTGGCTGTTGTAAAATTTTCTAACACCTTAGTTTCCTTTGTGAGAACTTTCTCTCACTCGCGTTGATCAGAACTGCTGGTTGGTAAATCTGGGTGCATGTGCATATCTCCTGTGGCAGGCAGAGTGAAGGCCCCCCAAAGATGTCTGTGTCCTAATCTTCGGAACCTCTAAAGAAGTAAAGGTGCATGGCAAAAGAGATGAAGGCTGCAGGTGGAATTAAGGGTGCTAATCAGTTGATTTTATTTTTTTATTATTATTATTTTTAATCAGTTGATTTTAAAATGAGGAGATTATCTGGGATGGTGGAGGCGGAAGCCGTGTAATCACCAGGATCCTAAAGAGTGAAAATGGGAGGCGGACGTTGTGGTTGCTCGTTGTCATTGAGTCGATTCCAACCTTATGCACAGAACAAAACCCCATCCTCCCAATTGTTCCTGTGCTTGAGCCCATGGTTGCCGGCGTGGTGCCAAGGATGGGCTCGTGCAGGCAGAAGAGGAAATGTGAAATACAGAAGAACAGTCAGAGAGAGGGGCCTCTTTTCTAGGTTTGCAGCTGGAAAAGGGCAGCAGAAGGAACAGAAGAGACCTCTTGTTAGGTGCAGTGGAGTTGATTATGCCTCCTAGCACCCCGATGTGACCGAGTAGAATTGAACCCCACAGAAGTTCCTAGGCTGCAGTCTTTGCAGAAGCAGATCACCAGGCTTTTCTCCCATGGAGCCAATGGGTACACTCAAACTGCCAACTTTGGGGTTGGGGGTCAAGTGCTTCACCAGTGCATCACCCGGGCTCCATCGGTTTGACCCATGTTTGTCACATGGTGGCTGTGCAAGGTCCTAAGAAAGCGAAAGAAAAGAAACACTTACCCCCCAACGAGATGGACGGACCCAATAGCCTCAATAATGGCCTCAAACACCCCCACGGTCGTGAATACGGAGCAGGCCCAGCCATTTCCTTCTGGTGAGCAAATGGGGCAGGAGACCACGTCATAGCATCAACCCCAACACTGAAAGGCTTTCCATGTTCCTAGAAGAATTAGTTTTCCATTTTGACTATCATCGTTTTCGACTTATGAAGTTTGGAGATATGTAAAACAGATCTCAATTTTCCCCATTCAGTTTGGAAGAGGGGCTTCAAATACCTTTCACTGTACCTGTGTCTTAGTTGTCCAGTGCTGCGAGAACAGAAATATCTTAAGTGGATGGCTTAAACAGGCAGACAGTTACTCTCTCACAGTTCAGGAGCCTAAAAGGCAACACTCAGAAAGTACGCTGGCTCTCAGGAAAGGCGTTCTCTCTGGGCTGTCTCGGGAGGAAGGTCCTTGTCTCGTTTCAAGGGCTTGGAGAGCTCTATGTGTCTTGGCATCAATCTTTCCTGAGGTCTTGGAAGCTCTTAGTGCAGGGTCTCTGGGTCCAAAAGACACGCTCCACTCCCAGCTCATCTTTCTTCATGATAGCCAGGTCTGGCTCTCTCTCTGCTCACTTCTCTCTCAAGATCAAAGGTGATGTGAGTGATTCCCCTGGGAAACTTCCCTCACATCAGATCAGAGCTGTGGCCAAAGTAAGTGCACTGCATCCCACGCTGGCTAATCCCCTTACAATTGATTGGTTAATCACACCACAGGTATGATCATATCATTACATAGCTCCCAGATTACATTATTATATGGCTGCTAAATCGACACATATTTAGGGGGGACATAATTCAGTCCATGAGAACTTGTATTGGGAGCAATTTAAAAGTCCTTTTTTGTTGGGCTAGATCATATTGCTTTGGGCTACTGTAATACTATTTTACTAGGTGCTCAAATCTAGTAGAAAATAATTCATGCTAGATGTGCAATAATTTTATACTATCCCAGAAAAAAGATATAAAATCACATAAGGAACAATATTTTGGTATCAGCCATGAATGGCCCACAGCAACGTTAGAATAAGGATAAACTTAAATCTAATATACTAGGGAATGAATCTTACTTTACCTCTGATCAACTGTGTGGTCTGTGGTTTACAATTTTTGTTAAGAGAAACCAAACTCATTACTGTGTGTTGGTGCCAATTCACAGTGACCCTATAGGGCAGAGTAAAACGGACCCATAAAGTTCAGGTTGTAAACCTGTATAGGAGCAGACTACCACATCTTTGTCCCTTGGAGTGGCTGGTGTTTTAAGTCATTAGCCTTCCGATTAGCCACCAAGTGTTTTAATGACTGTGTCACCAGGACTCCTTTTGTTAAGAAAACAAAAACGAAATCAGGCTCACTGCCACCAGGCCGATTCTGACTCATCGTGACCCTGTAAGCAGAGGGTTGAACTGCCCCTGTGGGTTTTGGAGACTCTTTACGGGAGTAGAAAGCCTTGCCATCCCTGGCAGTGTCTGGTGGTTAGAACAGCTGATGCTGTGGCTTGCAGCCCAACACTTAACAAACTACTCCAGGTCTCCTTTTATCAAGAAACTTACCTTGGTGACATGATGATTACTCATCGGGATGCTAAGACGAGGTCAGCAGTTGCAAACCACCAGCTGCTCCGCGAGAGAAAGACTGGGCTTTCTACACCCATAAAGAGTGACAGTCTCAGAAACTCATAGGGGCTGTTGTATTCTGTCCTGTAAGGTTGCTATAGCCGGTATCCGCTTGATGGCAATGAGCTTTGTTTGTTTAACCTTAAAAATGTTATCTTCTGCTCTGTGATGTTTTGTAATGCCAAACTTTGCCACTAGAGGCAGCACCATCTATTATTTTACATTGGCTAGTGGGTATACAGTGAACCCTCGCCACTTCGCTCTTCGACTTCCGCGGCTTCACTCTATCGCGGTTTTTGCGTGACAGCGCATGCTTTGTCATTACTGCCACTGATTGGCTCATACTGTACACGCTTGATGCCATAAATAATATAATAAATAATAAATGATCATTGTAACGTCCAAAACGTTTTACTGTATTTTCCCTTTTTCGTTTAATAAATTGGGTAATATGAGTGTAATGGTGAGTAAAGGGTGTTTTTTCATGTCCTCTATGCTCTAACTACGAAAATATTTGATTTACAAATAAGGAATCCTACTTCGCGGAATTTCATTTATCACGGTAGGGTCTAGAACCGATTAACCGCGATAAACGAGGGTTCACTGTACATTTTTTTTTGCTCACAGGGAAAATATAGTAGTTTGTTGGTGACCTTGAGCAATTACTTCTCCTTGGTCTCAATTTCCTGGGAAAGGGTTTGGATTAGCTTATATCTGATGCCTGACAGTTGCAAGTCTATGGCTCAATGATTATTACCATGAGGTTGTAAAGAGAAGGAGCCCCTAGGGGTGCAAATGGCTAAGGGCTGAACTATTAAATGAATGGTTGAAGATTCAAACTCCCCCAGAGCTTCCTTGGAAGGAGCGCCTGGCAATCTGCTTCTCAGAGGCCACAGCTTGGAAGACCCTCTGATTACAGTTTGACTCTCAGACGTGGTGTCCCCACGAATTGGATAGACTAGATAGTAACTAAAACCAGTAAGGAGGAGAGCTGGCTGGTACGCCCAGATGCCCTACTCTTCTAGCACTGTGATTTACTAGGGATCCACCACTCTCTGTGCTTCTTAATTGTTGTTGTCCATTGCTGCCAAGTCAACCCCTAACCTTGATGGTTTTACCTCCAGAAACTGATAAACACATTTTTAACATTGGCAAGTGGAGTAAATGGCTAACACTCTTGGCTGCTAAACAAAAAACTGGATGTTTGAATCCACCAAGAGGCACCTTGGAAGAGAGGTGTGGCCCTTTCCTGCCAAAACAACAACAAAACCAGCCCATGAGAATCCATGGAGCACTGAGCTACTCTTCCACACAGGGGTGCCCAGGCTTCCGCTCATGTGAATGTGTGGCTCTGAAGTGACAGCCACCTGCAGACACATACGGGGTACAGTGCCCCTTCCATTCCAAGTGACTGTGGACTCCTGTCTGTGCGTCCTTCCCGAGGCCTCCCCAGCAGACACATCGTTTATAACCGCAGCGCAATGCCAGAGAAAGCGACATTCGTGCAACAGAGCTGCTTCACTTAGGCTTCACCTCATTGCTTGGCATTTCCAATTTCTAACCATAATGGAAAACCTACTCTCCAAAAGTGTGTGCATTAACAACATATGTCTGGCAGTAACAAGCACTGAGGTGCACGGAGAGGGAAATGCTGGCTGTGATGATTAATTAAGATAATGTGTCAAGTTGACTCAGCCATGATTCTCAGTGATTTGGCTGTTCTGTGATGATGAAATTTGGCATTATGTTATAATGTCATCTGGCAATTATGTACGATGTAGTAATCTTCCATTTTGTGATCTGCTGTAGACATCCTCCGTTTTTTACATGCAAGGGTGTACCACCCCTAAAAAAGGAATTTTTTTCAAAGCTATGTATTTAAATTTTTTTACAAAACAATTTTATCACCTTCAAAGTACTCTCCATTACACTTAATACATTTGTCAGATCTGTGAGTCCATTCTTGGACACATTTTTTGAACTCATCTGTTTGGATGGCTGACAGCACCTCCCTCGTTTTTGTCTTCACCTCTTCTACTTTGTCAATTCGCTGTCTTTAACGTCCTTTTGCATTTGCGGAAACAAAAAGAAGTCACATGGAGCGAGGTCAGGCGAGTCAGGCTTGATGCTCAACTAGCAGGGAAAATGCGTTCTATGAAAGCTCTGCCCAGTGAAGTAATTTCCGGGGTCGCTTTTGGTACCCCATCATAAAGCTGATTTTTACATAAAGATATCTTTGGACCTAATCCTGTTGATGAGGAAGGAGTAGTGTATTTATTATTAATTAGACAATAAAGTCTATTCAGATTTCACCAATTTGTGCATGTACTCTGTATGTGTGTTTATATGCAACTTATTCACGTTAAGAAACCTGGTAGTGCAGTGGGTTAAATATTAAACTGCTAACCATAAGGTTAATAGTTCAAACTCACCAGCTGTTCCAGGGGAAAAAGATGAGGTTGTCTGCTCCCAAAAAGATTTATAGTCTTGGTAACTATAAGGAGCAGTTTTACTCTATCTTATAGAGTCACTGAAAGTCATAGAAGACTTGGTGGATATGGGTTTGGTTTGGTGGGTTTAAAATTGTGTGTAAACACCATCACAATGTTGACCCCCCACCACAAAGGAACTCAATGGTCACTATTCCCTTTTCAATCCACTTGCTTGCAAAATCTAAGTTTTCAGCCACCGTTTCTTAACAGCTAATACTTTTCACTTTCCCTCTTTATTAAAGAGACCAGAAAACCCAGCCTAAGAATCCTTAGCAGCCGTCAGGATCTGCTGCTGCTGTTGATGTTAGGTACCCGAGTGTTAGCTCTGACTTGTAGTGGCCTTGTGCACAATAGAATGAGCTGCTGTCTGGTCCTGCACCGTCCTCAGAACCACTGCGATGTTGGAGCCCAGTATGTAGCCACTGTGTCAATCAATTCTATTGAGGTTCTCCTTCTTTAAAAAAAAATTCAGTGGTTCAAATATACTGAAAAGAGTTGTGCATTTATCACCATAATCAATGTGAAAACATTTTCTTCATTCTTGTACCCATTATTATTAGTTCTCCATTATGCTCCAACCTCCCTGCTACAACCCAAAGGAATTATTAATCTAATTACTATCTCTATGGATTACCCATCCTGGATTTCATATAAAGAAAATCACTATGAAAATAAATCAAATGAAACACAGAATAACTCCAATCCAAAAGAAAGCGGAAGATAATAGAAACTAGAACAAATTAAAAAATGGGTCAAAAGGGAAAACAAAGTATAATGTTAAATCTTAACCTAGTTATAACTGCAGTTATAACTGCAGCAAAAACTATTCACATCTCTGCTCAATGGACTGTGGGAGTTCAATGGACGCTTAATCTTCATGGGAAACCTGCAAATAGAGTTGGGCTTACATTGTCATTCCTAGTCTTCTGTAAACTGGGTGCTCAAAATTTAAACTGTAATACAATTTCTTCCTCTAATCTTGGATTTTATTAATTACAATCTGTGGTAGTTGCATAATCTGTTGTCAATGTGAGACTATTAAGAGCAAAGGGTGGGATTTAGCTTGACAATCAGGTTGGAGTTTGATGACTTCATTTGGAGGTGCTAAGGAGATCAACAGCTCACTGGAACCCAGACACACACTCCCTCCCTGTGAGACATTCCTGTTGACAAGACCCATGGAGCTATGCTAGAGCCCTTGAACTGGAGGAACCACTTGGAGACCCACGCCAGTGCTGAGATGCTTACAGCGCCACTAGATGAACAAGATTTCCCCCCCCACTGGCCTGTGATCTTCCTGCATTCGGCGTCATTGCATGTGTTATGTGAGTCTGAAGAGGGCTTTATAGATTGGTATCAGACATATGGGCTTATGGACTTGATCTGGACCGGACTGGGATGTTTTCTCAATATTTAATTGCTCGTGTATATAAAGCTCTTTCTTCTATGCATATGAGTGTCTGAATTTGTTGCTCTAGTCAACCTGGACTAGCACACAATCCTCTGATCACTTAGGCTGGCATGCCCCTTTCTGGTGGACTTAGCTGACACCTCACTAAGATGGCTGCTTGTTTTAAGACCACTTTTTATCGTCTCCCTCCTTTTTGTTGACCCTCTACTTAACCAAGTACGATGTCCTTTTGTCCTTTTCTACTGATTGGTCCCTCAGAAGAATCTACCTACATAACCTAACCTACATACCATTCCTCTCTAATTCCACGCACATCCATCTAGGACAAGAAAGACTAGATTACAATCGGTGAGATAAAAGTCTTCTTTTTAACAAGCCAGGTAAAGTAACAAAGAGAAGCTACTATATAGAAGACAATTTTCCACTGCCATTGAGTTGATTCCAACTCATAGCCACCCTGTAGGGCAGAGTAGAACTGCCCCTGTGGGTTTCTGACTGTCGATCTTAGGAGAGCAGAAAGACTAATCTTTCTCACATAGAGTAGTGGATTGGTTTGAACAGTCAAACCTCAAGATTAGAAGCCTAAAGTTGTCATTATTATTTATTAGAGCCCTGGTGGTGTCGTGCATTATGTGTTAGGCTGCTATCTGAAAGCCCAACAGTTCAAAACCATCAGCCAACCCACAGGAGAAAGGGCTTTCTACTCCTGTAAAGAGTTACAATCTCAGAAACCCACAGGGGAAGTTCTGTTCTGTCCTATTGGGTCACCATAAGAATTGAATCAATGGCAGTGAGTTGAGATTTATAATTTTTTACCATTATGTAAATATTAATAATTTATATAATGGTAAATAATAATAAATAAAAATACAGGTGGCATGCAGATTGGGCAAAAATATGAGAAGAGAGGGCAGGCGAATGTCTTATGTTTGGAGAATACTGAATACCACTTAACCTGGCTCAACTACTGAGCCATGTCGAGGGCTCCCAGCAGGAAGAAGGAACTGCGGGCACTGTCCCTGGGAATGGGAGCATGCTATTAAAGTGCAAACAAAAGGCGTGAGTCTGCATCCCTGCATCTCAAGGTCTTCCTGTTAAGGGAGATTTCGATTTGGCTGGACACTCAGTGTCTTTGTATTCTTGATGTGATGAAACACTGCTGCAGCAAAGGATGATGGAAGGCACACTGGGCCCAGGAGGAGGCAGAAGCTTTGTAAGGAAGGACTGGGACATTTGTGACCCAGACTCCTGATCTGAAAGGAGTGATGTCACTGGCAAAGGACCAGTCTGCCGTTTCCTGGAAGGAAGAGAAGCAGGGAGGAAACCGAGAGGAATGCAGTGGGCACTGAGATCGGCACCACCAGGTGATGCTGAGAAGCAGGCAGGGCAATGGGAGACTAGGGTTCAGCTCATTCTTTCAGCTCTCCAGCCTCCTACTGTTGAAGAAATTCAAGAACGATATTATGGCACTTTCAGGCAAATGGCTGAAGTCCACACGGAGAGACTCAGGGGGGAAATACCCCAAAAATCTATTTGTCAAAACCTGGCTGCTGCAAATGGTGTCAAGTATGTCTGTGGGCAGCTGATTTTTCATGGTGATTTGGCTTGTGACCCTTGAAGTTTCACTTTACATGTAAAACAGCTGGGTTGGTTGGGTTGCCGAAAGCATCCATTCATGTCCTCCTCTGCTACGTACAGATCTACTGCGTCCCCACATTGTGTTAGACAGGACCCTAGCCCCTAGGCAGAGGGGCTGGACAAATAGACATTGTTACCTCCTCAGGGCTTAGCTTTCATGGAGGTAGCTGGGAGTACACAGGTAAACATCGTCATGCCCTGTAATGCAGAGATGTGCTGTGGCAGACAGACAAACGGGTCAACAGCAGAATAGGAGCAAAGGGGGTGAGGACCCCTCTGAGAAGAGGTTGAAGCTGTTGTTCGGGGAGTCCATTCCAATCCACAGGGATCCTGTGCACGACAAAGCTAAGCCCTTCCCGGTCCCGTGGCACCATCACAACTGTTCCTGTGCCTGAGCCCATTGCTGCAGCCACGGCATCAATGCGTCTCCGTGGGGGCCTTCCTCATGTCTGCTGCCCATCTACTGTACCAAAAAAATCATCTCCTTCCTCAGCGACGGGTCTCCCATGGCAACACGTCCAAAGTATGTAAGCCGAAATCTCGCCATCCTTGCCTTTAGGGAGCGCTCTAGCTGTTCTTCTTTCAAGGCGGATTTGTTCGTCCTTTCGCTGGTTGATTCGTGGTACTTTTAATATTCTTTGCCAACTTTGATTCTTCTGCATTTATCTAACACCGGTCATATGTTGATGGTGGGGCAGTAGCTAAGTACTGGGTTGCTAACCGAAAGTGAGTCAGTGGCTTGAGCTCACGAGCTGCCTTGCAGGAGAAAGAGGTGGCAGTCTGCACATCTTCAGTGTGCACATGTACAGTCCGTAAAGGTGACCCACTGTCATTCAGCAGAGTCTAACGCTCGCAGGTGGATAAGTAGGGAGAAGCGTGCCACTGGGGGTCCAGGCGCTCATCGTTATGGACGTAGATGCCACATCTTTCTCCTGTGGAGTGGTTGGCATGTGTGAACCCCAATTCTTGGGTTAACAGCCAAGCACTTTAACCATTGCACTGCCAGGGCTCCGTCTGTAAAGAGAACAACCTTAGAACCTCTAGGGGAGCATATCTACTCTGTACTCACAGGTCACGATGAGTTGGAATTGACTCAACAGCTATGGGTTTGGTTTGGGGGATTGTATTATAACCAGTGTGTGTTAGACAGACAAGGAGGCCTGGTGGTGCAGTGGCTGTCAACCAATTGCTCTTCAGGGAAAAAATGCAGCAGTTGCTCCTGAAAAGATTGCTGCCTCGAAAACCCGATGGAACAATTCTACTTTGTCCTAGAGAGTTGCTATGAGTTGAAATCAATTCTACAGGAAGGGGTCAGGATAGGATAGATTATGCTGCTATAACAAACAAGTCCTAAACAAAACACACCCACTGCTCACAACCCAAGAGGTTACCTTCCAAAGATCAGGCCATTATGCTAAAATTGTCGTTATATGAAAATGGAGGATGAACACATCAGATCACAAAATAGATGATGAGCACATCATTACATAACTGCCCATTGTTATCATCACATAACTGCCCAATCACCGAGTATCATGGCCCAACCAGGGTGGCACATAACTTTAACCATCGCAGTCAGCAGGACTCTTGCCTAGCACCTCGGCACTTGTTACTATACAATAGCTGTCATTAATGTGCACAATAGTTGCATAGTAGGATTTTTACTATTGTCATAACTGAAAGGTCAGATAACACACAGTTGGTATGTGAGGAATAGGTGTGGCATGATCATTCCCATTCTACATGAGAGCTCTGCTCGGTGTCCCCTTCTCTCTGTGACCTGGCTGATGCAGCAGCTACCAACTGGAGCATTGCTGGTTGTCATGGAGAGGGAACAAAAGCCCATCAGTAATTATACACTCGCCACTCACTGATCAGAAACGAGTCATGTGGTCTAACTCTAACAAGTCAGTGACTGTTGTCCTTGGTGATCCAGTGGCACAGTGGTTAAAGCACCTAGCTGTTGACCAAAGGTCACTGATTGGAGCCCAGCAGCTGCCCTGCAGAAGAAAGGTGTGGCAGTCTGTTTCCGCCAAGCTTTGCATCAGAACCAACTCAACAGCAGTGGGTTTGATTTATAAATTGTGGGTTTTTTTACATCTTGTAATTAATATCTTTGTATATATTTTTAATCTTTTGAAAAGGATCTCCTTTTCAAAATTGAATAACATGAACTATTCTACAGCTTTAAAATGTCTAAGAAATGTTTTTATAATATGGAGAAATGTGTTGTTAAGTGGATAAAGTAAGATTTAAAATTTCTTCTTTCTATCATACTATTTGAACTGTCAAAAAAATACTTAAGGGGAAGAACACTATGAAGAAATATACAGAAATATTCCTAGTACTTTTTGCAGGTATATTTAGGTAGCAGGAGGAGAATTTTTTTTTTTGTCTTTAGCTGTTCTTTACCTTTAGTATTTCTTCAGACTCTCCAAATGTTCCATGATAATTAAGTGGCATCATGGGTTAGTCATTGGGCTGCTAACTGAAAGGTCAGCGGTTCAAGCCTACCAGCCACTCTGAGCAAGAAAGATGAGACTGTTTGTTTCCTTACATATGTACAGTGTCAGAAACCCAACATAGGGTCACCATGAGCCCAAGCCAGCTCAAAGACAATGGGTTAAAATATAAACCATAAAAAGGTTGCTCTCCAGGGGAAAATGGTCTACGATGGGCACTTCAACTCTGAAAACCTAAGCAGGTAAGTATGCACATAGGCATAACTTTGTATAGAAAACTTTCAGTGAGAAACGGACGTGCCTTGCCTCAGAAAACCTTGAGTTTTATAAAACCCCTGGAAGTAGGAATGGGATTATAACAAAAATAGTTACTGTCTTGAGTTGTTCTTTTAATGGAAAATGAAAAAAAAATCCTCGCTCTTAAAAGAGGATGGCTTCAGTTGCTATTCTATAGTGAGAGTTTTGTAAAACTTGAAATACCAACAAAAAAAGAAAGAAAGAAAGTTTTTCCATTCCACCAAAAGTAGACCATTATTTTCATCTAGTCTAAGCAAAATTCCTCCAATGATGTTCATTTTCTACCTGCCTCATACATATGGTTTTATATATATGTATCATTTCACGTTAGGTCGACTCAGAGAATTTTAAATTTGCAAGGGCCCTTAGAAATAACACATTGGAATACATGGAAACTCAAAGAGATAAAAACAAAATAGTAGCTGGCAATTACTGACTACTCCATCTGCGTGATGTGAATTAGTGTTGGGCTGTTGCCAGCAGTTCAAACCTACCAGCTGACCTGAGGGAGAAAGTTGGGGCTGCCTGCTCCCATACAGACATTCAGACTTGGGAACACTAGAGAGCTCACTATGAGTCCAAGTCCACTGGGCGCCAATGAGTTAGGACTATCTCTATAGGAAGTATCCTTACAAGAGGGGTTCTCAACCTTAGCCCTGCTGACATTTGGGGTCAACTTTTAAATTATTTTTCAAAGGAGTGTACTTTATAGAATATTTAGAAGCTTCAGCTTCTGCCTACTAAATATCAATATTGAACTCACCCCCCTCTCGGTGATGGTAATTAAAACATCTTCAGCAATTGCAACGATCCCATGGGAGCATTTGAAAGAACTTTGATGGAACCTAGAGAAGGTCATCGTGTTTAGTGAAGTAAGGTCAATGTGAAGAACTAGGTCAATGTGAAGCCAACTAGGGCATTGATTGAGATAGTGGCTCTAACAATGGGTTCAACTAGAACAATAACTGTGAGGATGGCACAAGTCAGGGCAGTGCTCCAATCTGTTGCATGTCGGGTTGCTCTGAGTTGGAACTGACTTGGCAGCATCTAACAAGAACACAGCAATCCTTGAACAAAGGATCTCTGGTGACACAATGCACGAAGCATTGGGCTAGTAACAAGGATGTCTGTGGTTGGAATCCAACCACTGCTCCAAGGAAAAAAAGACGTGGCAGTCTGCTTCCATAAAGATATGTCGTCGTGGGAATCATATAGAGCAGGTCCACTCTGTCCTGTGAGGTCAATATGACATGGAACTGGCTCAGCAGCAGTGGAGTTTGCCCTCAAACAAGACTTTAAACTGGATGAGGACAGTTTTCTGGACTCTTTTGTCACCAGGTGCAGAAACGTGCATAGCAGAGAGAGGATGGCAAGACTTTGTCTCACATATTTGGCCATGTTATCAGGAGAGCCTAATCCCTGTAAAAAGACATTCATGCATGGCAAAGTAGAGGGTCTGTGAAAAAGAGGAACACCTTTAAGGAGGTAGAGTGACACCATGGTTCCATCAATGAGCTCAAACATAAGAACCACTGTGAGGCTGGCACAGGACAAAGCAGTGTTTCATTCTGTTGTACATATGAGCACTTTGAGTTGGAGTCCACTCAGTGGCACCTACAACACACACTTGTTGAAAGCATAACCCCTCTGTCTATAAAAGAAGCCCTGGTGGTATAATGGTTATGTGTTGGGCTGTGATCTGCAGAGTCAGCAGTTCAAAACCACCTGTAGCTCGGAGGGAGAAAGACTGGGCTTTCTACTTCCATAAACAGTTACAGTCTCAGAAACTCACAGTGGGTCACTATGAGTCAGCATTGACTCACGGCAGTGAGTCCGGAGTATTTATAAATATGACCCTGTTTTAAAATATAGGGTTTCCATACCAGTGTAGGCTGGGTCCTAAATCTCATCCCTTTCGAGTTATAAAATGAGCAGATCAGATACAGAGTCGCCGTCACAGGGGGAGATGCCATGTGAGATTGTCTGAAAGTCAAGGAAACACCTGGGCAACCAACAAGGAAGGAACTGATGTGCCTGAGACCCTGATTCGGGCCTTTTGCCTCCAGAACTGCAGGAAAACTAATTTCTGTTGTTCAAAGACACCCACCTGTGGTGCCTGTTCTACAACAGTCCTAGGCAATGTAGATAATTTCCAAAGCCCGAGGCCTTATCATACTATACTTCATTGCCAAGGGAGGGTGGAGGAGAATGAGCTGTATTCAAGCTCATTGGTTACTCATTCATTCATTTGTATACCACATGTCCCAAACACAGGGGAGGCAGTACAGCACAGTCCAAGAAAGCACATTCTCAAACCTTGCTCTACCAGTAAGGTTGGGATAAGTCTTTACTTTGCAAATGTATTATGCTGATAAAATGAATCGGCACATACTCTGGCATAGCTCTCTACTGCTACAATACCAAATCCACAAGGAGATGGTGAAGGTCATTAGTTCTACATTCTAAAGTTACCCCCAAGTAAAATGTCACATAACTAGTTAAGGAACCCACCTTAGATGAGTCTTTCAGCTTCCGTCTTGTGAGATTCAATTTCAAAAGCTAATACAATTTAGGAAGCTAGACATTCAAATTCATGGCGCCAGCCCATGGGGAAGGATTTCTCTGTCTGCTGGCTTGCTGTTTAAGAGGAAGGGCATTGTCTCCTTTGAGCATCTGTATGCCTGGTGTTCCTGGGAGATCTCCATGTGTCTTGGCACCAATTCTCCCCAGACTCTAGGAGGTTCCCAATGCAGGGACTTGGATCAAAGAATGTGCTCCACTACTGGCTCTATTCTCTTGATGGTAGTGGGTTGCTATCTCTCTGCTCGCCTCTCTGTGCTTCTGTCTCCTTTTCTGGGTTGCAGGCTAACCCCCAGGAAAACTCGCAGCATGAGGGAATCATTACTTAACTGCCAAATTACATCACGACATAACTGCCAAACCACTGAGAACCGTAGTCCAGCCAGGTTGGCACATATTTTTAAGGGGGGTGGGTCACAATCCAATCCATGACACTAGCATAGTATGAGGCACATAGGAAGTGCCTGATGAACATATTTTAATTGCTGTTATGGTATTGTGACTTTCTAGAAGGAACTGAGCCGGCAAAGCTCAGATGCATACGGTTGAATCAGATGAGAAGAGCAAAGAAAAATCGTCACACTGGGAAAGACAATAGAAATGCCAAGGCAATTCCTGAGCATTTTGATAGGACCCCATTTACTGCTATTCCAGATCTTTCTGGTGTGTTGTCAGGTGCTCTTGGGTACCGACCCATGAAGACCCCAGATGTGCAAGAGTGAAACACTGCCTGCTCCTGAGCCATCCTCACAACCGTTACGTTTGTGCCTATTGTTGCAGCCACTGTGTCAAACTGTCTCTTTTACACTGACTTTCCACTTGACTGACCATGGTGCCCTTCTCCAAGGACTGGGCCCTCCTAATAACATGCCCAAAGTATTAGCTCTTTAAGGGAAAAAACCCACATTAGCTCCTATTTGTTATTGAAATGGGAAAGAGAAAGAGATTTTAACTGTATGATTACAAAATCCACGGAATATCCTCACACACACACACCCCCCCCATTGCACTCGAAGGACACGAAAATGCATCGACACTTTTCTGGACTTCTTTTGTCTTGCCTGCTTCCACTCTGAGGATTTAGGGGCGAAAGAGAAAACAGCTCTGTTGCTACGTTTGCCTCAATAAATGCAGTTACTTCTCTGCCTACCAAGATGCTCCAGAGAACCAGCTCCCCATTCTCCCCCAAACCAAATCACACGCAGATGTATAGCTACGTCTGCAGGTGTTTGTTAAGACCAGTCACCTTAGTTCTGAACTTAGTATAAACACAAGACATAAAAAGGAGAGGCCAAAAGGCTGGATAAATACTAAAAATTCTTTCTCCCGGGGAGCTTTGCTTATCTGCTTAGAATCTAATCATCTACCTAGTTTGTATTTTTCCTGATACAAACGGGAGAGAAAGAGGGCAAAAATGTTGTATGCGAAGGATAGGTCTAATATCTTCGGGTCAGGATTTGGCATTGAAGGTCATTAGTCTTACATTCAAAAGTTACCCCCAAGTAAAATTCACATAACTAGTCAATGAACCCACCTTGGATGGGTCTTTCAGCATCCTTCTTGTGAGATTCAATTTCAAAAGCTAATACAGTTAGGGAAAAACAACACAAACTGGAGCTCCTATTAGAGTAGGTAGATTAATGTTCCTGAGAAATAGTTGGGCAAGTTCGTCTGGGAAGGCAATAGGACAGAGTAGTTCATTGTGGGGGTGTTCAAGCTTAGTAGAACTGGCTTCTGATCCTCACTCTTCTATTTAGGCTATGGTGGTAGACTCTCTGATGGTCACCCCTGAGCCCAACCTCCTGGTTTTTATTCAGACCCTTATTCAGTGGTTCTCAAGCTTCCCAATGCCGCAACCCTTTGATACAGTTCCTCAGTTTGTGGTAACCCCCCTCAACCATAAAATTATTTTCATTGCATACTTCATAACATAATTTTTCTACTGTGATGAATTGGGCAACCCCTGTGAAAGGGTTGTTTGACCCCCCTAAGGGGTTGCTACCCACAGGTTGAGAACCACTGCCTTATATCATCCCTTCTTTTTGAATACAGGCTTCTAGTCAGTAGGATATGTCCAAGTGAAGGGCTGTTTATTCTGTAATTAGTCTATATAAAGTGTGTATTCCATCTTGCTAGTAGATTATCTCCCTTGCTGACTTTGATGAAGCAAGTTGTCATCTTGGAAGCTGCCATGTTCGAAAGACCCATGAGGTAAGGAATGAGGCTTCAGCCAGGAGGGAGCTAGGACCCTCGAGACAGCATTTGAAGTAGGGACAGCAGCCAGCAACGATAATAGTGAGCGGATCCTTCGGGCTGAGTCTGCACAGAAGACCCTAACCTGGATGACACTTGGTTTCCAACCTCAGGAGAGGCCATGGAGCAGATTCACCTCCACTCCCATCAAGGCAACTCTGTCTCACAGCAGCCCGACAGAGCGTTTCCAAGGCTTGGAACAGATAACCTCATCCTTCTCCCACGAATTGAATGGTTTGAACCAGCAACCTTTCAGTTAGCAGGCTGAGCAGAGTACCCAGCTAAGCAGTGCTGGAACTCCAGACCCACAGAAACTATATGATAAACACTTGTTTTTTCAAGTAGCTAAATTTGTGGTGATTTGTTATGTAGCAATATAATGTAGTAGCTAATCTCTCTCAGGCAAGCCACTTCATCTCCTTAAACCTTTAAAAAGTGGTTATCTTCTCTGTAAAATGAGGGCTGGCAATACCGACTTCTGAGGGTGGATATGGGAATCCAGTGAGCTAAGCGCTAAGCATCATAGCTGGCACCCTGTGAGCTCATGATAAAATGTACCTTTATGGTTCATACCAGGCTCTGTTCAGAAGGCACACCAATCTTGGAAGTTAATTAATGCAACACACAGGAGTTTGAAACTTATGAACCAGTCGTTTAGAAATTGCGTTTCAGGAAACCTTTCTTATAGTTGACATGGGAACAAGCACAGCGTGGGTTTCTACCACCTGAAATTTGTGCACTGGGGACCGGAGGAGCTGCTGCGTGTCTGTTATACATCAAGGAAAGAAGGCTGCCGGAAGAGAGCTGCCTAAAGACAGCGCTTCCACGGAAGAATCTGACAAAAAGAAGAGTGCACACGTAGTCAACAAGCGTAGCCTGGTCTCCCCATGGCTGGCACATCAGTTGGCAACTCTAGGGTTGTTTGAAGAATCTCATATGATCTTAGTGGGAAAAGGGGTACTCTAAGGTGCCTGCATATCAGAAGAGTTGGAGTGAGTGTGGCTATTAACTGAGGGGCGGGCGGTCGGGACCCACGCAGGGGTCTCTTGGAAGAAAGGCCTGGCAATCTGCTTCTATAAGGTTACAGTCTAGAAAACCCACGGGGTAGTTGTACTGTGTCACTCGGCCCAACCTGGCAGCCTAACAACCACAGGATACGCTCACAAAACCGTCCACATTTTACCTGTATAAACCAGCATACCATACTTAGTTTGAAAGGAAATTTATTCCAAAGGAGTTATTGGGGGTTTTGTTGTTGACTGCAGTATTGCTTATAAATATTGGGTTGAATCACATGAAGTTATGGAAATTCTGACTCATTGTAATTCAGTAGAACTCTTGCTTCGTATTGTAATTCAGAATAGAACTCTTCGTTCTGATTTCTAAGAATGTAAATCTTTATGGGAGCAGAGAGCCTCATCTTTGTCCAGAGGACTCAGGTGATATAAAGTTGGTGACTGAAATAAGGATAGTGACTTGAGTTGCAGCCTCTAATGAGGTAATGACTCCAGATATAACCCACTCTTATTTTGTCCTACAAACACAATGGCCAGCTCCCTCCCAAATGGGACCACGACCATAGACATAGAGGCTAGGACTTGTGGCAGGTCACAAAATGGAGAATAATTACATCAGATCGAAAAATGGAGGGTGTCTACATCATTATGAAACTGCCAGATCATGTCATTGCATAACTGCCAAACCACTGAAGATCAAGGTCCAACTAGATTGATACATAACTGTCCCATCACAGGTTCTATACACCTTATTTTCAAAATCCCATCCAATCATTGTGTGAGTGTCACAAAGACAATGGCTGGAAGAGCCATATTAAGTAGTTCATTACATGGTGTGTATGTGTACCACCAAGGTTCTGACTTGAACCACCGTCTTTTTTAGATAGTTTTGTTGTCTATCTGACAGGTACTGGTGGGAAGGGAACTAAGGTGGCCAGTTAAGAGTAGATTCCATGACATCTGACTTCTTTTCAATGAGGTAGTTTGGTACAGTGACATAGTTTATTGTGCCAGCCTGGCCGATAAACACAAGTGGGATTAACTGAAGGGCAGAGAGATAAATGGCTTGGTGAGCCTCGTCTTTCTTGTCTCTCGCTCTTTGACCATCGGACCAATGTGCGGCTGCCTTGCTTGTTCTGTGCCTCAATTTAAAGGTTACACTACCTGTGGGACGCCTAGCCTGTGGACTGTGTTGCTGTAAGTTGAGGTCCCTTTAAGACATCTCTGGAGCTGGGGACTGGCAGTTGGTGATCTGGCTGGCAGTTGGTGACCTGCCTTGTGATTGGCTGCTGTGCTGACATAGCCTAGCTCTCTCTATAAATAGAGGAAGATCTGGCAGCAGACTAGACTTGAAGGACTGCTAGTTTCTCACAACTCTCTCTCACGGGAGTGAGTTGCAGTGAGCCATTTGTAGTGAATTTAACCGTTCATTTCTAGTATTATATATTTATCTGCATGTGATTTAACAGTTCATTTCTTGTTATATATCTAATTATCTTTATAAATAAATATATTATCAGCAATTTGGTTTTATCTCTCTAGAGAACCCTGTCTAACACATACAGTAACATTTTCCTATTGCTGTTAGAATAAATAACCACAAACTTAGTGCCCTAGGACAACACAAATCCATTATCTCATAGTTCGAGAGGTCAGAAGCCAGTTGCACCTGCTTGTGGTTTTGAACTGCTAGCCATGTGGATTAAAGCTGTGGATCAAATCTCAATGTTTAACCACGAACCACAAGGGCTCCATGAAGAAGTTGGTAGAGTTCTTCAATTTGTTCATCACAGGCTTTAGTTGTTGGTGTATAAATTTTAATAAAAGCTGTATTACCTGGGCTTCATTATAGGCATATAGATATTATCCTATAATAGCTACCATTGTACTTCAAGATAGACCTTGAGATGTTATTGTTGATGATGAATACACCGCCATTCTTCAATGTAGCATCCCAGGCATAGTAAACCATATGGCTGTCTGAATCAAAGTAGCCAATGGCCAGCACAAGCCCACTGCAGCTCACAAGTACACTCCATTTCATTCTTGATGGTTTCCAATTTTCCTAGATTCATACTTTGTATTTTTTTATTATTAATGGATGCTTGCAGCTGCTTCTTCTCAGTTTTAGGTCATGCCCCACCAACAGGTGAAGATCCAGAAAGCTTTGCTCCATGTACATCCTTACGGTACAGCCTCAAAATTGACCCTACTTTGAGGGGACAACTCCTTCCTCAGTCATACTTTGAGGGCCTTCCATGCCACAGGGCTCAATTTTTAGCAGATATTCTTGATATCAGATAATGTTCTGTGGCTCTCCCTAAGGTTTTCAGTGGGTAGTCCCTGAGCATGGCATGAGTCATGGCAACCCCATGCAACATGGAATGAAACACCATTAGTTCTGCGCCATCCCTAGGAGAACCTGTCGGTCTGACCAATGTGACCCACAGGGATTTTAGTGGTTCTCTTCCGAAGTCAATCGCCAGGCCTTACGTCTGCAAACCACAGGCTGCATAGGTGCCCTCCCCCAAGTTTGTGTGTTTGTGGTGAGTTCTCTGCCTCCTCTAATGGCTCATTGGAATAGTATTGAATATAACTATCAATGAACTCTTGACTTAAAAGATCATTTTGAGTGTTGGTTACTTTGAGATAATTACTCTTTTTGTTTGTTTATTTTTGAGTTATATAAAGTGAAAAAAATTACAGAATCCTACCTGTTGGAGCATAAAGTCTATATTGAAAGAATATATTTACCTGAAAGAGTCTATCCAGCTAAAGACAGAAATGAAACAGCAAGCAACAAAGTTGTATCACAAAACAAACAAAAAACCTGCATCACAACCATACACCAAACCAACACCAAACTTGATTTCAGTTCAATAACCTATAGGCTAGAGTAGAACTACCCCATAGGGTTTCCACAGCTATCATCTTAGAGAAGCAGATTGCCACCTATTTCTCCCTTGGAGCGATAGGGGTTTGAACCACTGACCTTTTTCTGTTAGCAGCCAAGTGCCTCACCACAGCACCACAGCCTTTCAGAAGCGCATGTTGTTTTTAGGAGCTGTCTGGTTGGTTCTGACTTACAGCGACCTCTTGTGCAACAGAACAGAGCAGTGTCTGGTCGCTCGCCATTCTCATGATGGTTCTGCTGTGCCTGCTGGGTTGGCTCATGTGCCCCTCTCTCTCGACCTTACAATACAGGATGCCCTTTTCCAGAAAGCGACTCCTCCTGATAATGTGTCCTGCCCTCTTCACTCTTAAAGGACATTCTAGCGGTACTTCTTCCACACTCATGGAAGCAGCAGTCAAGAGAGCAAACGGCATATTACACTGAGCAAATCTACTCCAAAGACCTCCTAAAAGTGTTAAAAATCAAAGACGTCCCTTTGAGGACTATGGTGCACCTGAGCCAAGCCAGGGCATTTTCAGTCACCTCAGACGCATGTGAAATCTGGACACTGACTACAGAAGAGAATTCATACCTTTGAATCGTGGTGTTGGTGAAGAATATTGGTGAAGAAAACAAATCTATCACAACCACATAGGGCACCCTAATTTATTTCCAAGGCCTCAATCTAAACTGTTCTCAAGTAACTCCAATGGAAATGGAAGGGTTTCCTGCTCATTTGGCCTCAGCTGACTCCCACATCTGGGAGCTGACATATGATCTTCTGCTTAGAGGAGGTTCAAGGCACTTACTGAAGCAATAGCTATTCCAGACACACTGTTGTTGAGGCTCCCGGTTAGAAATTGCTTTAAATAGAATTCTTTCTGCTAAAAACGGTCCCTGAGTCTTACAAGTTCTTACTCGTCAAGCCATTCAATTTATACTCTGGGCTCTATGGATTGGCACAGTGGTTACCACAACGGGCTCGGCCCTAACAATAATTGTGAGCACGGTTCCTAATTGAGCAGTGTTCATTCTATCACACACAGGGTTGCTAGGAGTCGGGACTGACTCATTGGCACCTAACGACAACATGCCAGGCACTCTGTAAGTCTTGAAAAAATTAGCGCGTGAGAACTGGATGGATCCTAACAGTGTGACCCACAACCGCTCAGGAGCCATCGCATTCCCATTGGCTAAGGGATGGAAACAGAGGCATCCAGAAGACTTTGGAGAGTCATCTCAACTTCCTGAGTCAAGTCCCCTTGTTCATGAAATGGGAAAATGGATAGCACCCATCTGTCTGGGTGGCTACACAGACAAGTAACCACGCAGAAGGTACTTCATATGTGGCATCCTTTGCGAGAGCCCTTACCAAGGTGCCTTCAAGTAAATTCTGACTCATGGCAACCCCAGGTGGGTCAAGAGAAGAACTATGTTCTGTGGGGTTTGCAATGGTAGGTTTTTCAGAAGTAAATCTCTAGACCAGCAGTTCTCAACCTGTGGGTCGTGACCCGTTTGGGGTTTGAACAACCCTTTCACAGGGGTTGCCTGATTCATAACAGTGACAAAATTACAGTTCTGAAGTTGCAATGAAAATAATTTTATGGTGGGGGGCGGGATCACCACAACATGAAGAACTGTATTAAAGGGTCGCGGCATGAGGAAGGTTGAGAACCACTGTCTAGACCGTTCTTCTGAGCTGCCTCCTAGTGGACTCAAACCTCCAACCTTTCTGTTAGCAGCTGAGCATGCTAATCATCTGCTGAATCCACTCAGAGTGCCCCAGTATTCATGTTCTTACACTAGGTCCTTTCTTTTTCCTCTTTGTTTTCATGCTGACGGCCTGAACTCCGCACTTGAGCCACATCCGTTTGTAAGCAGGTCTGTGGTTGGCTTCCCTTGAAACAGCATCTCTGCCTGGCGTTCAGCGTTCTCTATAACGCTTCACTACCATCGAGTCAATGCTGGCTCAGAGAGCTCCCCTGTGGGGTTCTGAGACTATAACTGTTTACCGGAGTAAAATAGCCCATGCTTTCTTCCGCAGAGCTGCTGGTGGTGAACTGCTGACCATGCGATCACAGCGTAACGAGAAACCACTACACCACCTGGGCTCCATCCTAGGTAAACCGCCTTTTCTGGTGTTGCTATGTGTAGCCTCACATCCCAGAGCCCTTACCTCCATCCAATCTCACCTCCAGGGGGAGCTCAAGGCTCTCCTCTTCTGTAGATTTTGTTGACCATACAGCTGGACTACCTTGAAGGGATGAAGGTTTAGCACCCCAAAAAGGGGCCTCCAAAACCAAACCCACTGCCATCGAGTTAATTCCAACTCATAGCCACTCCATAGAACTGCTCCCTGGGGTTTCCAAGACTGTAAATCTTTATGGAAGCAGACAGGCTCATCTTTCTCCCTGGGAGCAGCTGGTGGGTTTGACCTTGAGATTAGCAGCCGGGGTTAACTCAGTCCACCACCAGGGCTAATTTTTTGTAGAAGCAGCAGTAAATCCCAGTTTCTCCTCCTCTGGAATGAATCTTGGCTAGTTTCAACTATTATGAATACAGATACATAAGGACAACATCCAGATCATTTTTGAGAGCTGCTCAAAAGGAAGACTACAACCTGAGGGGAGTGACCTGCTCACCTTGTTTCTGTTGTTCACTGTGGACCGACCCACTTCCTACGACCACACTACCCCTGCCATCGACTTGATTCTGGTTCATAGTAACCCTATAGGACAGAGTAGAGTGGCTCTGTAAGGTTCCTGAGACCACATCTTGATGGGAGCAGGTAGCTTCATCTTTCTCTTGAGGAACAGTTAGCAACCCACAGAGCCACTAGGGTGACCCACTCCAGGGAAAATCAGAATGGAAGCTGAATCATACTACCAGGATTCTGGGCATTATCAATAGATTATCCCATGACCAAACTCACGGCTATCGAGTTGATTCTAATTCACCATCACCTACTCTGTAGGACAGAGTAGAACTGCTCCATAGGGTTTCTGACGCTATAAATCTTTACGGGAAAAGACAGACTCATCTTTCTCCCATGGAGCAGTGGGTAGGTTTAAACCACCAACCTAGTGCTTAGCAGACCATCACCTAACCACAGCAATATCAAGCTCCTTGACCCACTTCCTTGAAACATGCTGAGATACTTAGCTTATTGTGCCAACCTGGCCGATAAACATGTAGGGTTAATTGAAGGGCAGAGGGATAAATGGCTCGCCTTTCTAGTTCTTGGGCCTCTTGCTTTCTGAAGGTTAGACTTGGGTGCAGCTGCCATAGTCAGTTCCCTGCTTCAGCTGGCAAGGCTCACTTCCTGCAAGACATCCCTGAGGAGAAGCTGCATGGACCTACTCTGATGCAGCCCTGGGTGCTGGAGCAGCTGTGTGGAGACCCCTGCCACCGCTGAGATGCTTACACTTTCACTGATTCAGCTTTCCTCCTGCAGTTGGCATCATTGCGTCTGTTTCGTGAGATGGAGGAGGGCTTTGTGGATTGACGTCGGACATATGGGTTAATGTTAGACTTGTGGGCTTGGGCAGCACTGGGTTGGGATGTTTTCTTGATGTGCACTTAACCTTTATATAAAACTCTCTCTTATACATGAGTTTCTGTGGATTTGTTTCTCTAAAGTACCCAGACTAACACACATGCCACCAGCATTTTCAGCATTACCAATAAATAGAGATCTGGTAACAAAAGCCATTGCAGTCGAATTGATTCTGAAGCTGTCATCTCTTCAGAAACAGACAGCCTCATCTTCCTCCCTCCCACTGGTGGATTCAAACGACTGCCCTTTTGGTTAGCAACTGAGTGCTTTAATCAGTGTGACTGATGGGTAGGTGAGGTAGCTGCTGTTACACCAACTGTGACTCATGGCAACCTGATATAGCACAGAGCCAAATGCTGCCTCATCTTGCATCGTCCTTGCAGACGTGGGCCTGTTCGAGTCCATCTTTGCAGATATTGTCCTAATCTGTGTCCCTGAGGGCTTCCCTCCCTCTCCATAGCCCTCCCCAAACATGATGTCCCTCCTGATGACGTATCTCAAGCAAACTAATCGGAAAATATTCTATTGAGATACGTAAGGTTTTGATTGGCTACTTTTCAGAAAGGTGTCCTGGTGGTAGAGCAGGTCACAAGTGGGGCTGTTAACCACTAAACAGGCTCGGCAGTTGAAAACCACCAGCCTCTCGGCTGGAGAAAGAGGAGGCTTTCTTCTGCAGTAAAGAGTTAGTCTTGGAAAACCACCGGGGCAGTTCTATTCTGTCCTATGGGATCCCTGAGTTGGAATCAAATGGGTGGCAATGAGTTGGTTTGCCTTGGAATTTTCAGATGTAGATCACTAGTCCTTTCTAATATTAGAGAATGTATTATAATTGAGAAGCAAATTTAATTCTACTCAGCATGTGCTGACGATGGGTCTTCTAGGCATTATATTCTGTTCTGGGCACTTGGTGTGTGCCAGGGGCTGGATCAGCGCCCCACCCACTGTTGGGACTCCTATCATCCCCTAAAAGTCCGCGGTTTTTGAGGTGGCAAACCTGTGCCTAAGGAGACTGCTTCATCTTTCTCCCGTGGAGAGGCTGGTGGGCCCGGACCTTTCGGTTAGCAGCCCAGTGCTAACCCAGTGTGCCACCAGGGCGCCTTTAAAGTCCTGTGGGCCCTAAGGGAGCTTACGTTATACATGCCGCGTACAAGTAAGCTGAGATGTTGCTTTGGGGCTTATTCTTGCTCAAGAAGGAGAAGGCTTTCTACAACCCAAAGTGAATAACTGGGAAGTGCTGACATGCTTCAGGACGCTGCATCCATGTTCAGTGGAGGAAAGGGGGGCTGGGATGGAAAAGCAGGCCCTGACAAGCACACCCCAAAGTTGTTTACATGGGGTGTTCAGCAATGCCGAGACCGAAAAGAATGTGAATGGATGAAGAAAAGCCTGAGAGAGGAAGTGAAACTCCAGCTTCTGGATTATACATGAAAAAGAGAAGGCATAATTTATAGGATCCTCCTCGATGGCCTGGAACTTGATTAGAATTGTTAGGGGTGATTTGGATTGTGGTGCTGAGTGTCAGCGATGAGATGTATCAGAACCAGCAGCAAAGACACAGTCCACTGGGTGCCAGTTGTCCACGGGTGCTCGGAAACAGTGCTGTTAGTTGCCACAGAGTCAATTCCAACTCATTGTGACGCCATGTACAAAAGAGCAAACATGCCCAGTCCTGCACGGTCCTCACCATTGTTCTTAGGGCTGGGCCCACTCTTGCCGCCACTGTGCCAACTCATCTCAGTGAGAGTCCTCCTCTTTTTCCTGCCCTTCTCCTTCACTAAGCATGATGTCCTCTTTCAGCGACTGGTCTCTCCTGACCACATGTCCAAAGTACACCAGACAGAATTTGACCAGTCTTGCTTCTGAGGCTCATTCTGGTTGTACTTCTTCCAAGACCCGTGTGTTTGGTCTTCACCAGCACCATTATGCAAAGACACTTTGGCTTCTCTGGTCTTCCTTATTCATTGCCCAGCTTTAACATATATATGAGGGGATTAAAAACATGGCTTGGCTTTGAAGACGTGTTGTGCAGCAGATGTGCCCATGCAATTTTTCCAAAACATTGTTTTCTTGATTGCTGCTTCCATGAGCACTGATTGTGGATCCAAGCAAGATAAAATCCTTGACAACTTCCATCTTTAGAAGAGATCGATGTTGTCCAATAGAGCTGTCTGCAATAGTGGAAATGTTCTGTACCCTTCCTGTACATTATGGGTGCCACGAGTCTAAAGTTAGGGGGCAGCTGTGACTCAGTGCTAGAACTCCTGCCATTTTTGCAAGGGAATTCAGTCTGATTCCCAACCAGTGCACTTCAGGCACAGCCACCACCTCTCTTAAAATGGGAGGCCTGAGTGTTGCTAGGGTGCTGAATACATTTCAGCAGAACTTCCAGATGAAGACAGACTAGGAAGAAAAGCCTTGGAATCTACTCCCCAAGCCTCACCCAGTGAAAACACTATGAATCTTAAAAGTCCTCCCCATCACCATCCCAGGGGATGGTCAGGATTGGGAAGCACTCCCTTCTGCTGTGGGCAGGGTCACCATGAAGGACGGCTCAACCTGATAGTGGCTAAAAGCCTAGGGTTGCCAGATAAAAAACGTAGGACCCCCAGTAAGTTGGAGCCTCAGCTAAAGCTTGTCCTAACACACTTACATGGAAATATCATTTGTAGTGTGTCTTCAGCTCAAATTTCCCTGTGTTCTGTATTTCCTGTTGCAATCGAACACTTGGAAATGTGTCTAGTGTGACTGAGAAACTGGCATTTTAATTTGGTTTCATTTTCATTTAAAGAGCTGCACGTGATGCGTGCTTCCGTGTTGCCAGTTCAGTCTGGGAAGCGGGAATAGAAAGGCCGTCTGCCACTGTGCGGTTTCACCAGGATGGTTGGAGAATGCCAGTTCTCCATTCTGCACTCTGGGTGCCAGGAAAGCCTGCGTCAGTGACCGGGAAGCCGAGGTTGCCTTGCTGGCAGTCAGCTGTCAGTGGCTCGTCTAAGAGATGAACACCCACAAGAAAACCAAGTTGTCTATTGAGCAGTTACTACGTGCGGTGCTACACGCTTTAAATGTGCTTTCTCATTGGTTCCTCCCAACCGGTCTAAAGGTTTCGGTCCACTGTCCAAGGTTGAATTGTGAGCCATTAAGGTCATGTTTTCCCAGCACTTCAGAGCCTGGCCCTGTTTGGCAGTAAAGTCTTTGCAGGTGTAGTGAGTGAACACAAGGTTATTCTTGAGCAGGGTGGGCCCAGGTGGCCTGGTGGCGTAGAGGTTATGTATGGGGCTGCTAACTGGTCCACAGTTTGCAGCCACCAACTGTTGCTCAGGAGAAAGATGGGACTTTCTATTCTGTAAAGAATGGCAGTCTCGGAAACTCACAGGGGTAGTTCTACCCTGTCCTGTAGGGTCGCTACGAATCGGCATGGACTCAATGGCAGTGAGTTTGGGTTTTTTTTTTGGGGGGGGGGTAGGGTGGGCCCTACTCCAACATGACCAGCACCCTTACAAAATGAGGAGAGGGCACAGAGACAGACATAAATGGAAGAAGCCAGACACATGGATGGAACACATGCGGCCACAATGCAAAGAACTCCTGGGGCTACCGGAAGCTGGGCTGGGCCAGGCAAGCTCTTCCTCAAGAGGCTTCAGAGAGAGGACAGCTCTGTGGCCACCATGATGGCACACTGGCTAAGCACTTGGCCGCTAGCCAAAGGGCATTTGGTTCCAGCTTACTAGCTGTTCTGCAGGACAACGATGTGGCAGCCCGCTTCTGTACAGATGACGGACTTTGAAAGATGCCCTCTGGGGCAGTTGTTCGGTTCTCGCAGGTGGATCACTGCGAGTCAAGAGTGGACTCAACAATCTCTGGAATTGAAACAATACAGTTCCATTGTTATCAGGCACCCAGTTTGAGATGATTTGTGATAGCAGCCCCAGGACAGGAATGCTTTACAAAGGAGAGCAGTGCTCAGAGAGGTTAAGTGACTTACTTCAGGTCACAGAGCTAGTAATGGGACTACATGTGCTTAACTTCAGGTCATGCAATCAACCAGCTTATTAGGCTCTAACTCAACTACTGGTCAGGGTCCTGGAAGATGAAATCCAATCGGAACATGTTTCAAAGTCTCAAAAGCCTCTGAAAGCCCAGCAATAGGTGCTATGGATTGAATTGTCCCCCAAACATGCTGAAGTCTTAACCTCTTGCTCCAGTGAATGAGACCTCGTTTGGGGAAATCAAGGCTTTTGCAGTGATTATTCAATTAAGGAAATTATACAGAAGGGAAGGGCAAGTGTGGCATTTTATAAAAGAGAAGTGCAGACCTAGAAACAGAATCCCATACACCGATGGAAGTCACCTGGGAGCCCCTTCCCTGGTCACACCTCAACAGGTGCAGGTCAGAGCAGGGCAGAGGTAGGAGCCAGCTAATGCCCCACACCTCAGAAATTATGGTGTACTGGTGGCATAACCAGCTACATGTTGGATGGCTCACCACAAGGTCAGGTGTTGGAACCCACCAGGCACTCTGCGGGAGAAAAAGTGACTTCCTGCTTCCATGAAGAGGGCTATCCTTAGAAACCCGTATGGGTCCTTTATGAATCAGAATCCACTAGAAAGCAGTATGTTTAGGGTTTGTTTTTCGTGTTGCCACACATCTCAAATGTTCTACACGGAAATGTCTTCCTTTCTTCCAAAATGGTGAAGTTGATCTGATTTCGGAGCCCCAACCTGGGAAGCCCAAAGCTTCCAAAGAATCCATCTCAGATACCGGACTAGAGATGATGATGCTCCTCGAACAAAAGTCCAAGCATCTTTCGCTCAATGAGGCCTTGGGCTCTTCTCCCAAGCTCTCGGGCTCCCATCCACCAGCCAGCCTGGCAGACAATCCTAACAACCCTTGTCGTCTGGCTTTGCAGACTTGGGTGATGGGAAAAGAGGCGCTTGAACAAAGGAAGGCGGCCGGCAGTGCAGACTTGCTAGAGGCAGGTGCCAGAAACAGAAAGGTGATAGCTCCCCATTTGACAAGGAGGAGAGATAGAAGATCTATAAAAAGTAGACAGAAGAACTATAAAAGTGTAATAGTCTAGGGCCATTAATGTTAGGACAAATTGTTCTACCTGCTTCATGAAATGAGGTTATAATAGAGCTCAGTGCAGCAACGGATGTTCTTAATAACACAGCTGGGTCTCTAAATAACAACACATTTCAGTGAGGATTTTTTTTATCCCTACAGCTGTCACTAAGGGGAGGAGGTGGACTGGGCAGTTTCCCAAAGGGTAGGGAGAGAGCATGGCAGTCAGTGGGCCAAACACAAGGCCTCCCTCCTCAAGCCTGGGGCGTGGCCCCATTTTTACCCGTTGGGAGTCCCTGGGTGGTACAATGGCACAGCCCTTGGTTGCTCACCATTGGTAGCTCCTAGTCACACAGAGGTGGCATAAGGAGCACCGGTCACTCTGACACACAGGAGGTCCCCATGAGTTAAGAGTTGACATGGTGGCAACTGGTTGGCTTCTTCATTTCTTGGAACACTGGTGTGCAGGTATCATTGAAGAGGACCATGCTTCCCACTCTCAGGCATATGGTTTTTTGGGTGGAATTAATTCAAACTCCCCACATCCTGCCCCGCCTCTATTTGAACTAAATCCCATTTGAATGAGAAGGCCTCTTCTTGAAGGCTGCTTCCTTGGTAAGGTCTTTGAGCACTTACACAGCTTCCCAATCTAAACTCACACCTCTGCATTGTTCTTTTTTTTATAGCACCTGGTTCTTGTCTCCGGTAGCAGTTGGGCATAATTCCATTTGCATTACCAGAAATGCACTGGTATGATATTACAGTAGAATCATATCCCCCAAAGAGGTGTTGTTAATCCTAACCCACAATGGCTATGACAATGAGCTCCAACCTAGCAATAACTGTGAGGCTGGCGAGGACTGGGCAGGGTTTTGTTCTGTGGTACACGAGGCCGTTACGAGTCAAAAACAACTTCATGATACCTAAAGCCAACAAACCTCCCAGCAATCTCGAGGTGGACACTTCAATGACTCCCACTTTATAGATAAGGAAACTAAAGCTTGGAGAAAGGAAGCAGCTTTCACCACACTTAGTGGAAGAGGATGAGAACCAAGGAAGACTGGCTCCTGAACCCCCGGGCTTTCATTCTTAATAGCTGGGATAGACAGCTTCATGCTTGACTCCGTCTCAACAGGATGAGAGTGCTTCTGGGAGCCCTGGTGATACAGTGGCTGAGTGCTTCCTTGCTAAGCAAAAAGGGAGCAGTTTGAATCCACCAGCTGCTCCAAAGGCATGAGAGGCCACAGCAGGCTCCTTCACCAGATAAAGTTCAATTGAAATTTCTGGCATGGAAATATTTTACAGTATTTTTCAAAGAGTGCACATACTTATGTTGTTTTTGTTGTTAGGTGCCGTGTGTGGAAACTGTTCTGATTCTTAGCGACCCTCTGCGTCACAGAATGCGACTGCCCTGGCCTGCGTGTTTGAGCCCAAGGATGCAGCCACTGTGTCTACCCGTCTTGTTGAGGGCGTTCCTCTTTTCCGTTGTCTCCCTAATTACCAAGCATGATGTCCTTCTCTAGACACTGGTCTCTCCGGACAACATGTTCAAAGTACATGAGATGACACCTCGCCGGTCAAGGCGTCCTCGGACTGTACTTCTTCCCACACAGGTTTGTTTGTTCTTTTGGCTGTCTATGGTACTTTCAATATTCATCATTCAAATGCACCCATTCGTCTTCGGTCCTTCTTATTCAACATCCAACTTCCACATGCATATGAAGCGATGGAAAATACCATGGCCTGGGTCAGGTGAACCTCACATTCTTCCACTTAACGATGCCTCCTTGTTAGTCTGAAATTCCAGGTGAGCTGGGTGTCCTGCATTGGATGGGTGAACCTGGAACCCTACCTGTAAGGAAAGACCAGCCTCGGAGGCAAATTCCTGGGAACCCCCTGAACGGGCCGGCCCCCAACAGACAGGGATTCCGCCGCCAGGCCCGCTGGTGGATCCCAGAGGAGCGGCTCCCGCCTCCGCCCCGCCCAGGCAGCACTAGTGGCGCCCCGAGCCCCGCGCGCCCGCCCCGCCTCAGCAGAAGGCCCCGCCCCGAACGGGGCAGGCTGGGTGGGTGGGCGGACCGAGCGCGTGAGCGCCGCTCCCCGCCACGCCACGTACGAAGGCGTAGCTGGAGGCTCTGTCACGATGTCGGCTTCGGAGGCGGGCAGTGTTTTCCGCAGAGCCCGGGGCAGAACCCTGGACGCGTTTCCCGCAGGTACTGCTGGCCCTTGGCTGCGGGGAGGGGACGCCCCCAGGCTGCGGAACTGTGTGCCGGGGGAACCGTTCCTCCGGTGCGCGCGCCCCTAGCCGGAAGCATTTGGACTGCACCGGGGGCCGGGGACCGGAACCGCGATGGCACCGCGCCTCCCTAGGACTTCTAGATGTGAATGAAGCAAGTCGGGTCCGCAGGAGGGCCCTCTATCTGGCGCCACCTGGCCTTGAACTCACCTCCCCGAATGTAAAGCAGCAGAACACATTAAACTGGTAGCGTGGGCTCTGTTGTTCGACCTGACTTTCATTCCCCGCCTTGGCCACGTGTGCGGTCTGCACATCTGGTGGGAAATGGAAATGATAATAGCATGGTTCTAAATAGTCCTTAGTACTCGTCCCGTCCTTGTTAAGTGCTGCTATTTTTATTAAGGGTTGGCCCCTTTGATGTATTTAATACTCCATCAACGGGTACTTACTATGACGTTTTCACCACAAGGAGCTCTTCAGAGCCCCTTGCTTCCCCAGATCTACTCTTGCCCAGTGTTCTGCTCCACGGGGTTGACCTCTATGGGCTACCTCACTGGGTTCAATAGCCTCTGACCTTCTTTGGGTTCAGCCATTGGGGAGCCATGACAGGGCACAGGAGTGAAGAGGCAACCAATAAGAGTACTTTTTCCCTGCCTAGTTTACTCCCTGAGAGCTTGTCTTAACGCAAAACCAAACTCACTGCCATCGAGCCTGTACCCACTCACAGTGACCCTGTAAGGCAGAATAGGACCACCATGTGAATCTGAGCCTGTCTATGAGAGCAGAAAGCCGCCTCTTCCTCCCACTGAGCGACTGGTGGTTTCAGATTGTGGACCTTGAGTCCATTGCGTAACTACTATGCCACCAGGACTCCAGGAGCTTGTCTTAGGCTATCTGTATGTATTCCTCACCTTAAGGGCACAGTACTTTTCTCAAGGAAACCTTTTGGACTCTTTCCAGGTTGCGGCAACCGCTTCTTCCAACTCTGCTTTTCCATCTTGGCTGTTGAACTGTTTGGTAGCTTCCCCATGCCCAGCCCATCTCATGTTGTGACCCATAGCGGCCTTGTGCACAACGGAACGACACACTGCCTGGTCCTGTGCCGTGCTCACCATTACTCTTATTGTTGCAGCCACAGTGTCAGTCTGTCTCCTTGAGGGACGCCTTCTTTTCTGTTGTCCCTTTACTCTATCAAACACGATGTCCTTCAGGGCCTGGTCTCTGGCCAACGTATCTAAAGTATGTAAAATGAAATCTTGCCATCCTTGTCTCTAAAGAGCACTCTGGCCGTGCTTCTTCCAAGATGAATCCGTGTGTCCTTTAATGAAAGGAGCAGTCCATGGTACTTTTAATATTCTTCAGCACCCCAGTTCAAATGCATTGATTCTTCTGTCTTTTTATTCACTGTCCAACTTTCTCATCCATAAGAGGCAATGGAGAATACCCTGGCTTCTGGCAGGTGTGCCTTGGTCCTCAAGGTAACATCCTTGTTTTCAGTATTCTACAGAGGTCTTGTGCAGCACGTTTACCACTTGTCTGTCAGTTTGTCGTTCTGTGGTGACTTGTGTCTGGCTGTGATGCTGGGAGCTGTGGCGCTGGAATTTCAGGTGCCACCAGGGAACAGGTTTCAGTGGAGCTTCAGTGGAGCTTCCAGACTAAACACAGACAATGAGGAAGGACCGGGTTGCCTGTTTCAGAGGAAGGAGCCATTGAAAACATTATGTGTAGCTTGGAAGCATCTCAAATCGTCCCTTTTAAAGACTCTTGTTCATTTACCATGATTTGGCCCTGCCAGCTGTTTGCTGCTGAGACCTGGCTGTTAGATTACACTTTAGTTGTTTCACGTTCTTCACTCTTTGCCAGTGCTGCTGTGAACATTTTTGCACAAGTTTTCTTGTGCGCATGTGGGAGGGTGCCTACTCTCAGGGATAGTTGTAGGTTCCAGGGCACAACTTTAGTAAATCAAGTCAAAATGCCTTCCAAAAGTGGTGGCATCAACTTCTCCCACAAGTAGTGAAGAAGACTTTTTTGTTATTCTATGGAACCTCTTTTTCCCAGGTCAGGAAAGATTTATTATGTTCCTAGTGCCGTTCCTGGAGGCAGTGGTGGGTCAGTGGTCCCTTCTGGATGGGAGACCCAGGTTCGATTCCTGGCCTGTATGCTCCATGTACAGTCAGCACTCCTGTCAGTGCTGGTTTGTCTGTTGATATGATGCTGAACAAGTTTCAAAGGAGCCTCTAAATTAAAAGAGATTAAGAAGGGAGGCCTGATGATCTACTTCTGACAACCCCATGGAGCACGCTTCTCTCTGACACACTTGGGCTCACCTTGAGTTGGAATTGACTCAAGGACACTCATGGTTTGGTTTGAAGTTTTGAAGCTTCCCAACCCTTTGGAAGGAACCACAGTGATGCAGTGGATTAAGTATTGGGTGGTTACGTGGCCGTTAAACCCACTAGCTGTTCCTTGTAAGTATCCATAAAGATCAGTAGTTTTTGAAGCCATCAGGAGTGGTTGGACTTTGCTGGGTGGCAGTGGGTGGGTATAGTGGGAACTCATTTGGAGCTGTGTCCTGGCTGCCAGTAGAAAATGGATTAGTAGGAACCATAGAACAAGAGAGTCGATCACTTGGACAAGAACAGATACAGTTTTAGACGATAAGTTGATAGTACATTTACCGATCAAATGACATTAAAATGACACCAGATTCTTTTGACTGAGTATATCTAGAAGTGGGATCTTCATGTGGCTTCCTCTGCGGGTCACACAGTCCCGAGGGGCATGCTCCGTGTTCAGGAGTGGGGTTTTTTCAGAGCACCAAGCTTGGAGTGTTGGGCTGAGAGCCCTTAGTCCTAAATTGATAAGTCTGCTTAAAATTCCCGACCACTTTCTCCTAGGTTGGCTTCTCTTAGCATTGCTGATGACTTTGGGAGATGCTCTTAGAGCAGTGGTTCTCAACCTTCCTAATGTCGTGACCCTTTAATACAGTTCTTCATGTTGTGGTGACCCCCCAAACCATAAAATTATTTTCATTGCTACTTCATAACTGTAATTTTGGTACTGTTATGAATCGGGCAACCCCTGGGAAAAGACCCCCAAAGGGGTCACGACCCACAGGATGAGAACCGCTGTCAGGTTCAGCCTCACCAGTAGAGTTTCCCCTAGGGCAGACTTGGGAAGAGGAAGCGAAAGCAGTGACTTCCCCCTTCTCTTGTCGGGATACCCACTGCCTGTCACAGGGTTGTATTTCTCCAGCCACCTTTCCTTCTGCTGCAGGTACCTTGCTGTTGCGTGACTCCAACTCTGGCTGCGCTGTGTGGGGGCAGAGAAGACTGGGCTCCCAGGACTTTCCCTAGCTATTGCTTTAGAACTGAAATACCGGACCTTACTCCAAGCCTTTGGGAGTTGATTGGGGCCACCAACCTTTTGGTGAGCAGTGAGGTGCATGAACGGTTTGCACTACCCAGGGACCCCTGCTACCAAAACCCCGGCCCAGAGCTGGATGATTACACAGCTGGTGTCTCCAGCGAAGGAAGCCTGATGCAAACTTTCTCCCTTAGAGACCATTTTGCTCCTGGTGGTTTCTCTGAGTAATGATAATGTGATGTCCGTGCGCTTCTTCCAGTAGTGTGAAAGGTGGCATCTGCTTTCAGTCGTGAGTTCCGTAACTGTTAACGCAATCTGCCAGGCTCTCTGGAAGGCTGTGTATACAAAAAACCAAACTGTACAAGTCTCACCCGAGAAAGCATGTTCAGAAAGCCTCATTTTAATTAGGCGAATTGATAATTCTATTCCCTAGACACATCCAAATTAGGGCTCCTTTTCACCTAACAAATAATCATCTTTCTGAAAATTTTACAACATCTAGTTTGAAGAAATCCTGAAAGGAAAATCAAAGTAAAATACATTTTTCAGGTGCCTATATTTAATGGTTCCAGGTCTTAATCTGACGAACCCCCCCCCCCCAACCCCCCCCCCCAGTTTATTATACCACCAGACTATTTCCCCCCTAAGAGAGCAGGGTCTTCGGTAGTTGTCTGAAAAAGATCCTTTCTCTGCACACGTTAAAACCTTTGCTGCTGTTTCAGAAACCCTCTCTGGGGGCAGGGACTCATTCGGGGTGTGGTGTCGCAGGTCTTGTCTAAGAATTTTTACAGAAACAGCAGCCTGGGAATACTTCTCCAAACCCGAATGGGGTTGATTGTACCTTGCTTTATTTTTTTGTTGTTCTTTTTTAATCACTTTATTGGGGACGCATATTGCCCTTAACACATTCCCTATACCCATCCATTGTGCCAAGTACATTTGTATATATATTGCCATCATCATTCTCTTTTTTTAAAATCATTTTATTGGGGGCTCGTACAACTCTTA
>NW_022103901.1:41409638-41415126 GCF_000313985.2 Echinops telfairi | reverse complement strand
CCACCTTTTGTTTCCTCTTCCAGTCCTCCTTCCTTCCTAGCCTGTGGACGTCATTGGGTCTCAAATGGTTGATTCTTCTGAGGTATGTGCCCCTCACCAGTGTTACTGTTTCCCTATAAACCTTCCCGTCATTTGGCTGAAAATTGAATCGGGGTGAATTCAGTTCCAGACCTGAAGAGTGACCAAGGGCCATAGTTTTAGGGGTTCCACTAGTCTCATCTGACCAGTAAGGGGTTCTGTTCTACGTTTTCCCCCCACTCTGTCCAGGACCTTCCAGTGTGATTCTGTTCAGAGCGGTTGGTAGTGTGTAACTGGGCACCATCTGAATTTAGTTTTAGGAGGCTGGAGACTCGTGTTGGTGTGGGCCATTAGTCCATTGGACTAATTGTCTCTTGGCATCTTTGACGGTTCTGGACCTTTTATGTAAAGGAATCAGACAGCATGTTGCCTTTTGGGTTTGGCTTCTCTTAGCGAGTTTCGAGCTTCATCTCCGTTGTAGCACACATCAGGACCCCTTCCATGTCATTGCTGCATAGTCTTCTGCTGCACAAATACACTACATTTTTACCATTCACCCATTGACCAGACATTGAGGGTGTTCCTGCTATTGGGCTATTATGTATAATGCTGTGATGAATATCCATGTACACGACTTTGTATGGACATACGTTTTTATTTCTCATGGAAGAAGTGGAATTGCTGGGCCATATGATAATGCCCTGTTATTTTTAACATTTTGTTTTGTTTATGGATAAAGTTTACATAGCAAATGAGCCTTCCCAGTTAGTAGTTCATACACAGATGTTCTTGGTTGCCATCCCTGCAATGTCTCACCACTCTCTCTTTTCCGCCCGGGGTTCCTTTTTTCCATTCTTCTGGTTTCCATGCCCCTCCCTTCTCCTGTTTGGTTTTGGGCAGTGTGGTCTTCTGATCTTGTACAGATGCCTGCTCTTCCTGGGTGTCACTGCTGGTTTTTATAGGCCCATCTATTGAATGGCTGAAAGTTGGCCTCAGGGAGCATCTTCAGGTTCGAGTCGGAGGGTTGTCTTATAATGATAGTCTCAGGGTTCCTTTAGTCCTTTTCAGATCACTAAGTCTGACCTTTTTTGAATTTCACTTTATGTGTTTTACCCATTCTAATCTGTTGTTGTCCTAGTGAGTGGTTAGTAGTGGTAGTGGGTCACTATCTAATTCTTCTGTTCTCAGGTCAGAAGAGCTGTGGTCCCTCTGAGCCACTAGTCCTTTGGACTATTTGCTTACTTGAGTCTCCAGTTTTCTTTATTTTCCTTAGCTCTAGGCAGGAAGAAGCCAAGAGTTGCTTCTTATACAGCTGCTCATAAGCTTTTATGACCCCAGATACTGCTTACCAGGCTTCTGTGTGCTCTTAAGGCATATCTACAACCATACACATACAGTGAACCCTCGTTTATCGCGGTTAATCGGTTCTAGACCCTACCGTGATAAATGAAATTCCGTGAAGTAGGATTCCTTATATCCAAATGTTTTACCTTTTCCTGGATGGTAAGCATCTTCCTCTGGCGCTTATTTTTATTGTCAGAAGGCTTAGAAGAAGCAGCTCGTTTAGGAGCCATCATAGGGCTTAGATAAAATTTCTTAAAAATCGCAAACAATTACAGTACACTGTACAAAAGCAAAAATGCATCTGATACGTAGCTCCGATACGTAGCGATGCAGACAGAAGCATGTACAGTATGAGCCAATCAGTGGCAGTAATGACAGAGCATGTGCTGTTATGCAAAAACCGCGATAGAGTGAAGCCGCGGAAGTCGAAGCGCGAAGTGGCGAGGGTTCACTGTATATCACATATGTGTGCAGTGTACTTATGCACAACTTCCCTCACCTATTTAGCATACATGTGTACCTATTTATCTACTCACAAATTATTTTTTGTTATTACTGTTGTTGCATATGTTTAATGTTTTGAGGAGCCGCCAAATTGCTTGCCAAAACAGCTGCACCGTTTTACATTCTCTCCAGTGTTGTAGGTTCCAATTTCTCAACATCCTCTCCAATACTTCCTTTTGTCTCCGTGTCTGTATTGCAGCTTTCCTAGTGAGTGTGAAGTGGGATGCCATTTGGTTTTGATTTGCACTTCTCTATTGGATACTGATGCTGAGTATCTCTTCATGTGCATAGTGGCAACTTGTCTGTCTTGTTTGCAGAACTGCCTGTTAAATATTTGGCCCAATTTTCAGTTCTGCTTTTTATCTTTTTATTATTGAGCGTAATAATGCTTCATATAGTCGCCCCTTGGTATCTTTGGGAGATTGATTCCAGGACCCCGAAGGATATCAAAATTCATAGCTATCAAGTCCCTTGTATAAAATGACATAGTATTTGCATATTACCTACGCATATCTTCCTGTGACTTACACTTGTCTCTAGATTATTTATAAATCTAACCCAAGTGAGTGCTCCCCCTTGTCATGGAGGCATTGTTTTGACCACTTAGTTGCCTTCCTCCCCTGAGTTACCTTCCTCCCCGAGTGTTTCCATCTGCAGTTGGCTGAATCTGTGGATGTGGAACCAGAAGATTCCAAGGACCAACTGTGTGTTCTGAATATAAATCCTTATCAGATATATGATTTGCAGCTGTTTTCTCTCGTTCTATCATTTGTCTTTTATTGATTGTAGCAGAAAAGCTTTTCATTTTGATGAAGTCTAATTTATCTTTATTATTATTATTAATGTTTTAAAAACTGTATGGTGCCCCACTGCCAGAAGACACTCAGCTTTCTCGCTTCGTGGGCTGCAAGCCCACCGCTTTTTCTTCTGCTTCTGCCACCCTGCTACTCAGCCATTTCCCTCAGTCTCCCGCTGCCTCCGATGTCACAGCTCGCTGTCTCCTCCTTCCAGGGGGTACGCTGTGCAGGGATTTGGGAGTCCAAAGGACACTATTCCTGGCTTGTCTTTCTCTATGGTAGTCTGATCTCCCTTTCTGTTTCTGGAATGGTTCATTGTAAGTGTGGGGAGGCAAAAGTCCATACCTCTTACTTGGTTGGCCCCTCCAGCTGCTTGGTGGGAGTTACAAAGATGGCTTGCGTGGGGCCTTTCGCTCCTAAGCAGCATGGAATCTCGTCCAGTGCAGTCAGCCGAGGAGACTGGGAAAGCACTGTGAGGGAGTTTTCATCCGCATGTCGACATTTCTCTCCTTCACATCTTTTATGCTGTGCACCCGATATCTAATTCCACAGTATTTCATTTTTCCCAGCGTCGTCTCTGAGCGGTCACACCATTTTATCACCAGCACTCTTTTACGTTCATATTTCTCTGCTTCACATAGTTAGCAAAGTGAAGAGATTCAGAAATAAGTCCTAGCGAAGACAGATTTGGGGACAAGTCATAATGGGACAGAAGGACACGGAGTGGCGGACGGTGGTCAGTCATCACACCCTGAGCCATCAGCGCCTGTCATAGAGGGCCTGGAGAAAACCCAGCCCTCTGCCATGGGGTTGATTCTGATTTGACCTATTAGTGACCCTATATAGGTTCCGAGGCTATAAATGTCTATGGGAGCAGAGAGCTTCATCTTTCTTCTGTGGAACAGCTATTGGGTTTGAGCTGCGGACCTCATGGCTAGCAGTCCAGTGCTTACCTGGCAGCACCACCAGGGGTGTCAGTGGAAAGTCCCTGTATTCAAGTCCAGGGAAGGTTGACTGAGTCTCTTCTTCACTTAATGGCTTGTTGTGTGTGCTGTGAGATCTTTAACTTGGATAAAGAGGCAGGCCAACTAGAGGCCCAGGAGCCCCAGAACCTGTACCACCTGCTCTCAGTCTGCCCTACCATGTGGGCAGCCACTCAGGAAAACCTGTTAAATCAGCGGTTCTCAACCTGTGGGTCGCGTCCCCTTTGGGTGTCAAACAACCCTTTCACAGGGGTCGCCCGATTCATAACAGTAGCAAAATTACAGTTATGAAGTAGCGACAAAAATAATTTTATGGTTTGGGGGGGAGGTCACCACAACATGAGGAACTTTATTAAAGGGTCGCAGCATTAGGAAGTTGGAGAAGCACTGTGTTAAATGAAAAGATGTCCTGATTCTCCATGTAGCTCCGTCACACCCCATGAACCCAAACCCAACCCTGGTCCTAGGAAAGCCCCCATTTCTCCTCTGTGAAATGAAAACAGAGGGTCAGGTGCAGCTGTGATAACAACGGTTGGCTTCAGTTGTATTGGCTCCATCTGGGTGGGGGTGGGGTGGGGTGCTACAACCCAGAGGAGCACCTTGTGACAGCGGGTCCCCAGATAGTAAGTGGAAGGTCAAGACTGGAGCTCAGCCCTTGAGTTTCCCACAGGCAACCCTGGCAAGAAGAGCTCTCATCGTCACTCCTCCCGGCTCCTCCAGGCTTTCCCCACCCACTGCCTTAGAGCCCTGGACACCCTCGATGGCAGTGGCTTTGGGCTGGGTTTCTCCACACCCAGCCCGCACAGAGCTCACCTTGTTTTTGCCTGTCGCTCTCCTCTCAAGCTCCCATGGCCTGATGCCAGCCACTACCACCACCGCCCATTGTCACAGTTTTCCCTCTGCACCCTCCCCTGCCTCCAACATGTCCCTGCACCAAATTTGGGGAAACTCTTTGAAACAAAACTGGGTCCTCTCTCATTCCTGTTTTGATTTTAAACAACATTCGAACTCCTCCCCTCACCCCAGCCTCTGCAAAGTCTGTCCTTGCCCACCCCCCACACCCCCTCCTCACTCTGCTAGCCCTCTGGCTGGTTGAATACATGAGGTCCGTCCTTGCCTGAATGCCTTCGCCCCTGCTGGCGTGCTGGCTGGAGAACTCCCTCCTCACCGTTCTTCAGGACTTGATTTTAGGGGCCTCTGCCAGTTTACTCACTCCAAACGACATCCCTTGTCTCGGTGGCTCAGCGCTTTGCCTGCTGAGGCCATCTGGGTCCATAGAGATGACAGCCTGGGAGCGCCTGTGGGCTCCCGGTGAGGCAGAGTCGGCTGGATGGCAAGGGAGTCTTCTGTTTGAAGAGCCCTGGCAGCGCAGTGTGAAGTGTTGGACTGCTGACCGCAAGGTTGGCGGTTCCCACCCCCCAGCGCCTCTGGGCTCTTCGAGAGGAAGCTGTGGCAGTATGTTCTGGCAAAGGCTCCAGCCTTGGGAGCCTCTGGGCAGTTCTGCTCCTTCCTGGAGGGTGGCTGTGAGTCAGAATGGACTGGGCTTCAGTGGCTTCTTTCTTTTACCCTCCCCATTTGGCACTCTTTCCCTTTGTTGCACATATTACAACTTGAACGGTGTGTCTGTGGCAGGCAGGGTGCCAGCATCTTGAAGCATGTGACATTGAATGGCCACTTGCTACGGGAATCAGGGAATGAGTACGAAAGGGCCCTCCACCCTGTGAGTCAGTCATACCTCCGTGTCGCCTGACCGACAGCGCTCACAGCCCAGGTTATTTCGTCTGACAAACAAAGCAAAAGCCTTTGAATAACTCAAACACCTCTTTGAAGGAGGTTCTGCTG
>NW_022103901.1:41406390-41409241 GCF_000313985.2 Echinops telfairi | reverse complement strand
AGCTTTGCACCCTTAACTGTCAGCTCCCCTAGGCAACCCCTCATGAAGGACACTGAACGGGCAGTTTGAGAGTTGGAACGTTTGGATTGCTAACGCACAGAGTGCCATGGCGGTAATATTGTTTTGCTAAACTTTCATTTCGTCCCTGCCCCTCCCCCTTAAATAAGATGAATCCTAAGAGAGGATGAGGGCTATTGCTGAAGATGTTTTGATTGTGATTGTCTGCAGATCATTACAGTGAGAACGACAACCACAGCTCTTTAGCCAGAAAGCCTCCAGGCAGCTGCAAAGTGTCCCATCTTGGCTGTTTGTATAATGAAAGCCAGATCCACAATATGTGGAGTAGAGATGTCAAGAAAAGAGCACTTCAATATATTGCCTATGCTGCTGATGTCAGCGTCAGCAGTTGGAAAGTACCAGCTACTCCACTGGAGAAAGAAGGAGCTCTCTACTCCTGTGAAGAGTTGTCATCCCAGAAACCCACAGGAGCAGCCCTGTCCTGCCCTGTAGGGTCGCTGTGGATTGGAACTGATTGGATGCCAATGAGTTTGATTATTGCTAGGGGCTGTACAGTGAGTTCCGACTCATAGCCACAGAAGGAAACACTGCACTATCCACACAATTACTATTTTTAAGCTCATTATTGCAGCCACTGTGTCAGTCCAGCTTGTCTAGGGTCCTCTTCTTTACTGACCTTGTACTTGGCCAAGTGTGTGGGCCTTGTGCAGGAAGGAACTGGTCCCTCTGGATGACCTGCTGAAGCTCGTGAACTGAAAGCTCACATTTTCACTTGCAACGAGCATTTTGGCTGCACTTCTTCCAACACAGATTTGTTCCTTCTGGTAGCCCATGGTCTAGTTAATACTCTTCACTAACCCCACGATTCAAGGGCATCAACTCTTCCTTACTCCTTATGCAGTTTTTGCACACGTATATGGGGCAATTGAAAATACCTTAGCTTGGATCAGGTGCACCTTAGTCTTCAAAATGATGCCTTGCCATTTGAACTCTAAAGATATCTTTTGCAGTAGATTTTACACATCACTAACTCTTTTCTGAATCCCACTGTGTGTTTTGGGAAGAAAAGAGTTGGGCAGGATTGTTAATAGCCCTTGCTCTATAAGATGCCTCCATATCTTAAGAGGGGCTAAGACAAGGCAGGAAGGTCAAAAACAAAACCTGGAGTTACACTGAGTTAGTGCTGCAAGTAAGCTGCATTGGCCAGGAATTGAACCCAGAGCTCCAGTGTGGAAGTTGAGAGTTCTAGTGGGCTACCACTGCTTTGGGAATAGTCCTGGTCATAGTAGCCAATACCTGACCACTTACTCTTTGCCTGGTCCAAAAGCTTTACACATAGTCATGCATTTATTCTGCACAGCAACCTTTCGAGGCGGGTGCTGCTATTCTCATTCACAGATAAGGGAATGGAGGTGTAGAGAGATTAAGGACCCTGTATCAGTTCACACCATTGGTAAAGGCTAGAAATGGGACATGAACCTGTGTACCCAAACTGGCCTACCCTACTCTGGACCAGACACACATAAAGACTTCAGAGGCTGGAGGCTTCTGGCCTCTCACCAAGCTGTAGCCTTGCAGCCACGCTGGGCCCTGCACTGAGAAATATAGCCCCAGAGATGATAAGAGATGGTGTGGTGGACCTCCCTGCTTACCAACCGAAAACGCAGCTGATGAGAGCAGAGTGCTGCTGGATAGGAAACTTATTAACAAAGTAGTTGCCTCCAGGATTTTTGTTTGTTTTGTAGTGCCTGTGCCTACCTCCAAGAACTTGAAAGACGCAAAGACAGTTTACAGCTGATCCATAGAAGGGAGTCACAGGAGTGTCAGGAGCCTTGGGAACCCTACATAGATAGGAGTGCTGTGTTAGAATCAACTCACTGTCAGTGGTTTGAGCCGAGCAGGATGTCAGAATGGACCAATTCCCTTATTTGCATTGTTAGCAGGCTTTTCAATCTGCTTGATGGGCCACCAGCACCTGTTTAACCAGTCATTGAAGGAACCTTGGTGCTGTAGTGGTTACACGTTGGGCCATAACGGCCATCACTGGCCTGTTGGCCACAATGAGATACATTTGGGCCACTACTGGAGAGTCCTCATTATCAGGGGGAGCAAAAGCTACATTTATCCTCTGTAGACTATTTCCCAAATGCCTGCCACATGCCAGGGCCTGCATGGGTCATCCTGAGGCTGTCCTGGAGGGGGGACACAAGCTGGAGCCCTCCTTCATAGAATCCAGAGGCTTGATGGCTGGTGGAAGATTTGAATAATCAGGATAAGGATCTTAGAAAGAGTCACAATGACCGTGGTCGCCTGAGGTGGGCTGGACGGGGAACAGCAGAGGCCAGAGAGGACTGCCTAGGGCTGTCTCAGTAGGGGAAGGGGAAGACCTGAACCAGGAGAGCTGGCGGAGAGGGTGGGAGGTATTACTGCAGGCGTGGCGTGTACTTGAGCAGCTAGGTCAGTGTAGACCCAGTGATACAAGAGCCTGAGATCCCCAGAGAAAGGGATTGGATGATGGTGATGAAATGAGGGACATCTGGAGGAAGAGCCAGTCTTAAAGGCACAATGATGAATCTGGTTGTGGAAGTGATGGATTTAAGATGTTGATGGAACAAGCCATGAGCTTGAAGCAATCCAGATAGACATGCTAATTTTGCTGTTGTTTTTTTTTTGGAGTGGTGTTGGTTTTGTTTTTGATACTGTGATTTTCTGGTGGGTTATAATTTTGAATCAGATAAGTTAATTGGAGCCAAAATCTAGAGTTCTTAACTATTGTGATGTGATGCTGGAAGACAGCAGCCTTGTTAACCACACTTCTTTTTTCTTTTTTTTT
>NW_022103901.1:41403727-41404730 GCF_000313985.2 Echinops telfairi | reverse complement strand
CATCCTGCATATCAGATATTTACATCACAATTCATAACAGTAGCAAAATTACAGTTATGAACTAGCAACAAAAATAATTTTATGGTTGGGGGTCACCACAACATGAGGAACTTAATAAAGGGTTGCAGCATTAGGAAGGTTGAGAACCACTGCTATAGAGTTTTCCTTGCCTGATTTTTCACAAGAAGGTCGCCAGGCCTTTCTTCCTAGTCTTTCTTAGTCTGGAGGCTCTCCACTGACAGACAGTAGTGGCTGCACATGAAGTACACTGGCCAGGAATTCAACCTGGGTCTGTCTCCCAGGAAGATGTAGGATTCTACCAGGGAACAACTGTTGCCTGCTAATAAGCCTTGTAGGAAGGGATTGTGGTAAGGCATCAAGTGGATTTTTAGAGGTGTTTGAGATGGTTCTCTGTATACAGTTGCTTTGCAGCTGCTAATGCTTCCAGAAGATTCTATCTCTCTTCTCCCAAGTTTAATACCACCACCACCACCCAAAATCTATCTGCCCCTATTTTGAGCTATTCTTTCCAGACAGTCTCAGATGAACTCTGGCAGTGGCACCATCTGGTTGCTATATACTTTCTTCCTAAAGCCAAGCTTGTTCTTGTAAAAAACTTTTTTTTTCTTCAATTGACTTTAAAAATTGATTTAGAAAATAATGGTCACTCTGAGCCTAGTTCTTCTGGCCTGCCATCTGGATAGATAGCAACACTCAAAGTGCGGATGACCTCATTCCTCTGTGCGGTCACATCCCTGAATTCAGGGCTCTGCCCCATCAGCATCTGGGGCTGGCGCAGCTTCTCCCCTGGTTTGATTTTTGACCGATATATTTCCCCTGCTGATCTTCTCTCTTGACTTTATGCAAACTGGAAGCTTGCTGTAGATACAAGATGATGGGAGAATTCCACTCTTTGGGGTCCTCTGGAGGAGATGGAAGTCCTGGGCCCTGCCAGGACCTGGAATCAGCCCTGTGCTGCAGGCAAGGGCTGCAAGTAACCCAG
>NW_022103901.1:41398544-41400622 GCF_000313985.2 Echinops telfairi | reverse complement strand
CCTGCCATCACGTTATTGGTCCAGAAGTGTAAGAAAAGTGTGCATTTACAAAGGATGCCTCCCTCCAGAGCAGGGGCGGGAAACCATCTTTCTGCCAAGGGCCATTTTGAATGCTTATAACATCATTCGATGGCCGTACCGTCCAACATTTAATTAACTCACTCCTAACGTGATGGCTGGAACTGCTTCTCTTTAGTAGAATATGTGATGGCACTTGGTATGGATGATTTTCCAGGCCTTATATGGCTTGCAGGAGCCCTGGTGGTGTAGTTGTTATATGTTGGGCTTGGATCTGCATGAACAGCAGTTCAAAACCACCAGCAGCTCCTTGGGAGAAAGAGTGGGCTTTCTGGGAACGTTTTCTACAGAACATTTCTGGGAACATATTCCTGGGAACAGTGATAGTCTCAGAAACCCACATGGGGTCGCACTGAGTCAGCACTGACATGATGGCAGTGAGTTTGATTTGGTACATACCCTGTGGGCTGGACATTCCTCACTCTGTGCTAGAACATAGGTTCCCAAACTTACATGACCATCCTCCCCCTTGTCAAGCAAAAATGACTCGGTGTCCCCCTGGCAATGAAAAGCTTGTACTACAGCCCATGGTCCAGGAGGAAGTGTAGGTATCTGCTTTTGTAGCCCCCTGGATCGTATTGGCCACTTTATGACCCCCAGACAATTTTAATTCAGCCTTGATAAAGATTAAGACAAGATCAAAGACCATGCATCTATAGCAGAAACCTTAAGAGGATTCAGGTGCTATAAGAACACGGGATATGGCGTCAACCAATTGCCTCTAGTAGGTAAGGTAGACTGGAGATTGACCCTCAGCTTTCAGTCATTTTAAATCAGTCTATTTTGTACTTGGGCTTCATAACATTGAAATGTTATCCAAGTAAACAAGTGATAACAGGAGATTTCATTTAATAGGCCCAAGGTCTATTGAGCCTTGCTGGTGCAGTGGTTAGGTGCTGGACTGCTAACCTCAAGCTCAGCAGTTCAAACCCACCACTCTCTCCATGGGGGAACGACTTGGTGGTCTGTTTCCATAAAGATTGCAGCATTGGAAACCCAGTGGGACAGCTCTCCTCCCTCATGTGGGGTCCTTAGGAGGGTATCTGGTATTTTTTAAGGATTTGATTTTTTGAGATGATGATTTTGTCATAGGAAGCTATATTTGTTGAAATGTTTGCTGTAGAAGGCAGTTTATAAATCTCCGTGTTGTGGAAGGTTGATTTGCGGTCCAGCCCTGGGGTGCTGGTCCACTTCTCTGTTCTGGTTGGTGGGAGCAGAGAGCACCCTTGGTGTAAAAGGTTGTGATTCAAGTAACATAGCTATTGACTTGGCAACAATGCAGTCTCGGCTTTGCATGGCATCCACCTCCAACCCTTTGGGAAGCCCTCCTGTCTTCATCCTGACCTTTTATCTCTGATGTCTCATTGGGAGTGTACCTATTGTGCTGTAAGCAATTGCTCCCGAACTCAGTGGTTTACAATAGCAAGAATGTATTGTTCATGATTTCTGTGAGCCCGGAGTGTGGCCATGGCAGAGCCGGGTTCTCCTGCCTGAGGGCCTCCCGCAAGGCTGCAGTCAAGGTGTCCCCTCTGCTGCGGCCTCATCTGAAGACTTGACTGGAAAGGGTCCCATGGCTATTGGTAGGATTGTGGGATAGAGAGGAGCAGTTCAGTCCCTGTCCACCCAATCGAATGGCCAGAGGTCCTGCTCCCTGCTTCTTTCTTTCTCCCCCTGCTAACACACAGCCCCTCCTCCCCATGGTATCTGGTCTTGGTAAAAGCTTGCACAGCAGATTAGGTTCTCCTACTTGGTTGTCTGCCTTCCCCCAAACCAAACCCACTGCTGTTGGTCAGTTCCAACTCAGAGCAGTCCTAGGGGAGATTCAGACTGTGCTGCGTAGGGTTCCTGAGGCCGTACTTGTCTACCAGAGCAGACGGCCTCCTCATTCCCCTGTGGAGTGGCTGGTGGATTTGAACTGCTGCTCTCATGGCTTTCTCTCTGTTTCACCTGAGATCTAAAATTCATTGTAAAGGCCACTCGGAAAAAAAAAAAGAAAAAAG
>NW_022103901.1:41395748-41397128 GCF_000313985.2 Echinops telfairi | reverse complement strand
GCATCACTTTTAAATCAGTAGCTTGGCTGCATGGTGACAGCGGCCCCATGGTTTTTCTCTCCCTAGCCTGTGGGAGTCACCAGGTCGCAGACATAATTAGTATAAATTGAAACCCTCAGACAATGACAGGAAGATGGTGTGTTTGAACAGCAGCTTATTGAAATGACCTACTTAATTTAAGAAAAATATTATGTCTCCTCACACCACTGCATCCTAGTCCCCTTGGCCTGCTATAGTACAGCCCCCTGAAGTGGGCCACTTTTACAAAGAGAAACTTGTTCTCTGGAGGTGAGAAGGTGGTCCAGGGTATGGGTGATGCCAGGCTTTCTCGATCCTCCCTCACATCTCATAGCATTGCCTGACTTGTAAATAGACCCTCACGTGCTGCCCTTCCCCTGGGCGAGGGACCTCTTTCTGTGTCTGCCCTCCACCCTCACAAGACACCACTCAGAAGGGACTCGGTCTAGGTTTGCCTACTAGCACTGTCTTCCAGAAAGAGCTGTTTCCCCCAAGGCGGTCACACTCACAGACCTGAGCCTGTCTGAAGCCTTCTGTGGCCCGGTACCCTGGATGCTTGCCTTGGCACGATGTGTCACGCTGACTCCCCTCTCTCCCCTCCCTTCTTTCTTTAAGACAAGGAAAAGGTCTGGGAAGGCCCGTTCTACTTCATCCAAGGTGCAGACCCACAGTTTGGATTGATGAAGGCCTGGGCCACTGGAGACTGTGACAAAGGCGGCGATGAGTGGACCCAGGAGATCCAGCTGACAAAACAAGCTGTCCAGGCCATCAACAAGCTGAGTCCCAGGCCCAGATTCTTCGTCCTGTGCGGTGACCTCATCCATGCCATGCCAGGTGAGATGCGGGAGTCCTTGGGAGTTCTCCTGCCATGCCACCTTTGGGGAGCGAAGATCGAGCTTTCAAGAAGGCTATTGTCCTGAGCACGCCTCCCACCTCCTGCCCCTTGGTGACGACTGCAAGGCACTGTGTGTCACACTAGGCAGGCTGGGCTTATAGTTAGACTGTGGCGAGGTTAGTCACGGTGATTAGGTCGCACTGCACTCAGGATAGAAAACCCTTGGATCCCCACTTGCCCCAACTCCATGCCAGGGAGCCGGTATCCTGAAGGTGGCCTCATCACTCCTCCCCAAGGTCAGAAGCATGGCTGGATGTCACCAGGGAGGTCTATGCTACAGGCAGGCTGGGGCCTGGGCTCAGGGCTAGCTCCCAGGACCTGCTCTCCACCTCGCGGCTCTGTCTCCTCAGGCTTGGCTTTGCCCTCCTGGAGCTGTTCTCCGTGCTGTGACTCTCGGACTTCCAGGGGCATGTCCTCCTCAGAGAAAGTACTGTGTGCTTGGTGGTACCCCCCACGTCCCAAACCAT
>NW_022103901.1:41393408-41394611 GCF_000313985.2 Echinops telfairi | reverse complement strand
CCCTGACTCCCCCCAGCTTGAACCCCAGTATTGCCCCTCCCCGACCCCAGGAAAGCAGCATTGTGTGCAGGGAGGGGGGAAAGGCAGGGGGAGGGGACGGATGAGGCCATGGACTGAGACCTGAAATAAAACTCAGGAAACCAGATCCTTGTCCCACACTGCCGCCACTGAGGCACCAGGGAAACTCGGACAAGCCCCTCACCCCCTCAGGGCTGCCGTTTCTAAGCCCACAGTTCATGGCAACAGCAAGCATTATAAACCTTCATGGTGTGGGGCCACATGGCACAGAGCAGACAGCCCCTCCCACCTTGCCTCCAGCTCGCTGCAGAAGCATGGGCCAAGGATGGCCCTAAGCCTTGCTCTATGAGAAGGTCCATGGAGCTGCGTTTTGCAAAACTTAGCTGCTCCTGGCGACTCTCCCTGACTCCCCCAAGTGATGGCGACTGTAGCATATTGAAGTGACTGGTGTTGGGCTGAGCTGACCAGCCAGCTCTTCAGGCGGCTTGGCCCATAGCGAGAAGAATCTCTAGAGTCAGTGGCCCGTAGACCCGTAGCCTCAGCTGGCGTGCCTGCCAAGCGAGCTGCTGCTTTCTCAGACTCAAGTCAGATCCAGGCTGCAACATCTTCCGGCCTGGTGCTTTCTTTCCTTTAGAAACAGAATATTATGGAACTCACGGGAATTATGTAACATGTTCTTATAGATGTTTACCGATTTGTTCTGATTTATGCTAATGCATTCAGTCATGGTCCAAAATGATTTCAAATAAAAGCTTTCCATGTGATCACATTTCTTCTTGAATAAAAGATACCAACCATAAATAAATTAAAAGATGTAGTTCTCTTATGAGCAACCCTACCACTTAGTCAGACCCCGAGCCAAACCCATTGTTGTGGAGTCTGTTTCGGCCTGTGGAGCCTGCAGAGGGCGGAGTAGAACTGTCTTACCCTTCCCAGGCACAGGCCTTTCCTCGGGGGCGACTGGTGGACTCAAACCACAGCCAGGCGTTCCACCGCTGCACCGCCAGGGTTCCTGGCTTAGTCAGAAGGCTTCCTAAATGCAGACTGGCAGGTAGGCATCTCTGTTATGTCCAGTCTGTTCTGCAGGCTCGGACTAGCTGGTGGGGGTTGGACTAAGCCAGTGAAAGGACTGTACCTATTTTGAAGGTGTGGTCCCAAATTAGACAATTTTAGAAATAGTTACCA
>NW_022103901.1:41390620-41391652 GCF_000313985.2 Echinops telfairi | reverse complement strand
GCAGAGTGCACAGATGCTTGCGAGCCTCCATGGGTGTTCATGTGGGTAGCACGTTAACACACGTGTCCTGGCTTATTATTATACCTTGTTATGCCCAGGCAAAACCAGGAATACATGACAGGGTCTTTATTTCCCTGACATGAGGTCCCCTCTATGCCTCTGTGTTGTAATGCGAGGTAAGCCAGCATGGCATAGTTGCTATAGGAGGTGTGTCCCACATCCCTGATTGCTGCTGTAACAAATGACCACAGCCCTAGGGGCATCGAACAACACATGCTGTTATCTGACAGTGTTGGTGGTCAGAAGTGTAAAGCGGGGTGGGGATTCCAGCCTCCTGAGGCCTCTTGTAGGCCCAGCTGGTGGTCCCTTCCTCCCTCTGCAAAACCAGCAGTGGAGCATCTTTGACCTCTGCTACGTCTTCTATTACTGGGTCCCCTCCCCTCCTGAGACAGGATCCTTCACAGGCAAGACAACCTGCTTACTGGTTTCAGGGGGTAGACTGTGGGCATCTTTGAGGGCGGCATGGAATGGATCCAGTTCTTGACCCCTGCTGTTAACTCACCTCCTTCTTACAACCTGGAGAAGGGCTCAGAGCAATTCAGTTCTTCTCCCAGGTTTGCACTGCTTGTGAGTGGCGGAGCCAGGATGGAAGACCAGCAGATCTCTTTCCCAACTCCATGCACTTCCTCCACTAGAGCCTTGCTCCTCAAAAGGTGCTTCCAGAGCAGCAGCTGCAGTGCCACTGGGGGCTTTTCTAAACCTGAATCTCAGCCCACCCAGACCTTGTGCCTAAGCATCTACATTTTCACATCTCCCGCTGAGTCCCATGGGAGGGAAAGTTTAAGAAGCACTTGGTAGATTAAAAGGAGAAGCTCTAGGAGTGCTGTGGGGTAAGCATTGGGTTGTTAGTTGAAGGGTTGACGGTTCAAACTTACCAGCAACTTCATAGGAGAAAGAAGAGGCTGGCTGCTCCCATAAAGATTTACAGCCCTGGAAACACTGTACAGTGAACCCTCGTTTATCGCGGTTAAT
>NW_022103901.1:41381424-41382400 GCF_000313985.2 Echinops telfairi | reverse complement strand
AAGCTCATAGCTGTCAACATTCTAACCTACTGCTTCAGCTTCCTTCCCTTGTCCTCCTCCTCTTAATCACCTTCAAAATCTGTTACCTTTGGTATGAAAGTCTTTGTCTTAAAATTGTTTTTCTTGTGTGTTACAACAGTGGGCTCATACAATATTTTCCTTTTTGTGATTGACTAATTCACTCAGTGTAATGTTCTCCAGGTCCATCCACGCCATGAGGTGTTTTGAGTTTTCATTGTTTTTAGCAATGCAAATGGTATTCCATCATGTGAATGTACCACCGTTTCTTCATCCTCTCTTCTGCTGATGGGCATTGTTTCCATCTTCTTGCTGTGGTGGACAGCACTGCAGTGCACGTGGGCGTGCGTGTGTCTGCGTGTGTCTGTTCGTGCTCCGGCTCTTCCTTCTTTAGGGAATAGACCCAGCAGAGGGATCGCTGGGTCACGTGGGATTTCTGTTCCTTGCTGTTCGAGGTACCTTTGCTTTGTATTTTAAGTAACAATTGGCTGTGTCCGAGCAGAACTGTGCACCATCCATAGATGGTCAGTCCTGTCTTTCTAGAGACCTCTGGGTGGACTCCAGCCTCCATCCAGCCTTTTGGTGAGCAGCCAAGTGCATTCACTGTTTGCACCACCCGTTGTTGTCATGGTATGCTGTCAAATTCATCCCAACTCAGAGCAACCCTCTAGGACAGAGTAGAATTGCCCCGTGGGGTTTCCAAGGCTGTCATCTGTAAGGAGGCAGACTGCCACTCCTTTCTTCTGCAGAGCAGCTGAGAGATTCCAAACACCCCCATTTCAGTTACAGGCAAGCACATGACCACTGTGTCACCAGGGCTCCTTTGAGTGAGCGAAGCAGAGTGGCTTCTGTTATGCAGGGCTTGCAAAGCAGAACAAGGAATTCAGGGAACAGCCGCACATCGACACTAAGAAGCTTCCCCATGTGAAATGTTGGCAGAACGAGAGCTGGTTTGCTC
>NW_022103901.1:41373883-41380593 GCF_000313985.2 Echinops telfairi | reverse complement strand
AGGCGGTGTGCACTCAGGTGATGCTTGCGGTCCTTATCGCAGCATAAGCTCTGTTGGTTGGGCAGTCACAGCTTCAAGCTAGCGAGGAGCTGGGCTCCTGCAGGTTCCGCGGCAAGACTGGGGAGAAAAGGAATCAACAGACTAGCGGCTACAAGCAGGAGCCCCCAGGGATGTGAAGGACGGTGACTGATGAGTGGAATCGGGATTCCTTTTCCCCCACGAGGAAAAGGCTCCTTATGAGACCTGGGCATTTCCACTGAGCTTACTTTAGTAGCCCCTGATGTTACTTAGATGTGGAGGACTGGGCCACGGGCCAGATAAAGGGTCCGGTGACCAAATGGCCATTAAGATTCCTTCCCAAACTGGGCGTTCCCTAATTCTGGGATTAAAGTCTAGAATTGGCACATGAAGTCATTGAGCAAACGTGTGCTGTGGTGTGTTGGACCTGAGGCAGGAAACAGGCCATTTGCCCTCCCATGGTTCACAGACTGAGGGAGGTGCAGACTCCTCCCCCTCCAGTGAAGGCAGCAGCAGGGGGACAACGCTGAGGACAAGCAGACCCTGATAAGCAAAGCCTCGGAGGCACCGTTTTGAAAACCAAAGCTAGGATTAGAGCTCTGGCCAGGGAAGGGCCTTATCTCATTCCTCCAACCTCTACAAGTGCCCTTCTCCCCAAGCTTAATTCTGAAGTGATTGGACACGAGAGCGTGTGTGTGTTGGTGTATAGTCTTGTTCAGCACCCAGTAAGTACTGTTGGGCTCATGGAAGGTGTTCAGTGGATGCCGATAAAAATAAATTGCTATTATGCTTTGCATGACTCTCACCAAGTATTGAGTGCATGGTAGGCACCCCCGACGGGTTTCTGAAATAAATGAAGAATTCCCCCGTTCGTTTTGCAAAGCTGTGGAGTGCATTCTTTGTGCCAAGCACTGGTTGGTGCTTGGCCTACCTTTGTGAATACAGCAGAAAGCCCTGCTTGACCTAGAAGTCAGGAATGCACATTTACACATGTGGGGGTTTGAGGTGCCACCGAGCTGATTTTCAACTCATGGGGACCTTTCTCTGATAGAGCTGCTTCATCGACATCCCTTGGACATTATTTCCTGTATTGTTTGGTCATTCTGATCTGTGGTTGGACTCAGACTTGGTAGATAGGGATGTTTTATCACTATTGTGTGGGGGCTTTAAGTGATAGGAGGCTATCTTCTCTTGGTAAAACTGTAAACTGTAGCGCTAGAGTAAATTCTCTCAATACCCCCCGCCTTCCTTCAGGGCCACTATTGTTCAGAGAGTACTTGTCTATCAGCACACTTATAAAAATTATAAATGTGATCACACTGTGCACCTTCTCCCGTGCCTGCTATTCCCCTTCCGTCTGCTGGGAAACCGTGCGGGTCTGGGCCAGTCTCCTGCTTGAGGCATTGCACCGCGTGTGGCACGTGTGACGGGGTGCCCTGAGGTTGCCAGAAGGGACAGCTTCCCTGTGATCACACCCAGGTTGTGGTTCGGCAACGGCTTGTGTGTCATGGAAGCATTTCTTTCACAAGCCAGTTTGCTTCCTGGTCCCCAGAGCGCTGTCTCACATGGTGACCGGCCCTTTTCTTCTCCTTGCCCCTTTTGTACGGCAGCATCCTCTCTCTCCCTGTCGTCTAAGAGAAGGCCACTCGTCCTGTCTCCTGAGAGCCTCGAAGGGAGCTTGGTGCCTTCCACCCGCTGGAAGCCGTTTTATCCACAGTATCGTGGGGCTTATTATTTTTCTTTTTAGAGAGCGTGGCTCGTTCCTACTCATTTCTCAGCTTAAGTGCCTGCTCCTAGCTCCAAGAATGCGCGAAACACAAAGACAGTTTATAGTTGAACCGTAGAAGGGGAGTCACAGGAGTGCCAGGAGCCGCTGCGCTGCAGCCGAAGCACCAGTGGGCCCCATGTGACCTCCCGCAGGTGTGTCTGGCCTGAGTGGGAGCCAGCAGCCCGCCAGCACCTTGGCCCTCCTGCTACCTCACATCCTTCATTAACACCAGGAAGCATCCAGGCAGTCAGCAGGAATACTTCCCTTCTCCTAGCGCTGATTGAAAGTGGTTGCCACTAATTTTTAGTATTACTAATTAGGGAGTGTGGAGCTTTATGGGAACAGTGGTTTCTGAGGAGGAATGTGCTCAGACGCAGCATGGTTGGGAATGGGGACTATCCCCAAGATCCTTTGGTGCTGGGTGTTGACTTGTGGTTTCTGTTACAGCAACACTGGGCAACAAAGACTGTGTTTTGCCCCATCTCTTGTGCCTTGGACCCCTGCAGCCGTGTCTCCATGAGCTGAGTTTAAATGCATACAATAAATGCAGACGATTTTAAGGGAGACTTGTTATACAGAAATGCAGTTATTGAAATGCTTTCAAAAGGATTTGACAGGCTAGCGTGCACACTGCTCTATGGATGTGGACCAGAGTCCAGCAGCATCACTCACAGAGGTGACATGATGATCCAGAAATGGTCTGCAGTATCCCCAGAACTGGAATGGGATAAAGAAAGCATGTGATTTCTGCCCCTGGTAAGGTCACGGGGAGAGTAGTTCTCTGGTCTTCCTCCTCAATGTTGGGCTGTTGGCTATCTGAGTCCCCATGTCCACACACATGAGCTCTTGGTCTCGGACCTGTCCGAGCCATTTTCACAGTCAGCTTGTGGGTGTTACACGTCGTCGTGTAATCTCAACGGTAGGGCTACCTTTAATCAGAGACCAAAAGGAGCCTGAAATGTAGCTAGGAAACAGGAGTATTTGAAGCTTAAACAAAAGAAGGGACTAGGGTGAAAGAGGAATTCCTGGTTTTAAGGGGCTTGACTACTAACAGAAAGTTTCAGGCCCATCCTGAGATTTCTCGGAAGAAACCCCTGGTGAACAATTTGCCACTGAAATTGTAGGGAGCGTAGTCCTATTCTGACAGGCGGGGCTGCCGTGAGTCCCAGTGGACTTGTCGTCAACTTAGAGTTCTTGTTCATTTTTTTATTTCAGTGAGCAGTTGTTTCACTAAGGAAAACTAGAAAACTTCCATATTCTTTCCTGTCGATTTCTCGTGTGTAGATAAGAGACTGAAAGTTGAGAGAAACTTACCCTACTGTTATAGTTGTTCAATGAAGAATTTGAGAAGGCTTAAAAATAACAAAATTATGTGCAGTGTAATTTAATAAGAAATTGTACATTAGAAATGAAGACAGGACCGAGGAAGCTAGTAAAAATTCATAGAGAAAGTCAAGACCCCAGGGAGGGAGGCAGAAGCAAATGGTCAGATCTTAGGGGTCCTCGTGTTGCTGGAGTTGAAAGTTTAACCTGAGAGAAGGGAGAGGCTTCTCTTAAAGACACACCCGCACACCGAGCCCTGAATGGAACAGGGCTTTTCCTAGGAAATTGCACTTGATTATACAAGGAACCCTCATCTGGCACGAACTCATATACGTACTTCACAAAACAGGAAATGGCTTACTATACATCTGCAGTTTGTGGCCTTTATCGGTTAGTTAAACTGTCCATTTTTTGGTATAAAGGTAAATAAGAAAATATTTCTACAAAATCACAGAAACTTTTTTTTTTACTAACATATCAAAATGTGAAGCTGTTGTTTCGCAGCATACCCTCTACCTAGGTTTGTACGCTTCTGAAGGTGAGGTTTCCATCTCTAACTCATTCCCTAAGAATTCTGTGCTCTCTGATTCGTTCCAGTCAGCACCGTGATCGGGGCTTCCCCGAGGGGCCCCCCCGCCAGGTTCTTTTCCAATGCTCTTTGAGTTTGGGAAACAAAACAGAAGTCTGAAGGGGCAAGATTGGGGCTAGTGGGTCGATGGGGTGTCATCTGGCATGAAGTGCTCATAGGACAGCCCTCACTGTCCTCAGAGAATGAGCATTGTGTCAATGGAACAGTTTTCCATGGCACAACGTCCCCAGTCTTTCTTTCACTGATGCAGCTCTCAGTTTTCTTCAAACTCCCTTATCAGCCCCGTGATCATCTGAGTCCTTCCAGAAACCTATCAAAATGATCCCTGCTGGATTCCAAAACAAAACAGTGCCCTGCCTTGAATTTAGCTGGCCAGCTGGTTCCCTCAGAAGCGCCCCCTACCCACTCACCCCCACCCCCACCCCCCTTAGCTAAGGAGGGATAAGGCGGCCAAGGAAGCAAGGCGAAGGGCTGGTTTATGTTCCCACTGGATATACTTTCCCTCCTGGCCCACCGTGACTGCCCCTGGGACAGCACGCTCAGAGACCCCCAGCGGCCCTCTCAGGACAGCCCTGAACCCCGTTGACAGGTTGACCAAACCAAGGTCTTTCTGAGGAGTCCTGATGGCTCACTGACGAAGCACTTGGCTGCGAACTCAAAGATGGGTATCACAAACCCACCCGGACCTCTGCGGAGAAAGACTTGGCTGTCGCTTTTGTGAGGATGAGAGCCTCAGTAACGCTGTGGGGTGGATCTGCTCTGCCCTGCAGGGTCACTCAGAGGCCACATCCACGCAGCGACAGGGGGTCTTAGCATCCTCCTGGCTCGTGCTGCACTGACTGGAATCTTTGCAGCCTCCCTCTTATTTTCGCTCTGAACCCTCACCTCCTGAACTGGGAACTCCTTGATGGGCTTATTTTCTGCAACCATGTGAAAAAGTGGAAAAGGGTCATGATCCCAAAGGCATTCAGTTACCAGGTAATTGGTCAAGTGATCCGATTGAAAACTGGACAAATGATGAGGCTGGACAGCAGAGCACACTTGCGTGCCAGGCCTGCCGAGGACTCTTCATAGCCCTCAGAATTCAGGATCCCACTGGAATGTTCCAGATTCTGTATGCTTCCCAGATCCTGAGCTGTTCACTGGGAAAAGATGCTAAATTCTGTACGATATGCTATTTGGTTTATATATTTTAAAAATTGAGTCCTTTATTTCTTTACCTATCATTTGGGTGAAATACTGCTACCATAATCTATAAATATTCTTGGGGAGAAGTTTTGTATTGATCTGTAAGGTGGCAACTTTAGAAATTTTGCTCAGATAATACACTTTCCTTAATCTCTTCTCCAGAAGCACATTAAAGCATGTTTTCTATCATATCAGAACCCCTATTATGTTTAGCAATTAATTCTGTTTCATTAATTGTATCCTGACCAAGTTGGCTAATAGATCATATTCAATAGCGAGTTTGTATAAATGGGATCAGACACTATTATAAGCTGTAGCAGCTAGATGTGAAATTAAATGACTCTTGTCTAATAACATCTATAATTTAAAAACTGGTAGGACCTGATTAAGCTTGATCTGTTAGCAATGTGGTGCTGGATCACTACGTGAGTAATGTTTATGTTTCCGAATTTTTACATCAGAGAATTTACATACTTCAATTAGGAAAAGATAATGAAAAAGCATTAGAGATGGAAAGGATTACGGCTCTATAAATTTTCTGGCTCTAGCTGAAAGTAAATGTGCTTCATCGAAGGAATAAATCATTAAGATACACTCAGAACTGCTTGTGCTGCCACATTCCTCTCTTTTCCAGAGAAGCTCCTGCACGCTTTAGATTGCTGGCAACCGAATCACACATTCAGTGTAAAGGTGTGTGCTTGTTGGGTCCGTCACAACAGACCAGTGTGCCTGCCACTGCTTAGTGGGAAATGAGCACGGTTCCTACTCTCAGGAAGCCTGCAGGCTTAGTCCAGAGAAGGACTGGGCAAGCAGCCACAGGGACACAGTGGTGGTTGAAGGAGGACATGAGTGGGAAACCTTGATTTGGTGCAGGAGGTCACAGTGGGTTTCCCTGAAACTGGATTCTAGTGGGTGACCCCACCATGTTCATGGTAAAAAAATAGACGCAAACGGCCCCCAAAGGTATACAGAAACAGAAAGGTAACAATTTCTCTCAGCACCAGCCTTCTCTGTAGGTCTCTCATGGAGACTGGCAGAAAATGCTCAGCTTTATGTTCATTGGCACCTAGAACCTTTTGTTTGTGAGAGCAGAAGAGACATAGTGTTTTCTGTTTGCCGAATCTTTCCATAAGGGTGCATGTGGGGGCATTTCACGTCACTCTTTCCCACGGTGAACGTCCTGGCATGTGTTTGCTGGTCTGATTGCTGGGCAATAATGCTGTGTCCCGTGTTCTGTCTTTATCAGCATTATTTTAAAAGTATATTTGTTTATACTATTTTTAGTCTACAAGGTGAGTTCTTAGAAGGGACGAGTTCAACAAGCAGGTTGTTGAATCAAATGATAATGTTAAACAAATTGAAAATTAGGCTTCTGTCCAACATATGGTACAAGTCATACATTAAAAATTTTTAAATAACTTCATTGGGGGCTGTACAAGTCTTATCACAATCCTTACATCCATCCAAGCCCATTTGTACATTTGTTGCCATCATCATTCTCAAGACATTTTCTTTCTACTTGAGCCCTTGGTAGCAGCTCCTCACTTTTTTCCCCACCCTTGCCCACTCTCCCTCTCTCATGAGCCCTTGATAGTTTATAAATTATTAATATTATTTCATGTCTTGCACTGACCAATGTTTCCCTTCACCCACTTTTCTGTTGTCCGTCCCCCTGGGAGGGTGTTATATGTAGATCCTTGTAATTGGTTCCCCCTTTCCATCCCACCCTCCTGGCATCACCACTCTCACCACTGGTCCTGAAGGGATCATCCGCCCTGGATTCCCTGTGTTTCTAGTTCCTATCTGTACCAGTATACATCCTCT
>NW_022103901.1:41365352-41373150 GCF_000313985.2 Echinops telfairi | reverse complement strand
ACATAGATCTATTTCCCTATGTCATATAAAAATATATTTATATATGTACATCCCTGTATTTAGACTTCTATAAATGCCCTTTGCCTCCTGGTTCTTTCCTCTATTTCCTTTTGCTTTCCCTTTGCCCCATTATCATCTTAGGCCTTCATTCGGGTTTCAGTGATTCTTCTCGTTACACTGCCCTTGATCAAGCCCTCCCAGGCATTCTATGCCCTCCTCACCATTGATTTTAGATCACTTGTTATTCCCTTGTCCCTGGGTTTGTTAATGCCCACTTCCTCCCCCGTCCCCCTGCCCCCGCCTCCCCCTCTCATGTTCCCCCAGAACTGTCGGTTCTGTTGTTTTCTCCTCCAGATTATTTATCCCACCTATCTTATCTAGATAGACTTGCAGAGATGATAATTAGCCCCCCCCAAAAAAACAGAGCAAAAGAAAACAACAACAATGGCAGCAACAACAAAAAAAGAAAGAAAAGAAAAGCCTATAAATAGTTCTAGGTCTCGTTGTTGACCTTTAGGAGTGTTTTCTGGTTGAGTCTGATGGGGTGCCACACCCTGACCCCAAAGTATATTTTTGGTATCCCCAAGGACGTCATTGCTTTGTTCCCCTTGCTGCTCTGTTGCACACCCTTAGTGTTTCGCCCTGGAGTGGTAGGGCCAGATTGGACACAATTCCCGCACTATGCTTCCAGTGTTGTCCCTCAAAGCACTATTGGTCAGTGAGAGACATCTTGTCTCGTGGTGGGGCTGGCCCTGTGGTCCGCTCTGTGCATTGGCTGCTCTGAGCAGGAATATCGTCCTCAGGGCTTGGTGGGCCAGGATGTGTTCTGCCCTCTCTCCTTCCCTCTTTGTTTGCTCCTGTGTGCTCTGATCAGACGTGTCCCTCTTCCTGAGCTGTAGCCTCAGTGCTGTCCTCTGGAGTGAATTTTTCTGGGGGAAAGGAGAGGTGTCCATGTAGTTGGGATTGGGGTCGGCTCCAAACCAATAGACCTCTATTAATTCCCTGCATGAAGCATTCATGTCTGGGCCCACTGGGTTGAATTCTGGTCCCTCCCTCTCCTGTGGAGAAATAAACAACACCCTCCTCTTGGGTGGTTTAGTGCCCTGTTTTCCCGCTACCCATGTCTTTTTTTTTTTTTTTTTTCCCCTCCTTTTTAGTTGAATACCATATGTATCCCTGGATTGGGTCTGGCCCCTGCCATACTGGACCTCACCCCAGAAATGTACATATACAGTAGCTTTTTCCCTATACCCCTTTTGCATTTAAATAATTTTTTACACTTAAGCTTAAGTAGCCCCTGAAATTTGTAAACGCTTATGAGGAGTCCATGGTTGGAGCAAGCAGGTAAGACTTGGCTACTAGCCCAGAGGTTTGCAGTTTGAACCAGCCCATAGGTGCCTTTGAAGAAAGGCCTGGCCACCTGCTTTTGAAAGTCACTACCGAGAAAACCCTGGGGAGCACAGCTCTGCTTCCAACCATGGATGGGCTTGCTGCAAATTAGAATCAGCTGTGTTTTGTTTGTTGACTTCTTTTATTGCTATAAATGGTAATAGTCATGCTAGTAGGACCAAAGTATCTGTATTATTATCTTACAAAAGTCCTGTTGTCTCTTTTGACAGATGACCAAATTGAGTCTCAGGTCAAGCTGTTGTCCAGAACTCCCACCTGATGGGCAGTTCCACTGCGGCTCTAGCACAGCGCACTGATTTAGAGCTGGGCTTCTTCATGAGAGCACACTGTCGTCTTGCTAAGGCGCTCTGGCGGTGCAGTGTTAGGTACTTGTCTGCTCACCCACCAGCCCGCCAGTCAGCTTCTGTTAGGAAACTTTCCTCAAGTAGTTCTAGCCTCTGCTTCAGGGCTGCTATAAGTTGGATCCACTCAATGGCAACAGGTTTGGTTTTGGGCCCCTTGCTGGATCTTGGCTGTTTTACCACGAGTCTTTGCGTCTGCTGCACTCTGTGGGCCAAGGCTATGTGGAAACTGAGGAGAGTGAGGGGCCAGCAGGTGTACCCCACTTTCATTTGATGATGGCCAGCCAAACTCCATTCCTGGGCCCACACCCCTCCACCCCCAGCATGCGAGTGAGCCCTCCCTCCTCCCACGCAGCGGGAAGCCGCATCTCCTTAAACAGAAACAGATGCTTAGCTGTGATCTGGGCCATCCTGCCAGGCCTGGGCCACATCCACATGATCCAGTGTCAGTTAATAGGATGACACTGCCAGGGAAATTGCTTCTCTTTGTTTTACAGACCAGGGCAGCAGTACTCAAAGATGCCACGCGTATCGTTAAATTAAAAAAGGTCCCCAGAGCCCTTCATCCAGGGATCTTTAAACGCAGGGCAGCCTCTGTGGGAGACACACAGCACTTCCAACAGGTGGCTTTGCTATTTATTCTCCAGGACCAGGACTGTCGGGTCCCCAGTGGGTTCAAAAACAGGTCATGCTTGTCCCCAGATTCAACTAAGGACAAATGTGAACACCTTATTCAGAATCTTAACATTGTCATCTCAGACTCCTTTTTTGTTTATCCTGAGACATGTGAAAAGATGTGCATGTGTGGCAGGCCGACTTCGCAATCATTTATGTAGAAAAGACAACACAAGAGGGATGTGTGGTGGCCCTTTCTCCATCTTCTTGGCCCTTCTCGTGTTTGGGGATTCCCTCTTGCAAGTGTCTTGGTGGGAAGCAGAAACCACTTGCCATGATGGAGGCTGGGTGCCCTGGTCACTTTCCAGCTTCTCTTGCAGCTAGGACTTGGGCATGTGTGACAATTTATATCCACCGGCACCGGAATTTGAACCACTGGCTGATGACACAGAAGCAGGGGACCCATCTAGATGTGGAGGTGGCTGCTACAGCCACACTGCTCTTTCCTGGGCCAGCAGGCCCTGAGGGCCAGGCAGTTGTATCTGTGCCTTGGCCTGTGTTCCTCCTGGCAACTGTCGCTTGGTGTTTGGAGAGTATCTGCGGCCCTCTTAACCTCCTCCAGCTTTGCCTAGGACATGTGGCTACTCTGGATCCTGAAAAATAGTGCTTCTCTGCTTACGTACTTACTGTTAGTGCCGTTGAATCAGCCCTGACTGGCTGTGGCCTCACGTGCAGGGAAGGATGTGCCCAGCCTCGTTTCTCACTCATGATCTCGGGGATGCTCACATGCATCTTATGGAGGGTTTCCCACAGCACACTGCCTTCTGCCTCCCCAACATGATGCCTCTTTCTAGTGACTTGGCCCTCCTAGAGACGTGTCCACAGCAAGTGCGTCAGACAGTTCTGTGTCAGCCACAGGGTTTCCATTGACTGTTGTTTGACAGTCGATCTCTGGACCCTTCTTCCTAGTCTTTCTCAGTCTGGTAGCTGTTCACATGGGTGACCTGCTGGTATTGAAATAACAGTGTCATAGCTTCCAGCATCGTTGTAACACTTAAGCCACCACAGGGTGACAAACTCACCGATGGGTTGTGACTGCTTAAACTAGCTAGTCCGTTTCTGTTGTTTGCACCAAGACCTGGTCTGATGCCCTTGTCACGCTGCCTGTGCTGCCTCATCACCAGTGGTGTGTGCATCACTGAACCCAAACCAACTCACTGCATTAAATCGGTGCCATCTCACAGCGACCTTGTAAGACAAGGTAGAACTGGCCCTGTGAGTTTCTGCAACTGTTAACCACCCCCCCCCCCAAATTGTATTTATTTTCTTGTTACTATTGTTGAGAATATAGGCAGCAAAACATATACCAATTGAAAAGTTTCTAAATGCACCATTTAGTGACACGATGACATACTTTGAGTTGTGCTGCCATTCTCACCTCCTATTCTCCAGTAACATGAGCTCACTGCCCCCTACGGCTCCTGTCCAATATTCTGAGTTGTATTTTCAGTTTGATCCCATAGAGAGAGTTTTAAAAAGAGCATAATGCTCCAGTAGACCTTTTGTACTAGTTAAGGTAAACTTTTCTTTAGTTTTAAGATGACTTCAGGAGTTATATTTGGTTTTAAGATTTCAAGATGATCTCAAGACAATAGTCTCTGGGAGTCATCACCCTATAAGGTTCTGCAGTTCTCCCCTTTTGATGGGGAGCTGTCTGTGGTATCCTTGACCCAAATGTTCAGTGTTGGTAGCTGGGCACCCTCCACTTCTGGTCTCATAACAAAGGAAGCAGGTCTCATAACAAAGGAGGCAATTAAAAACTTATGTTATTTCAAATCCTGCTCCTATTCCTACCTCCCTGGCTTCCTCTGTTGCTCCGGGTGAATAGAGGCCAATTGTTGTGCTGTGGATGCCTGCGTGCAAGCTTTTAAGACTGCGGGCATTATGCAGTGATCCAGGAAGCAGAGCAGAAGCACTGAGCATGCTGAGATGGCTCATGAAGCCATGACTAAGACTACAAACCATGGAACCAAACCCTATGGGCAGCTTCTATTTTTAGTTACTATTATTATCATTGTTGTGAATATACCTGTCACACGACTTCTGCCAACTTAATGAGAGAGCAATTGCAATAATCTGTGAAAACTGTACCTGTGATCAGTGCAAATTTCCCTTCACGGTTAGCCCCCTTGCCTCCCGCTCTCTCACCCCTGGAAATCACTAATAAACTTTAGTTTCTGTACATTTGCCCTTTCTTGTGTTTTGTATCAGTGAAGTCATATAATATAGTCCTTTTATTGGGAGTTCTTACAGATAGCGTAACATTCCATAGTTCCATCACCCCAAGCAGTATTGTACAATTGCTACCACAACCAGTTTCAAAACATGTTTTTTCTTCTTGAATGCCTTGATATCAGCTTCCCTTTATCCCCTCCCACCCCCACCACAGACCCCCAGGAACCCTTATTTTATTTTGCCATATCTCACACATCCAATCTATCCATTCGCATACAACTCTTATTCAATCCATTGAGTGGGATTATATAGTCATCAATGTTATCGGCTCCCTATTGCTCCCTTCCCCTCTCCCCCCTCTCTTCCTGTATGCTCAGGGAACCATTACTCCTGTTACTGTTTCTTAAAGGATATCTATCTTGGCTTTCATGTACTAAATGATCTTAAATATACAAATGAACATATGCAAATCTAACATGACCATTGAGGTAAAACAAATAAAAAACAATAGTAAGGGGGAAATATTAAAGAACTAGAGGATAGTTATGTGGTTCATCAGTGCTATACTGCACCCTGGATTTATCATCCCTTCCATGTAGCCCTTATGAGAAGGACTGTCCAATGATCTTACAAGTGGTTTGAGGCTCTCCACTACATCCACGCCCCTTCACAATGATTTGGTTGCTTGTTTTTGAACTTCTGATATCTTTTCCTGTCAATGCCTCATGATGACACTGGCTAGTGTGCTTCTTCCATGTGGACTTTGTTGCTTCTCTGCTAGATGGCCACTTGTTTAACTACAAGCCTTTAAGACCCCAGATGTTCTATCTTTTAATAGCCTGGCACCATTAACTTTCTTCACCATATTTGCTTATGCTCCCATTTTGAGACTGTAACTCTTTATGGGAGTAAAAAGCCTCGTCTTTCTCCTGAGGAAAGACAGGTGGTTTGAACTGCTGACTTTGTGGTTACAGCCCAATGCGTAGCCAGTAGGCCATGCTTGACAGAGCAACTCAAGCCTGCTTCTCTGCCCTTTTGAACGAGACTCTGCAGCTCTTCCCACCTAAGTCGGATGTCTTCCCAGGACCACTCAGCCATTCCTAGGATGCAGGAACCCATTGTGCCCACTGCCAGCAGTGGGCACCATCTCTGTCGACTGGGAGGGGCAGGACTGCACTGGTGGCTTCTAGAATGGATCTGGTGTGATTTACCTAGAGGAGAGAAGAAGTTGGGGCTGCCTGGCTGCTCAGTTTGTTGTCTAGGAGTATTTGGATGCAAGCAAAAGAAACCATCAACCACCCAGGCGTGGGAGGGATGAGCGAAGTAGAAGTTGGTAAGCAGAGACCTGCACAATGGGCCCAGAGGTCTTTCTGCAGTAGAACCATGGAGCATGTGTCTGCTCTGCGCTTTCCTGTGGCTCTCTATGAAGCCCTGAAGCTGCAGTGGTTTCAGCATCAGGCTGTTCACTGAAAGGTTGTCAGTTCGAACCGACTATCTACTCTGCAGGAGAAAGATGAGGCAATCTGCTGCCATGAAGATTTACAGCCTCAGAAACCCCGTGGGGGCAGTTCTGTCCAGTCCTGTAGGGTCACTGTGAGACAGGATTGACTCAAAGACAATGAGTTTGGCTTGGTTTGTGCCTCACTTCTCAAGAATCAGTTCCAGAAAAAGAAGTCTGGTGGCCTGACTTGTTGCACACACATCCAACACACAAAGGCACCCGTGACTCTTAGTCATCCCCCTACCCCCACCACAGTAGAACGAAATTCTGCTCAGAACAGTCAGCTGTTGTCATCCCTGCTTTGTGGTCCCTAGATTGCCTTAAAAGCCCATGACCAACTGGGGAGAGACCATTCTGCACAATGTGGTGGTGCAGCAGGAACCAGGAAAAGGAGACAGGAGTGCAGAACAGATGGCTGCACAAATGCCACCCCCCCCCACACACACACACCCTAGCAATGAGAGACAGGCATGGGCCAGCCAGGTCAGGGGGCAGAGGGAGGACATGCACTGCAGAGCTGCCTGCCCCAGCCCTCGGGCAGCATTCTCACTGGGGACCAGGGGCGATTTCTAGCCACTGTGCATTTTGCACAGGAGTCCTAGTGGTGTAGTGGTTAGAAGTTGTGCTGCCAGCCTCTGGGTCAGCGGTTCCTAACTTCCAGGTGCTCCTCAGGAGGAAGATGGGACTTTCTATTCCTGGAAAGAGAGTCTCAAACTCACAGGGGCAGTTCTACCCTGCCCTATAGTGTTGCTGCGAGTCAGCATCAATGCGATGGCAGGGAGTTTGAGTACCTTGTGCACAGCTGCTGCCTGGCTATCCTTGGATGCTTTTGTGACGATCTGATGCTCAACAGGTCTCAGTAGAGTTTCCAGACTAAGAGGAAAGGTCTGGCAATTTACTTCTGAAAATCAACCAGTGAAACTCCTATGACTCACAAGCCGGGTGTGGGACTGGTGCAGGACTGGGCAGGGCTTCATTCCTCCACCTTAATGGATTGAATTTTGTTTCCCAAAAAGATAGATTGGTTGGAAATCCAGGGCTTTGTGAATGGTATCGGTTTGGTGAGCATCCTGTCCTGCTAGAGCAGAGTGGGCCTGAATCCCACCTGAGTGCTGTTCTTGGAGAGAACTGTGTGGGGAGACGGAAGAACGGCCCTGGTTGGATGTGCAGGGCCTGCCTGCAGCTTTGGAGCCTGAAGAGACCAGGCTCAGCCCCCAGAACCTTCCAGAGAAGGTGGCCCAAAGCAACCTCACTCATGTGAACATCTAGCCTCCAGAGCCTAGACTGTCAGGCAATGGCTGTGTCTTCTTTTAACAACTCAATCTGCTGAGGCAGCTTTAAGAAATGAATACCCTGGCCAGCTGGGGGCCTGTGAGGCCTTGGATAAGGGATCTTGCTGCCCAAGAAAGCCACCTTCAAGCCACAGCCTGTGGTGTTCTTGGGTTCCTGTGAAGGCACCACTAGGCATAGGGACAGCACCCCCTAGCTGTACTTCCCAGGCAGGGCCCTTCGTGCACATGGAACCTACCGTGGGCTCTTGCAGGTAAGGGGGTCAGAGGAGGGGAGAACCCAGAGTAGAACAAAGCCTCTAAAGCTTTGCTGCCAGGATTAATTGTAACAACAGATCATTCCCGTCTGTGCTCCCGGGATTGAATGTAGCAGATCATTCCCGTCTGTGCTCCCAGGATTAATTGTA
>NW_022103901.1:41352172-41364945 GCF_000313985.2 Echinops telfairi | reverse complement strand
AATGTAGCAGATCATTCCCGTCTGTGCTCCCAGGATTAATTGTAACAGATCATTCCCGGCTGTGCTCCCGGGATTGAATGTAGCAGATCATTCCCTTAGGAACCAGATGCTTTCCTGCTTCTGCTTCACTCCAGTGTAAAAGCTGAAAGCACTTCATTTTAGGGTGTTAGGAATCCGGTAATTTCCCCAAAGAGTAAATTGTGTGCCACTGGGAAATGTTTCACAGTGATGAACTCATACTGTGCTGAATTTATGACCACTTAGGGTGAATTTTCTCAATGAAACCTAACATTGCTGGGATCTCCAGCTTTTAGATATGTAAGGCAATCGAATTTGTAGTTGCCGTCACCACCCAGAAGATGTATGCCTTGGTTACATTTTGTTACGTTTTGGTTACTTTTATTAGCAGGTGCCACCAAGTCATCGGCTGTGACCCAGCGACTTTATGTGGGAGAGAACAGAACCTTGCCAGCCTGCACCATCCTCACAACCAGTGCTGTGTTTGAGCACAGACATGAATACAAGGAGGCTTCAGAAAATCCATGGAAAATAGTCATTATCTTTTAATTATCCATTTGTTCCACATAGTTTTGAAGTGCCCCTGTATATATGTTTGTTGTTGTTGGCCGTTGCTGAGTTGTCCCTTGACCTTACACTTAGCAGCCCAATGATAACTACTATGCCACCGGGGGGCGCCTGATGTTCCACAAAGAAGGTGTAAATTCTACCACCAAACCACTGATTGTGTGTGCGCGTGCGCACATACGCACACCAAACCTGTTGTCAAGTCAGTTCTGACACGTGATATAGAGAAAACTGAGCTCTATCGGGATTCCTTGGCTGTATAGTCATTGCAGGTGCAGATTGCCAGGCCTTTATTCTGTGGTGCCATTGGGTGAGTTTAAACTATTAACCTAGGTTAGTAACCAAGAGCAAATCATTTGTGCCACCTGGGGATGGAGATATATGTGTGTATGTGTTTATGTGGGTTTTTTCCCATGTTATTACATGTACTCTGTTCACTTGGATAGTAATCAACTAACTGCTTTACAGAACTTAATTAATTTGACATACTCAGACTGACACAAATTGGCTTATTCCCACCAATATGAAAACAAGTGTGGTTAAGCAGAAGGCCATTAGAGAGAATTAAGTGAGAGCTGTCAGGATTAAGCAAAGCTTCCTTGTTTTGTGTGGTAATGTATCAGGTATTGGGGAGTTCCATATCGAGCATGGCAGCAACGGCTTGCAGCTTGAACCACCATCTAGGTGCCGTGCACATGATAAACTCACACCAGGTGTGCATTCAGAGCTGAGAACACTCATCATCCAAACTGGCTTCCGGTCTGTGATGCTCTTTCACGTCAACTGCTTTTTCTTTTTTATTTGAAACCAACTAATATGTCACAAAAGAATCCACGTCTGTTTCCGCTTTGTTTCCCTCCATCTATAAGCTACTCAGACTAATGTTGAGATCTGATAAGAAATCTCAAGGGTTATGGTTCCCTCTCTTCCTCCCTCCCTGCCCCCCTTTCCTTAACATTTTAACTTTATTTATTATATATATTCCTTTTTGTTTGTGGATGCTAATGCTTACAAAGAAAGACATACTCTACGTAGTTGCATAGCCCCGCTCATCAAATCAGTGACTGTATCCCATTAACCATTATGCCCTCCTACCCCCATTGTGGTTCTTTTTTTCCTTTTCCCACCCTCCCTCCTTCCTTGCTTGTCTTCCCTCCCCCACTCCCATCACTGGCCTCTTTAAAGTCTTATCCTTTGAAGTGAAAACTATTCTTTTTTTCTTCCTTTATAATGATGTCATCAAATATTTATCTTTATTAGATTAATTGACTTTGCTGAACACAATGTTGTCTAATTTTGTTCATGTCTTAGGGTATTTGAGAGGCTTGTCATTGGTTTTTAAGGATGCATAATATTCCATTGTTGGGGTCAGCAAACTGCAGCTCTTGAGCCATGTGCAGTTTGGGGGTTTTTTTTTTTTGGTATCTACATGTGGCTCTAAAGTAAAATCGAAACATTTTTAAAAGGACATTCAGATAATGGTGATTTTCATTTGTTTGTAAAAATATATTTGTGTCTCTCAAATAATTTTTAAATTGTAAGGGATGGGATTGGCTCTTCAGCCTCAAAAGTTTTTCAACCCGTTTCATCAATGAATGTTTCAGAGTTTGATTTGATTTCTTGACTGCTGCTTCCATGAGCATTGATTGTGGAGCCAAGCATAATTAATAAATCACGGACAACTTCTTCCATAGTTTCTTCCTTTATGATGTTGCTGTCTTTTGGTCTAGTTGTGGGGATTTTTTTTTAACATTGAGTTGCAATCCATAGTAAAGGCTACAACCTCTGGTTTTTTTAATCAGCAAGTGCCTCAGATCCTCTTAACTTTCAGCAAGCAAGGCTGTGTCATCTACATAGTCAGGTCTTGTGCAGCAAATTGGCCCGGTAGTAAATCTGAAATCCATAGGTCAAGTGGCAGCTGGAGATTGGAGAAGGCAGATAACATAGGCTTGCATTCTGTGTTAGTCTGGGTAGACTAGAGAAACAAATCCAGACACACCCATATGTGTGTGAGAAAGAGCTTTATATAAAAGAGAAATTTTATATTGAGAAAATATCCCAGCCCAGTCCAGATCAAGTCCATAAATCCAATATTAGCCCATATGTTTAATACCAGTATATAACTTCCTCTTCAGACTCACACAACACATGCAATGTCACTGAATGCAGGAAGAACACAGTAAAGTGGGTGAAAAGTCTTGTGGGTCTAGTAGCAGTGGAAGCATCTCAGTGCTGGCATGGGTCACCACGCGGCTCCTCCATCCCCAGGGCTCTGGCTCCATCCATGTAGCTACATGTGCCTTGTCAGCAAGAAGACAAAGCAGAGAGAGTGTATCTGGTCTCCAGTGAGCTTTTTATCTCCATAGCACCTCCAAATGAGTTCATCAAGCTGTGACCTGATTGACAGAGTAAACTCTACCCCTTCACTTTTAATAGTCTCAAGTTGACACCAGATTATGTAACTACCACGCATTCCAAGAACTGTAAATTAGGCAGTGGAAAGAGTGCAGAGAAGAGAGTGAGTTCTGCCAGAATACCTGTTTATGGTCTGGAGACAGAACACACACACACACACACACACACACACACACACACACACACACGAGCTCCCTTTCAGTGGCTTGGTTACAGTGCATTAGATTACAGTGCATTGTTAGGGAACAGCAACTAGACTACTGCTGCTGTGCTGAGTCATTGGGGTGGCTTCAGCTTATAGCAAGCGACCCTGTGAACAACAGAACAAAACACTGCCTGCTCTTGCACCATCCGCACAAATGTCACTTTGTTTGAGTCCATAGATAATGTTGGCCAAACCACAGAAAACCAAGTTGCCATACAGAATTAACCATCACAAGGATCCAGCCCCTGTCCCGTTTGGGAACTTGAGTTTTGGGAGAGCCCCCACTATTTCCAGAACTAACGAGAGTGACTGTGCCCACATCTTTTGTACAAGCAGCAATATGATTGTAAGACCTCTTACGAAATCATCGAGCCAAGGGGTGGACCTGGGGAAGATCAACACACTATCCTTCCTCTGCAGACAATAAAACAATTGCATTGAGAGTAGGTCTCGATGTGTAATGATGCTTTTAAACATTTGTTTCTTTGTCTCAACATCTAAGCCTTTTCCACTTCAGATGTATACTTTCTGGCATATACCATGTATCACTTAACAATCATCAAGAGCTATAGTGATTTGAGAAAAGATAATTCAAGTGCTGTGTAGTTTGGAGGAAGGTGCAAAATTCCTAATAGTAAATCTTTTGAGCAGGCACCTTTTATGGTTTTGCAATGAATGAAATAAAATTTTCCGTATCTACTTAAGATTGTGATATATGTGTTATATATCACCCATATATTGTGATATATACATATATCACATATATCTTATGCATATATATGTACATATCTATCATTTGGGGGCATTTGTAGTATCTTTCTTATCTTGTAATTCCTGTCTCAGTTAAAAATCCCAAGGTTATTTCATTATTATTTTTTAATCATGTTATTAGGGGCTCATACAACTCTTATCACAATCCATACATGCATCAATTGTGTAAAGCACATTTGTATATTCATTGCCCTCATCATTCTCAAAACATTTGTTCTCCACTTAAGCCCCTGGCATTAGCTCCTCATTTTCTCCCCTCCCTCCCCACTGCCCTCTCCCTCATGAACCCTTAACAATTTATAGATTATTATTTTGTCATATCTTGCCCTGTCCGACGTCTCCCTTCACCCACTTTTCTGTTGTCTGTCCCCCAGGGAGGAGGTCACATGTAGATCCTTGTAATCGGTTCCGCCTTTCCAACCCACCCTCCCTCCACCTTTCCAGTATTGCCACCCACACCACTGCTCCTGAAGGGATCATCCGCCCTGGATTCCCTGTGTTTCCAGTTCCTACCTGTACCAGTGTACATCCTCTGGTCTAGCCAGACTTGCAAGGTAGAATTCGTGTCATGATAGTGGGAGCGGGGAGGAAACATTTAGGAACTAGAGGAAAGTTATATTTTTCATCATTGCTACATCGCACCCTGACTGGCTTGTCTCCTCCCCGAGACCCCTCTGCAAGGGGATCTCCAGTGGCCTACTAATGGGCTTTGGGTCTCCACTCCGCACTACCCCCATCATTCACTATGGTAAGATTTTTTGTTCTGATGATGCCTTATACCTGATCCCTTTGACACCTCATGATCGCACAGGCTGGTGTGATTCTTCCATGTGGGCTTTGTTGCTTATTAGCTAGATGGCTCCTTGTTTACCTTCAAGCCTTTAAGACCCCAGATGCTATATCTTTTTATAGCCGGGCACCATCAGTTTTCTTCACCACATTTGCTTATGCACCCACTTTGTCTTCAGCGATTGTGTCAGGAAATTGAGCATTATGGAATGCCAGTTTAATAGAAGAAAGTATTCTTGCATTGAGGGAGTACTTGAGTGGAGGCCCAATGTACATCTTCTACCTTAGTACTAAACGTATACATATATGCACATAGATAGATTTCCACATCCTCATAAATATATTTACATCTGTAAATGCCTTTATTTAGACCTCTATAAATGCCCTTTGCTTTCTTCTTGCCACACTATCATGTTCAGCCTTCATTAGGGTTTCAGTAATTCCTCTTGGTTACATTACCCTTGATCACGCCCTACCAGGCTTCCTACACCCTCCTCTCCTCCAATTTGGATCACTTGTTGTTCCCTTGTCCCTGGGTTTGTTAACACCACTTCCTTTCCCCCTACCTTCCCCTCTCCCATGTTCCTCTCTGAACTGTCGGTCCCGTTTTCTCCTCCAGATTGTTCATCCAGACTATCTTATTTAGACAGACCTGCAGAGATAATAACATGCACAAAAACAAGACAGCAAAACCAAGCAACAAAATAAAAAAAAACAACAACAAGCCAATGACCCAAAACAAAACAAAACACAACAACAAGAAAGAAAAACTTGTAGTTAGTTCAAGGACTGTTTGTTGGTCTTTAGGAGTATTTTCCAGTCAAGTCTGTTGGTACGCCGCTGAGCCCTGGCCCCAAAGTCTATTTTTGTTATTCCCTGGGGACTTCGTTGCTCTGTTCCTCTTGCTGTTCTGTTGCACGTCCTTAGTGTTTTGCCTCGGTGTGGTGGGATCAGATCGGGCGGAATTCCCACACTGTGTCTCCGGTGTTGTCCCCTGTAGGGCTATGGGTCAGTGAGGGATGTGGTGTCTTATAGTGGGGCCGGTCATGTGGTCTTCTCTGTGGATTGGCTGCTCTGAGTGGGAATATCATCCTCAAGCCTTGGTGGGCCAGGATGTGCTCCACACTCTTCCTCCTCCTTTATTTACTCTCGTGTGCTCTGATCAGACGTGTCCCTCTCCCAGAGCTGCAGATTCAGTGCTGTCCTCTGACATAAATTCTTCTGGGGGGAGGGGTGGGTGTCCACGTAGTTGGGATTGGGGCCGGCCCCTCAGACCTCTCCACTGGTTCCCTACTCCATGCCGACATGTTCTCAAGGTATTTTAAATACCTTCACCTTCCTGACTTCGTGTCACTCGATGATGTCTGACCTTTGATCATATCTTTCATCAGATTCATTCATGCTTAAGGGAATAAAGTATTTTGAAAAGCATATCTCTAGCTATTTTAAATATTTGCTTAACAAGCATTATTGTTATTTCTTGATACCAGGGGCTTTGAAAGTTTCATGGAAAATGGAATTAAAGAAAATGGAAGGCCCCTTATACGATCCTAATTCATTTGTTTTTAGTATAAGAATGTCTCTATTTTATAGTTTTGTAAATGCTGTGGTCTTTGGCTGGCCATGGATCGGAGGTATCCATGCAGTCCGGCTGTGGTGCTTGCATTACACATCAGACACTGTGGATGCAGCACGTGTCGCCGTGACCCTGTTACAGAATTCTGACCTTTGAGTTCTTAGCTGGCCATTCACTACCTTTTGTCGTATGGAAACCCACATGGCCAGGCTGCTCTTTGATAGTGCTTTTCTCTGGTGGGTTCCTCGAACAGATCAATCGAGTCCAACTAATTTCTTCCCTTCATTAGGGGAGCAAATAGTCATGTTCATTTCAAAAACTGCTCTGAATTGAGCTTAATGCCTTAAATCATACCCACGGTGAATGGAGCCCTTTGTTATAGCTAATGGCCCTGACGGCTCTCTCCACGCACATCTGAGTCTCGTCAGCTCTCCATAAACAAGTCTGCCTTAGTTCACTTCCCCCACAAGAAAGCAGCCAGAGAAGGAGTTATTTTTCTGCCCATTTTATAAAGTCTGATATGAAACCATTCTGAGGGTCTCTGGTGCCATTTATGAGGCAGAATGGATCTTTTAATGCTTCTCTCTCTGCTGTCCTGCATCCAGCTAGTTGGCCTGAAGTCATTGTCATATTTTGTCATAATTGGATCCCATTATATTGCTGTGTCAGGCAATTTTCTTGGCTTAGAAAAAGGAGTGTTATCTAGAGGCAGCAAGCAAATGATTCACCAGGACTGTTCGTTTGTAGGTTTTTCTCTGGGTCAGACTGGGAAAGCTGGGGCAGCCACTTGGAAGGGGCCTTGCTGCTGTAAGCAACCAGCCACCCAAGTGTGAGTAGCTGCAGCAACAGGTCTGGGAGTAGAGCAAGCCGGCAGTGACCTTGGGCCTTGGGCTTGCTCTTTCTAACCTTAAGACTCATCCGCCTTTGCTTGCTGGCTTTGGTCTAGCTGCCTTAGGGTCTCGAAATGTCTGCATGGACTGTATGACTCCTCTTTTATCAGGAAAGCAAACCCCTGCTATACTCACCCCTACCTTCCTGCCCCTGCTGCCACGCAGACTGCAGTTAGGACCCACCAACCATATCTAGGTCGCATGGTCATCCCTGGCCTCAAAGATGGCTTGGAAAACAGAGAAGAGGAATGTGCTCATTGTCAGGACCAGCCATTGTCCTCCAACTGGGACAGGAGTGGTTACTGCAAATTAGGCTTCTGTTGACAAAGAAGGGGGACGACCCGTTCCTGTTCTCCGTCTCTGTCTCATACAGACACAGCCCCCGCCCCTCCCTCTGCACAGGTAGAGACTGTGTAGCCACTCGACTCCTTTCAGGAGAGGGCACCTCTTTGGAGAATGACTTCAGTGACTTCCCTGTGCTCTTAGGAGAGAGACTGAATACTCAAAGTAGCTACAGAGCTTCCCACCTCCTTCTGGCCTGTGCTTGGAGTAGCCTTTCCCCATGTGCTGTCTGCACCAGACGCACCATCATCTTTAGTTACCTCCTCCCACTTTGTACTCTCCTGCTTAGGGACCTTGCACCTGCTGTTCACTCTGCTCAGAACTCTCCTTCTTTGTCCCCTCTGTTCTCAATATCATGGCCCACTCAGGCATGCTGCCTTTGACCTCCCAGATTGACTCAAACCCCCGATTGGTCATGGAGAGTATTCACAGTACCTTCGCACAACAGAATGAGACATTTCCCAGCCCAGCGCCAATCATCCCTACGCTAGAGCGCACTGGGGCAGCCAGCCACCGTGTCAGTTCATTATCCTGATAACAAGTCCAAGGTATATTCGAAGTCTTGCCGTCCTGCCTTCTAAGGGACGTTTCAGCTGTACTTCTGACAGGGATTTGCTCATTCTTCTGGCAGTCTGTCCATTTCTTCATTAACACCACAATTCAAAAGCATCAGTTTGTCTCAAGGATTCTTCATTCATTGTCCGGTTTTCACATGCTTATGAGGCGATTGAAAATACCACAGCTTGGGGCAGGCACACCTTACTCTCAAAGTACATGTTTGCTCGTGAACACTTTCAGGAGATCTTGTGCAGCACATTTGCCCAATGCAATCCATCATTTGATTTCTTGACCACTGTCTCCATGGCTCAGTCTTCTCTGTTGATTATTTTGTTTCCTATTGGGGAAGTGGTGAGGATTTTTGTTTGGTATTCATTGAGATGTAATTTCTACTAAAGGCTGTAGTCGTTATTTTTTGCTTCAGCAAATGCTTCAAGTCCTCCTTTCAGCAAGCAAAAGTGTATCATGTGCATATTGCAGGTTGTTAATGAGCCTTCCTCCAATCCAGATGCCACACTCTTCCTCATCTAGACCAGCTTCTTGGACCATTCACTTAGCATACAGATTGAAATAAGTATGGTGAAAGGATGCAACTTGGAAACACAACTTTGCTTATTTTAAACTCCCATATCCCACTTTCTGTTTGAACTGTTGCCTCTGGCTCTGTGTCCAGGTCTACTCATGGGCACCGTGAAACGTTCTGGAATTCCCATCCATTTGCAAAGTGTTCTATAATGTCTAATGATACCCACAGTCAAATGCTTTTGCAGAGTCAATAAAACCCAAGCAAACATCCTTCTGGTATTTGCTTTCAGGCAGGATTCACCTGACATCAACAATGCTAACCTTCATTTTACATCCTTTTCTAAATCTTGCTTGAATTTTTGGCAGTTCCCTGTCAATGTACTTCTGCAACCATTTTTATATTCTATTCAGAAAAAAGTTACCTGTGTATGATATCCTCATTCTTTTGGGTCACTTTCTTGAGAGTGGACACAGATACAAGTCTTTGTTAGCCAGGTAGCTGTCTTCCAAATTTCTTCACATAAGTGAGTGAGCACTTCTACCACGGCACAGATTTGTTGAAACACTTTAATTAGTATTTTGTCCCTTCCTGGACACTAGTTTTTAGCCAGTGCCTTCAAACATGCAGTTCAGATTCCGTCCTTCAATACTATCAGCTCTCGATCATATATTACCTCCTGAGTATTGACTCATTCTTTTTGGTACCATGACTGTGCGCATTCTCTTCATTTTCTTTAAAAGCTGCCAGCATTATTCAGTTTTTTCCTTGCAGAAACTTTCAATATTGCAAATTAATGTTTTCCTTTACTAAGAATGCTCTTCCCTTTTGGGTTTCTAACCCCAAGTCTTTGGCATTTTCTGTTTAGCTCTTTCACATCCTCATTCCTTCCATTCACTTCAGCTTCTCTATATTACAGAGCTAGTTTCCGACATTTTCTGAAATCCACTTTGGTCTTTTCTTTTTCATGACCGTTGGCTTTCTTCCTGTGTGTTGTTGTTGATGTTACCCCACACCTCTTCTGCTGTTCATCAGTGCTTAATGTGTCAATTCTAGTCTCTAAATCCACGTGGCATATATTCAAGGTTGTATCTTGGCTCTCATGATATTGTTAGGTTTCTGGAGTGGTGTATACCTCAGTTCATGCTCCGCAACACAAAGAATTCATGCAGCGGCAGCACTTTTGTAAAAACCAGGTCACTTTTATGAGGAAAAGGGAAGTTTCAGGTATTCACAGGAAATCCCAGGGGCCGAGAGCTGGCAATCCCCAAAGAGCAACCTGAGAGGCTTGAAGAGGGAGCTTGGGCCCCAGGGCCCAAAGCAGCACTCGCGCTGCCCCGCCCTCCAACCTGCAAGAGGACTCCAAAGCTTTGCTGCATCCTCACCCTTAAGGTTGACTCTCCTGTGGTGAGGCAGCTCTTCCCACTGAGCTTTTGAGTGCCTTCCACCGGCAACTTCCAGGTAGGCAACTTTTGGCATTTGCGCAATTGGTCCAGCGTGGCATTGGTTCAGTTGCTTCAGGCTATTTTCTGTCTCTGCATCAGATAACGTTCCGGTGCTATTTGTAAGATTCTCAGTGGCTAACACTTCACCTTTCTTTTTCCTCACCTGTGTCAGAGGAAACCAGCTTCTAACAACCGAAGGGCCAGTAGGCGTAATTGTGCAGGAGTAATATATAAAGAGTATAATAAAGTCTTAGAAGATAGGAAAGGTAAGAGAGAGACCGCAACAAAGGAGGCAGATACATTTAGGGTAGCATGCTCACCTCACCCCTCTTGATGGTCCACATGGAAATGGGAGAGGATAGAGAGCCTTTACTTACTTGGGACATTTATAGGTCACCTAAGACATGCATATTCAGTAGTTACATGTGTCACAAGGTGGGTGCTATCTGCATCAAGGTCCCTGAGCTCATAGGTGAAAAAAACCTAATGCCTGAATTGGGGGAAGGTGTGAGGGGGTTTGGGTGTCACGGCAGGAAGAGAGAGCAAAAAGGATAATGTCTGCTCCTATAGGGAGATATAGTCAGCCATGTGCTCAATGTAAGGCAGTATAGCTGTTAAGGGGAGAATTTGTGGGAACATTTAAAGTAGGGTAATGTACTTGGACTTAACCTCTAACTTACTGTGTTAGTCTGGGTAAATTAGAGAAACAAATCCACAGAAACTCATATATGTGTAAGAGAGAGTTTTATATAAAGGGTAAGTGTACATTCAGAAAGCATCCCAACCCTGTCCAGTCCAAGCCCATAGTCCGACACTGAACTACAAAGTCCTCCTCAAACTCACAAAACACACACAATGATGCCGAACACAGGAGGATCACGGGCCAGTGGGTAGAAAGTCTTTTAATCCGGTGGCATCGTAAGTATCTCAGCACTGACAAGGTTCTCCACGTGGCTTCTTCAGCACCCAGGGCTGCCTCAGGGTAAGTCCATGCGCCTTCACCTCAGGGATGTCTCGCAAGAAGGGAGCCTTGCCAGCTGAGGCAGAGAACTAGCTAAGGCAGCCACACACTGGTCCAACCATTAGAGAGCGGGAGACGAGACCTAGACGGGTGAGGTTCGCTGGGTCATTTCTCTCTCCCCCTTCAATTAAACTGCCCTTCAAGTAATCCTGCATGCGTTTTATCAGCCAGGTTGGCACAATAAACCTTAACTAGCACACTTAGCAAAGTGGAAACTGCCCTATGGTGGAATACCAGCTTTCCAGATTCCCTGTGTTATAAGTTATGGAATATAGTCCTCATCATATTTCCTTCAGTGTTAGTTCCCACCCACTTGTCTTCGTCTGGAAACTCCACTGAAACCTGCCCACCAGGGGTGACCCTGCTGGTATCTGAACTCCTAGTGTCTTTGCTTCCATCATCACAAACCACCCCAGTTCAACAAACTGCAGACCAATGGTGGAACGTTGAACATTCATCCTAACTTTATGCTTATTTATGAGAATCTTTTATTATCCTCATGCCCACAGAAAATGAGCTCCTTCAGAGCAAGGTTTAGACCTAATACCATGCATGATTTGTGTTTGTTAGAAATACTTTTTTTCTGCAAGTAAAAAACCGTGGCTTAAGCAAAAACAAATGAACCCACTGTGATCCAGTCAGTTCTGACTCATAGTGAGCTGCTAAGACAATAGAAATTTTTGTATTTCTGAGGCTGCAAATCGTTATAGGAACATCAAGCTTCATCAGTTCCCACTGAGGGCCTGGTATGTTTGAACTGCCAGCCTTGTGGTCAGTAGCCCAACATGTAACACCCACTATGCCATGAGGGCTTTTGGTTATCTTCTCAAATAGTACGTCTCCAGGGAGGCAACTTTTGTCATTGGCTCAATTGGTCCAGTGTGGCATTGGTCCCGTTGCTTAAGGCTGTCGTATCTAGCGCTGGCCATCACCTCCAAGTTTCAGAAGGGAAGAAGGACGGAATAAAGGGAGGCAGTACTGCTGATGTCTGGCAGACGAAGCTTCTCTGGAATGCCCCCAGCCAATTTCTGTTTTTGTTTCTGGCCTTGTCATTTGGCCACCTTTCACTACACAGGGAGCTAGAAACTAGGTTACAGAGGGCTTCATAAAGTTCATGGAAAATTTCCCAGTATCTTTCAGATGTATTTTTCCTTGAACTTTTTGAAACACTATCCTGTGTCACTTTTTTAGCCTTTGTACTGGAGGTGGGCAGTGAAGAAAAGGGAAGCAAATGGGTATTGGGCCTGCCCACCAGTAGTGGTCCACCCACACATACAGACCCAGCGTTCACTTGAACAAATACTTCCAAATTAATAGACAAGATTGTTTGTTCATTCATCCAAGGGCCATCATGAGCCAGTCTTGATACTAGTCACATAAATACTTATCCTCATATTCCTGGCAAAATAGATGTTCTTTTTATTTTAATTCATATTTATTTTTGGTGAAAATATGCAGAGTAAAACATGCACTAATGAAATAATTTCTACATATTCTTCACTTTAGGTCAACAATCTCAAGATTTCTACTCAAACTCTGTCATCGCTTTTAACATATACTCTTTTCTCCTACTCTTCTCTTCTAGGCTGTACATTTAACTGTTGTCAATATACTCTCTTACACACACACACACACACACACACACACACACAC
>NW_022103901.1:41347541-41351908 GCF_000313985.2 Echinops telfairi | reverse complement strand
ATGAACCCTTGATAATTTATAAATTATTATTTTGTCATGCCTTACACTGTGCAACGTCTCCCTTCACCTACTTTTTTGTTGTCCATCCCTCAGGGAGGGGGTTATATGTAGATCCTTGTAATTGGTTCCCCCTTTCTACCCCACCTTCCCTCCACCCACCCAGTATCGCCACTCTCACCACTGGTCTTGAGGGGAATCATCTGTTCTGGATTCACTGTGAGCATCACAGAGTGCCAGTTTAATAGTACAAAATGTTCTTGCATTCAGGGAGTACTTGAGTGGAGGTCCAATATCCATCTACCTTAATACTAAATGTATACATATATGCACATAGATCTATTTCTATATCCTCATATATAAATATATTTACATATGTAAATACCTTTATTTAGACCTCTATAAATGCCCTTTGCCTCCTAGTTCTTTCCTCTATTTCTTTTTACTTTCCTCTTGTCCCACTATCATGCCCACCCTTCATTTGGGTTTCAACAAATCCTCTTGGTTACATTGCCCTTGATCGAGCCCTACCAGGCCTCTGGCACTCTGGTTAAAGATTTAAAGAATATCAAAGGGCAAGAATTACATTGGTTCCTCCAGTCCCAGTGGGCTCAATAAATCATTCCACAGTTTTCCCCCTTCTAGTAAAGGCTCATCTGTGGAATCTGATCAAGATGTTCGGCAATGGCAGCCAAGTGTCATCTAGTTTTCTGCCTTTGGAGAGGGGAGGCAATAGTCCTTGGAAGCGTTCAGTCATGTAGCCCCTCTTTTCTTCTGATTCTTAGCTTGCTTCCGGGGAATCTAGCCCACTTGTGTCTTAGATGGAAGCTCCCAAGCTTTTACAGATACTCACTCTCTTAGGAGGTAGCACAGAAACTCTAAAAATGGCATTCCACCAATTGACTGGATTGTCTCTGGAAACCAAGGTCTTACTTCTTTGAGGCAAGAAAATATATCCTATGTGGTTGGATCTAAGTTGTGCTTGTATTTGATATTTTTTATACTATTTTTCTTGACATATTACACATTCCACTGTATCCAATCACATAAAATTCTGTTTTTCCATCCCATCAGGTAGGGTTATACAATCATCAATACTATCAGCTCCTCTCCCCCTCCTCCTGCACCCTCCGGGAACCATTACTCCTGTCACTGTCTCTGAGGGATCATTTTTCTTGGCTTCCATGTACTGAGCGATCTTAAATATACATAATGAACATATGCAAATCTAATATTAATAGTTAAAACACATAAAGCCCTTAATAGTAAGGGGATGGGATCTTAAAGAGCTAGAGGATAGTTACATGGTTCATCTGATGGTGCTCTTGTTATCTTTATTTTGCAGCTAGAAAACAGAATCTCTAGAAGATAAAGTAACTTGCCTGAGTCTGTAGCCCTGTGCAGAACCAGGAATTGGAGTCAAACCTGCCTTCCTCTCCCAGGCACTCCCCTTCCACAGGCCTCCGTGAATGTTAACAGTTGATCCTGGGATCGGACGAAAAGCTTCTCCCTGCCTTTGACACTTTTCTACCAGGGAATGATGATTATTAGCTTCTACATGAGACGTGTTTTAGCAAAAGTGGTTCACGAATGATATTGCAACTATCATTTGAGGCAATTTTATATGTGGAGTCAAACTAGATGGCAATTTATGAGCAGGGTTAAATGTTTCATTGCAGGGCTTTGTAGGGTAGGGCACTTCATAAGCATTTGCCCGGGGTTGCCCAGTTTCTTCAGGTTCTAAAGCATTTGCATGCTTGGCCCCGTGGAAGCAGGTACAGCATTTTGCCAGGAGCCTCTTGCCCTTTATTATTCCTGATAACCCCAGCTGCCTCGTTTCAGAATAAATGAAACCACGATCATATATATTCATGCCTACAGCTTCAGTTGTGTGTTTGTGATTTAGAGATCCAGCCACATTTCGTTCTCTGCCACCTGCCTTTTCTCTTTTAAATAGTGTTTGGGACGAAGGGTGTGTAATTATAAAAGTACTAGACTTTCAGTTGAAAGAAATTTGAGGAAAAAGGAGAAAAATCACTCATAGTTCTATCACCCAGAGGCATGTTTTGGGCATATTTCTTTCCTAATATTAATTTTTTTTTGCGCAGTTGAATTTATCAGGGCTTCGAACGAATTCAGTCAGAGCCAACAAAGGGAAACTGAAGTGGACGGGATTTTCAGAATGGGGGTCGCCTAGAACAGCAGGAGAAACGGGAAAGAAGACGGTCCCAGCCTTGGAATGGGAGCCTGGGAGCAGGCAGAGCGCGTCCTGCCCTTGCTGGAGCGCTGTGAGAACCCGGCTGACCGCTGGGCAGTGGCGAGCAGCAGCAGCAGCTGCCGTCTTTGAGTGGAACACCCGCGTCTCTGACTGCCGATCAAGAGCCTGGCTGCTCTGCAGCTTGCGCACTGCCCTTGTTTTCTCAAAGGGAGATCAGTTTCTAGCAGGATGTTGACTGTCATTTTTCCTGTTCTGGTGATTGTTTCAGGAACCCACAATTTACCAATTTCTGTCTTTCATAGTATTGCTTTGTTGGCCATGGTTGAACTGTAAAGAACCATTTCAAAACCCTGGGATTTATCCAGAATTTTGAGTGGTGTCTGCTGCAGTTGTTGATCAAACACCAACAAGCCCTGTTGCAGCTAAGCTCTGTGTCAACCTGCCTGGCCCAGGATTCTCCAGGATGTGATCTAACATAATGAAATCAGCTCCACGATGGGATCTTCTCTGAGCAACTAAGCACTTCTGGGAAGATTAAGGCGGAGTGCTACCGCCTTAATCAGGTCACAGCCCTGATACAAGGGAAAGGAAGTTCCTTTCAGGAGTGTGGCCTACTCCTACCCTGTTTCCCTGAAAATAAGACTGTATCTTATATTAATTTTTGCTCCCAAAGATTCCCTAGGTCTTATTTTCAGGGGATATCTTATTTTTTCCATGAAGAAGAATACAGTACACATTTATTGTTTATTGTTTTATTAAAAGAGACCTCACACTTCCTGTCTGCTCCAGCTACGCTGTGGCCAACAGTGGACTGTACGACAGTATGGTCCAGAGTCCAGAGTTACGGTAGCTTCGGGGGGCCTTATTTTCAGAGGGATGCCTTATTTCAGCGAGAGGTAAAAGTGTAAGTAGGTCTTATTTTCAGGGGATGTCTTACTTTCAGGGAAACAGTATATCAGCATACTCTATCTGAAGACTCCCCCCTTCTTGTTATGTCTGGAACCTGTATCTGTCTCCTTGACCTCTGAGTCTTTGAATTCATTCCACTCAGCAGCCAGGAGCCTGACCTGCTGACCTTGGGTTCATCGGCCTCTGTCTCCATCAGCTTATGGTCTTGTTCTATCTTCCTGCTTTCTGTTGGCTGCCAGTCTACCGGCCCTCCCAGCTATCTGGGTCAGGAAAAGCCTTCAGCTTTTCCCATGGACTTGAACCAGAGTGGACTGACCTACTTATACAATGGTGTGAGCCATTTTCTTGTCTGTCTTTATATATGTGTGTAAGTCACTGGTTTTGCTCCTTTAGGGAACCCAGCCTAGCACAGGTCTCCTTGTTACTATGGACAATGTTGTAAATTAAATCGCTGTCTCCCAGCCTTTCATTGAGAACAAGCCATCCTCTGCTCAGCCACCATTCTTTGCTCGGGTTTCGTGCTCTTGATGGACACTGGATGTTAGCATTTTCTAAAGAAGAGGTATCTAAGCCCTACTACTTCTAATAAGTGCTGTATCTTCATCAAATGCTGTGCTGACAACTTTGCACCGATGAAGCACCAGCCATTGTGATTGACATGGTAACGTTGCCATGGTAAAGCAAGATGCTGCCAGTTTTTGTATTGTCATATGAAAAACTGACCAGTAGGTTGATCTGACACTGAAAGGATGAACAACCAACCACACTGAGAAAATGAATCCAGTGTCCCCTCAAATTGGCCCTTTCTTCATTCCACATCTGCCCACTACTCTGCCAGCCCAGAGCCCCGGTGTTGTCCGCTCGCTCTAGCTTCCTGCTTCTGCTGGCTTGCTGGCTCCGCTGGCCTTCACAGCCCCACATGGTAAATTAGGAAGTTCCTTAGACCATCTGTTAGCTGTTCATTCTTCAAAACGGTCATGCCAATGCTTGCGCATACCTATTCCTTGCTTAAGCCCTGTCAGGGGCTGCCCAGTGCTCTGAACTCCAAGCCTGTTGATGGTATTCATCAATATCTGGGCCAAACGCACAGTTTTCAGCCCACTGTTGTTAGCTGCCCTCAAGTCAGACTTAGTTCATGGGAGACCCCGTGTACAAAGGGAACAAAATGCTGCCTGGTGCCAGGTCTTCCCCACTGCTTTCCACTGGCTGACTTTTTTTTCTTTTTTTTAACATTTTATTAGGG
>NW_022103901.1:41323057-41345725 GCF_000313985.2 Echinops telfairi | reverse complement strand
GCAATTCCCACACTGTGTCACTGGTGTTGTCCCTCGCGGGGTCACTGGCTGACTTGTGTAAGTAGATCTCCAGACCTTGCTTTCTAGTTCCTCTTTGTCTGGAAGCACTGTTGGACCCTCAGCATCACAGCACTGCGTGAACCTCCAGTGGTGGATAGGTGGTAGCTACACATGAAGAACACTGCCCAGAAACTGAGCCTGGCCTCCTGGCTGGGGGGTGAGAAGTCTACCACTGAGCCACTGCCTCAGCCCTCTGAGGTGCAGATTCTCTTGATATCAGAGCCCCCTGGCCTGGGGGGCAGCCCCCAAGTTCAGCTCACTGAGCAGGAGCCCCAGCCCACCTTCCCAGGCCTTGCAGGATCTCACTGTTAGGGTGGGAGGTGGTCTAGCCCATTCATACCTCCCTGTGGGCCAAATTAATGGCCTGTAAATAGTATCCAGTTCCAGCTCTCTGTCACCATTTGGGACAGTTTAAATATAATTTTCATTCCTTGTTGGGGACACTTCGAGAGGCCTTTTGTAGTCTCGTGTAGAAAGGTTTGAGGAGCATGCAAGCTGTTTCTGGACAGGGGAGGGACTTCTCACAGCTCCTTTGCAGACATGTCCTCATCCCTTGGATTACTGTGTTTATGTAACAGACATCATATAGAATTGCTGGGTGCCAGGCATTGTTTGAAGTGCTTGACCAAGATTAGTTCCCTTCATCTTCCTAGCAGTCCTATAAAGCAGGCCCTGTAATGACATGGTAATACACTTCTTGGGCTTTATCTTTGGGGATGGGCACCTGGGTCTTGGTGCAGACTGGTCTGGTCCTGCCACCCTTCTCAAGGGAGAGCTAGAGACCAGGAGCACTGGGTGTTGTGTGTCAGACGGCTGTTTCCAAGGGCGTACCCAAGGCCTCCAGACAGCTGTACACCTGTGGCAGCAGTGCTAGAAGTGCCCTGGAACTTTCCCAGGCGCCCTCATGCCTCTGATCCTGCAGACCACACCCCCAGCATCCTCTCACCTGCCTGTTGTTCTCCTCAGGTCCCTGGCTGGGCCCAGGTCCCAGGCCAGAGTCTCCCTGCCTGACAAGTATGTTACATTCAGTGAGGGGCCTGAGACAGCTATTGAGTGAACGGTACACTGAGAAGCCCTGTGACCTTGCCCTTGGCCCCGACCCCTGTCTGTTTGCCTGGAGGCTCCCACTTCATTGTGGTTTTAATGGTGCCCCTGTGTTCCATTTCCACAGGTTATCTCCTGTCCTGTTGAGGGATGTTGTGGGGACCCCATAGGTGTTTGAAAACCAGTTGTCATCAAGTCCACCCTGACACATGGCAACCTCATGTGGGTCAGAGTAGAACTGTGCCCTGTAGGGTTTTCAACAGCGGATTTTTTTTAGATGTTGATCACGAGACCTTTCTTCTGAGGCAATTCTGGACGGGACTTGAACTTTTACCTTCCCACTTAGTAGCGGAGCATGCTAACGGCTTGCACTACCCCAAACTCACTGCTGTTGAGTGATTTCTGGCTCAGTGGCCCTGTAGGACTGAGTGGAATGGCTCCTCAGGGTTTGAATTGAGTTGGTGTGAACTCTGGCAGAGTAGAACTGAGGGTTTGAATTGACTTGTGTGATCTCCTGGCAGAATAGAACTGAGGGTTTGGATTGAGTTGGTGTGAACTCTGGCAGAGTAGAACTGAGGGTTTGGATTGAGTTGGTGTGAACTCTAGCAGAGTAGAACTGAGGGCTTGAATTCAGTTGGTGTGAACTCTGCCAGAGTAGACCTGTGCTCCATAGAGTTTCCCCAGGCTGAGTGTTTAGGAGTTTGCCAGGCCTCTCTTCCAAGACTCTTCTGGGTGGTGTGATTAAAATTTTAACTTTGTTTTTTATCTTGACCAAGTGAGACCTGCACTCATTTACTGCGTATGTGGGTGTTATTAAAAGCCCCAGCCCCAGCTCCTCACTGCCCCCTGCAGAGGTCTAACTGTCCATGCTTAATGAGTTGCATTGATGTTCACTCACTGCTCCCTAAGTTATTGTGCCCGTGTGGCTGTTTCTGTCGTGGCTCATTGTAATTCGTTGGATCTGCTCTGTGGAGATGGGAACTGAGCTCTCTGCCCTTCCACATTTCACTGCCAGCCCCTCCCTGTCTCTGTCACACGCATGTACAGTCTCTGCCCCACATCTTCCTGTCGCTGGTACGTGCCATCAAGTGGGCTCCGATTAATAGTGACATGATGTACAACAAAGCAACAACTGCCCTACCCTGCATCATCTTCACAGTGCGTGCAGTGTTTGAGCCCATTGCTGCAGCCGCTGTGCCAGTCCATCTTGTTAAAGGTCCCCCTCTTTTTCGATGTCTGTGATAGTCAGGGTTGTTGTGCCAACTAGTCCTCCACAGGGACATGTGGGCAGAGCTTAATCAGGTCAAAGCTTGATTGGAGGGCAACTAAGGTACACACTTTCTGTGCGTGGCACAGTCTCTCTTCCCTCCCTGGTGATCGGACCAGCGTGCTGCAGCACAAACTAGTTCTTTGCGTCAACCATGTGCTGCCCTACCTGTGGGCAGAGCCGACCCGTGGGCCCTGTCGCTAGAGCTTGAGGCTCCTTCACAACCTGCTTCACTGCACTGCTGGTGGGTCCATTGTGGGTGCTTCGCTTGAGCTTGTGAAAGTTGGATTGTGCTGCCCTGTGTACATTGCTTGAGTTGTTGATCCCACGGGACTTGCTTTGCTACGCTCCTAGGGATACTGACTGACTATTGCTGCCTCACCCTGCTGTCTGCTGCCTACAGGGCCCACGCTGCCTGTCTAGCCTAAGGGCAGACTCCGCTTTCTGCTTCCTTGACCTTGGCCAGCAGCCTGCATAAGTTAATATATTAACTGTTCCGTGAACGTGAGTTGAACTGGGCCCTCTGTCGTGCTGTGTGCACTTATTGTCCGTTACATTCCTTCTCGCTATGTAAACCTATCCTTTTATATGTATATATCATCACATGTCCTGGTTTTGTTTCTTTAGAGAATCCTGCCTAACATACTGTCCCTCTACTGTACAAAGCATGATGTCCTTTTTCAGGGACTGGTCACTCCTGACAACATATCCAAAGTGTGTGAGACCAAGTCTTGCCATCTTTGTTTCTAAGGAGCATCCGGCTGTACTCCTTCCAAGACAGATCTTTGGTTCTTTTGGCAGGCCATGGTAGTAGAGTTAAATCCTTGATTTGATCATAGTAACACTTGGTGTTTATAACACTTAGTTATAACAATATATATAAGTTATAACACTGATACTTTTAAGTTTTTTCCTGCAGATTGTACTCATCTTTAAAAGTTAAAAAGAGATATCTAATTTATTCTCAAATTAGTTTTCTTTCTTTACAGTTTTTTATTGTGGTAAATGTATATACAGTGAAACATAGAGCATGTCAATCCCTGCAAGCACAGGTCAGTGACATTGATTGTGTTAAAGTTGTGTAGCCATCCTCAGTCCCTTTTTCCAAAGTGCCCCACTCCCAGAAGCATCCACTGTATTAACTCTAAACCAGTGGTTCTCAACCTTCCTAATACTGTGACCCTTTCATAGAGTTCCTCGTGTTGTGGTGACCTCCAACCATAAAATTATTTTTGTTGATACTTCATAATTGTAATTTTGCTACTATTATGAATTGGGCGACCCCTGTGAAAGGGTCATTCGACCCCCAAAGGGGTTGTGACCCACAGGTTGAGAACCACTGCTCTAGTTCTTTAATGTTTCCTTCCTCACCACCCCCCTCCCCCACCCCAATCACCACCACTATCACAACCTCAATTCTACCTTACAAATCTAGCTAGACCAGAGCATGTACACTGGTACAGATAAGAGCTTGAAACACAGGGAATTCAGGACAGATAAACCCCTGTGGACAAATAATGAGAGTAGTGATACCAGAGGGGAAGGGGAAGGTTGGGGTGGAGGGGGAACCAATCACAATGATCTACATATAACCCCTTCCCAGGGGAACAGACAACAGAAAAGTGAGTAAAGGGAAACAGTGGTCATGGTAAGAAATGAAAAAAAAAATCTAGGGTTCATGAGGGAGGCAGGGGAAGAGGGGGGAAATGAGGAGCTGATACCAAGGGCTCAAGTAGAAAGAAAATGTTTTGAAAATGATGATGGAAACATGTACAAATGTGCTTGACACAGTGGATATATGTGTGGTTTACGATAAGAGGTGTAAGAGCCCCCAATAAAATGATTTTAAAAAATACAACAAAGAAAAAAAACCCAAGAGGAAGAATACCAGAAATTATACCTGCAGCAGGCTTTCCCCATTAACCCTTCTATCTGAGAAATTCCCAGGATTGGAATGGTCTCATGATCATTTTGTTAGCGATGTAGGACGCAGAAAACAATGTTTGCCATTGCCATGAAAGGCGGTGAAGCCTCTCTGTGTGTGTGTGTGTGTGTGTGTGTGTGTGTGTGTGTGTGTGTCACCATTTAGCAGAAATGACTCAGAGCAAACCCGAGCATAATTAGATTTGGTGAGACAGAGAGCTAAAAACCTTTTAATAGACAGTTCCAATCAAAGATAGCAGATTGAGAGCACATACTTGTTCCTTCCTCAGCGGTGCTACCAAGACCGGGGGACCTCGAGGCCGAAGAGGAGGAGAGGAGAGAACAGCCACAGAGCTTTGGGAACCAGAGCAGAACAGACATGGGCTGCCTTGGCTGATCATGGGGAGAGCCACCAGGCAACCAGGCTGGCGCATGAGATGAGAAAGGCCTTTGGTATCAAAGCTACATCTTCCTGTGACCCAGCAACTGCACTCCTAAGAATATGCTCAAGTGACAGGAAGGTATACAACCCAAACCAAATTTACTGCCCTTGAGTCCATTGCAACTCCCAGCGACCCTCTGAGTCCAGTCTATCAAAGACAAGTACATCGATTTTCACAGCAGCACTGTTTATACTGTAACCAAACCCAAATCCACTTCATTGAACAGATTCTAACTCACAGCGACCCTAAAGGACACACAACTACTCCTTAGGGTTTCCAAGACTGTAACTCTTTATGGGAGCAGCCAGCCTCATCTTTCTCCCTTGGAGTGACCTGTGTGTTTGAACTCCTGACTTCCTGGTTAGCCACCAAATACTTAATCCACTATACCACCACAGCTCCTGTGTTCATAACAGCCCCAAACTAAAAACTATCCATATATCCACCAAGAGTGGAATGGGTAAATTATCTATGGTTGGTTCATTCAGCTGAATGAATCCTCTAGCGCAGTAGGCAAGAATCAGCTGCAGTGCCATGCATGAACCTCAGGCATGATGTCAAGTCCAGGAAGCTATATACTGAGAGCATATATACATGTTAGGATTCCATGCTGCTGGAGTTTATGATCAGGGGAGTCAAATGATAACAACAGAAAGGTTACTGATGTGAAGGGCAGATGGAGCCTTACGGGACTCAGCAACACACTTCATCTTGATGTAAACGGTGGCTAAGGAAGTTTCATATGTTCAAGTTCTTCACTTCTGATGAATTACATTTTAATTTACATATGCTAAACTCCAATAAAAAGTAAAAATCAAACCAAAAATGGGCAAAGAACTTCAACAGGCATTTCACCTGTTGAAATTCAAATGGCCAACAAGAACAAGAAAAAGGTGCTCAAAGCCCTTGGCCAAAACCAACCAATCAACCTCACAGCCACTGACTCATAGTGACCCTACATAGGATTTTCAACACTGTACATTTTTTAGGAGCAGACAGCTTCATCTTTCTTTGGAGGAGCAGCTGGTGGGTTTTACCTGCTGACCCTGCAGTTAGCAGTTCAACACTTAGCAGGATTCCTTCATTAGCCAATACCCAAACACCCAAGCTCACTGCCACTGAGTTAATTTCAACTCATTAGCCAGTAAAAACCCCAGACTCAGTGCCAGTGGGTCAGTTCTGACTCAGTGACTTGCCGGAGAAAGATGAGCCTGTCTGCACCCAGGAAGACTCAGCCTCTGACCCCCCAGGGCAGCTCTTTGTCCTATAGCATCTCCAAGTCAGAACCTACTAGATGGCAATGGGTTTTTTCTCTTGTGTTGGGTGTGAGAAGGGCAGCTTTTGTTGAGAGCAGAGGTTCTCAACCTGTGCGTTGTGACCCCTTTTGGGGGTTGAACGGCCCTGTCACAGGGGCCGCCCGATTCATAACAGTAGCAAAATTACAGTGATGAAGTAGCAATGAAAATAATTTTATGGTTGGGCGTTCACCACACCATGAGGAACTGTATTAAAGGGTTGTGGCATGAGGAAGATTGAGAACTACTGAACTAGAGAAAAGTTGTGTGTTTCATCGGTGCTATACTGCACCCTGACTGGCTTGTCTCTTCCTTGTGACCCTTCTGTAAGGGGATGTCCAACTGTCTACAGATGGGCATTGGGGCTCCACTTTGAACTCCCCCTCATGCACGTTGATATGATTTTTTTGTTCTGGATCTTTGATGCCTGATACTTGATCTCATCGACACCTCATGATCACACAGGCTGGTGTGCTTCTTCCATGTGGGCTTTGTTCTCAGCTAGATGGCTGCTTTTAGCTTCAGGCCTTTCAGACCCCAGACGCTGTATCTTTTGATAGCCAGGCACCATCAGCTTTCTTCACCACATTTGCTTACGTACCTGCTTTTGTCTTCAGCAATCCTGTCAGGGGAGGGAAGCATCACAGAATGCCGGATTGTTAGAACAAAGTATTCTTGTGTGTGTTGAGGGAGTACTTGAGTGAAGGCCTAATGTCTGTTTCTGCTGGCTTAATACTTAAAATATAAATATATGATTATTTCCCTATCATTATATAGAAATATATTTGCATATAATATATGTCAATACTTAACATATAAATATATGATCTATTTCCCTATCATTATATATAAATATATTAACATATGTACATGCCTGTATTTAGACGCTATGTCCATTGCCTTCTAGTTCTTTCCTCTATTTCCTTTTACTTTCCTCTTGTCCCATGATCATTTCAGGCCTTCATTTGGGTTTTAGTAATTCCTCTTGGCTACATTGCCCTTGATCAAGTCCCACCAGGCATCCTATGCCCACCTCACCATTAATTTTAGATCATTTGTTCCCTTGTCCCTGGGTTTGTTGGCACCCCCCTTCCTTTCCCTCACCTCCCCCTCTCTCATGTCCCCCCGGAACCATCGGTCCCATTGTTTTCTCCTCCGAATTGTTTAGCCCGCCTATCTTATCTAGATAGAGATGCAGAGACAATAATAAGCACAAAGACAAGACAAAGAAAAACATAAAAGAAAACAACAGAAAAAGGAAAGTATATAAATGGTTCCAGGTCTGTCTGTTGACCTTCATGAGTGTTTTCCAGTCAAATCTGATGCGGTGCCACGCCCCGGCCACAAAGTCTAATTGTGGTACTTCTCGGGGAATTCACTGCTTTGCTTCCCTTGCTGCTCTCTTGCACATCCTTAGTGCTTTGCCCCAGTGTAGTGGGATCAGATTGGGCACAATTCCTGCACTGTGTCTCCAGTTTTGTCCCCTGTAGCACTATGGGTCAATGATGGAGGTCATGTCTCTTGGTGGGGCAGCCCTATGATCCTCTCTGTACATTGGCTGCTCTGAACCAGAATATTGTTCTTGGGGCTTGGTAGGCCAGGATGTGTTCCACCCTCTCCCCTTCCCTCTTTCATTTGCTGCTGATCAGAAGTTCCTCTCTCCCTGAGCTGCAGCTTCAGTGCTGTCCTCTGAAGTGCATTCTTCTGGGGGGTGGGGGCCGGGGGGATGTCACGTAGTTGGGATTGGGGCCGGCCCTGCAGACCTCTCTGTTGGTTTGCTGCTTCGTGCCAGTATGTTGAATTCACGTCTGACCTTTAGCTTGTAACATGCAAACATTTAATCTTGGATTATGGCAGGCTTTTGCCCCAGGTGCTCCACCTGCCCCAGGAATCATCCTTTCCATGGTTGTTTGAGTAGACCAGGGCAGGGAGGTGCAGGCAAGCTCCTGGTGCCTTGACTGGGTGGATTCATTTCTCCAAGGGATCACATGAACATATAGACAGCCGATCCTAACTCCCCCACTCTCCACCACCTCAATCCGTCCCCCTAGTCCCCATCCCTCAACCTTGCTCCCTCAGGATTTCCTCCCGTGCAGTGTTGATGGGGCAGACAATGAGGGTCCCAGACACCTCTGTTCACAGTGGTGGTGGCCACACCAGTAGACAGAACATTACACATGCTCAGTGCCTGCAATGCTCCAGAGCTCACAGGCTCCAGGGGCCACTGCCAGTTGTGACCAAAGTCCTTCACAATGCCAGCTTCCTCTCTGTCCTTTGTACACTTTCTGCATCACAGGACTGGCCATCCTATGACCCTGGCCCCTGGGTACAGTTTATCCACCTGATGTGGTTTTACTCACAAGATCTTGTGAGCATGAGGCAGCACTGGCCAGCTGGTCAACCAGGAGAGTAAACTCGGGTGGGGGCACAGTGCTCTTGCTTATCACCCTGCACGAAGGCCTGTCCAAGTGCTTGAACGTGCTAAGAGGCCCAGAGGTGAGAGCAAGCTTGTTTTTTGTTTATTTTTTCTTAAGAAAACAAGACAGCTAGCTGATGAACAGCCCAGGATGTTTGCTGCACTTGATCAAATTCACAGTGTGACCCTGCTCCCTTTGCTCTCTCTTGGGGGGGGTCCCAAGAATATAACCAACTGGTAGACCTTTCTTTATGACCCTTCTTTTTCATGTGGAGCCCTGGTGGTGCTGTAGTTAAGCAGTTGACTGCTCATAGGAAGTTCAGCACTTCAAACCCACGAACCTCTCTGCAAGAAGCACACGGCAGCCTACTTCCAGAATGGTCCAAACCAAGAGCCAAAAGCATTACTACTGAGCCCATGCTGATGGATAGCAACCCTGTACAACAGAGCAGAACTTTGCCTGTGGGTGTCCTGGGCTGTAAATCTTTGCAGCAATAGAAAGCCTCATCTTTCTCCCATGGAGTAGCTAGTGGTTTCAAACTACTGCCCTTGTGGTTAGCAGCCCAACACATACTAGAAACTCTGTGGAGTAGTTCTTCTCTCTCCTGTGATGGAGGTGGGTTTTGCTTGCTTTACGAACTTCGTCATGAGCACAGATAAGCTGTCCTCAGTGCACTAGTCCAGTTTAGTTTACTTTCATTAATGTAAGAAATAGTATTTCTAAGTACAGATAACCCATAATTATACCTTTACTGACCTCCTAATCAAATGCATGTAATATACCTATGACTTTACCCAATGTCGTTCTCTCCTCTCCTGTTTTAAACGCCCTGATGATGGTGACTACCTATAGACACAATAGTTGTTGGGTCCCAGGCTAGCTAATAAGGGCATTTCCAAAGGGGGAGAGGCCAGCAAGCCTGAAAACAATATCCATTTTGCCAGGAGGGTGAGCAGCGCAGCTGCTATTGGGAGGACAACCCAATTGGCAGCCTCCGTGGAGCGCTGACCCTCCCATCTGCAGCCAGGATTCAGCAGGCCCTGGTCGGTTAGCCCAGCTCGTATCACCAGGGATAACGGGGCTTCTGCGATGTGCTGGAGCCAAAGCACGAACAAACTTCCGCATGCAGCATGTAAATAAAGGTCGCGGCTCAACGAGGCTAATCGAATATGGTGACCCTGATGTCTTCCCTTTTTCTCTTAATACTGCTGATTGCTTTGAGGGGGGATAGTTTACAAAGCAGCCAACTCTTGCCAGACAGTAAATCCATATTACAGTGTGCTTACATGCAGAGTTATGAGGGAACTGATGCTGCTGTGGGTTAGGCGCTGGGCTGCTAACCTCGAGGGTGGTGCTTCAGACCCACAAGCCACAAGCCATTCTGTGGGAGAAGATGAGGCTGTTTGTTCCTATATAGCTTGACAGTTTTGGAAACCCTGTATAGGGTTCTAGGATCCCTAGTGGTATAGTGGATTCTGTGGTGGGCTTCTAATTGCCAAGTCAGCAGTTCAAATACTCCAGCCATTCCTTGGGAGAACGATGAGGCTTTCTGCTCCCATAAAGATGTATGCCCCTGGGAACTCACAGGCGCCAGTCCGTGAGTTAGAGTGGACTTGATGGCAGGGAATTGGACTTCACTCAGTGGGTGAGGATCTGTGAAACCAACCGCTTCTCCATCAAACTGGAATGCTTTTAGTAAAGGTGACCCTGACCCCCAGCACTGCCTCCATCCTAGCTCTGGGCAATCTTCCAAAAGGAAAGCCACCACTGTAACCCCCCCCCAATGACCCCCTTACAGTAGGCCCCAAATAGCTTAGAAGGTGGGGTGTAAAGGTGGACACAAGCAGCTGTGAAGTTCTGGAAAACAGAGCTAAGTTATAGAAGAGACCAAATGTGATAGTTATGTAATCTTGGGTCAACTTGGGGGTATAAAGGGTGAAAGGGTGGAGTCTGGCCTGCAAATCTTTATGGAATTAGACTATCTCATTTAGCAACTCAGTGTTGAACCCACTGCAGCACCGCTGACTCCTTCGAAATGAGGTTGAGGAGGTACAAAAACAAAACAAAGCCAGTTGCTGACTTTAACTCCAGTAACTTTGTGTGTGTCAGAGTGGAACTGTGCTCGACACAGTTTCTATGCTTACCTGGTGCTTTGGGTGTACATCACCAGGCCTTTCTTCCAAGACACCTCTGGGTGGACTGAATGATCAACTTTTCTCTTAATAGCCCAGTAAATTAATTGTTGGCACCACTCAGGGACTGATGGGATGCGAGGCGGATATTTTGTGGGCTGTGGGAATCCAGTGTCCTGTAAGGTTCCCCAATAGAAAGGAACCCCCCTAAAGCAGGGTCAGCTGAGAAGAGTGCAGCGGTGCTTAAGAGTTTGCGAAGTACAGCAGCAGGTGCCCATAGTAAATTCCCTCACCACGAGCTGCCGTTAGCCTGATTCCCGCTGCCAGCCTCAGGCAGAGGAATCCTGCCTTTATCAGTCACTGTTCCGGCCTGCTTCTTCAAGGACGTATCGATCTCATTGTTCTTTTCCCTGCTGCTTGTATTGAACCGGGAAGTCCGATGGCTCCGCCAGAATGAGCACACGGCTCCATTAGTGCTCACCCATTGCCTGGCTCTCTTTTAACTGAGCTGTCCTGCGTTTCCAGCTGTGTTTTTCTGACAGTGGTTGGCAGTGGTGGCCTCGTTGGCTCTCCGATGGGCTCTCATGGAAGTAGGGAATTGGGAGGCTGTTTTTGTTTCTTAGAACTCAGCCACATCCTTCTTATCTGTTTGCAACAGAGAACATGGCTTTACTCAGTTCCGTGAAAATCGAAAGCACTTCTTAGTAAAACAGGACACGGATTCCTAAAAGATATGTGTGCTTCTCTGTTATATAGACAACCTCCACGGGGGAGAGACAATATTTTGAAGGCCTCTGAGGTGGCCGATTTTCAAGTCGTTGTCTGGCTCATGGAATGTTGCTATCTCTGTCTTGTTGCCTGGGGCTGTGGTGATTAAAGGGAAAACACACAGCATGGGAATCCTCCCTGTTGGGTTCTGATTCAGTGTGTTAGACCGGTTGACTAGAGAAGCAAATTCAGAGACACTCATATATGTATAAGAAAGAGCTTTCTATCAAAAAGTAACTTAATATTAAGAAAACATCCCTGTCAAGTCCAGATCAAGTCCATATGTCTGATATAAGCCCCTAAGTCTGATACTAGTCCATAAATCTGTCTTCAGACTCACGCAGCATGTGTAATGATGCAAAATGCAGGAACATCACAGGCTGGTGGATGAAAAGTCTTGTGGATCCAGTGGTGGTGGAAGCATCTTAACATGGCACTGGTTTCAGTGGGACTCCTCCAGCTCTCCAAGTGTGTCTCTTCAACAGGAAGGTGAAGCAGAGAGAGAGGAAGTTCCCAGAATCCTCAAAGACCATGCCCACAAGATGTCATCATCAGACTGTAACCTGATTGACAGGCCAGACTCCACCCCTTCACCCTTTATACCCTCAAGTTGGCTCGAGATTACATAACTATCACATTTGGTCTCTTCTATAACTAAGATCTGTTTTCCAGAACTTCACAGCTGCTTGTGTCCACCTTTACACCCCACCTTTTAAGCTATTTGGGCCTACTGTAAGGGGGTCATTGGGGGGGTGGGGGTACAGTGGTGGCTTTCCCTTTGGAAGATGGAGCCCTAATCTGGATTGGGGGAGGGGAGAAAGGGAAAGATAGTCGAAGTTGCCCACTGGGGTTCCCAGGGACCGATAAACTGGTACATTCAAATCCTCACAAAAGTGGTTCATGCCATCTACCCAAGGTGCTGTCATTGCTTCTGAGCTCTCTGACGCTGTCCCATTGCTGGTCTCCATGGGTACGCTATGATGTTGCATATTTCAACCCATCACGGCCAGGAGATACATGACCCAGGCATGGGATTTTTATCTTAATGCCAGCATGGAATATTGTCTGATTGTGTTGCGGTGGGAGAAACAAAGCTTTTCACAGGACACAAGACGCTGCCTCAGCTTCCAAACCCTAGGAGTGAAGTTCACCTGGGAGCCCTTTGGGGGCCGAGGAGGGCTCTGAAGCCAAGCCCCACGTGGGTGTTTGGTCACAGACCCAGCGGAGAAGGAGGTGGGAGGAAAGCAAACTGACTTGTCTGCAGACAGAGACTTTCTTCTCCAAGTGGACGCGTCGGAGGCGAGGAAGGCTGGTCCTGCACTGCTGTAGTCTGGAAGCTCTGCCCAAACCTGCCACCAGGGTGATGCTGCTCGAATTGGAAATACCGGCCACAGAGCCTCCAGCATCCTAGCAGCTCACGAGCCATGACAGTATGACAGACTGACAGCTGGTGGTCTGGCAGCACTCCCTGTGCTAAACTCCAGTGGTAGCACTTGGGATCCCTGTGACCTTGAAATGAACACCTTGCCTCGGCTTCCTCCTTCATTAGCGGGCATAGTGTCCATATTTCTTGTCGAAGTATCTTTTACACATAAATGAGGTCGTTTGTGTAAAGAGCCTGGCTCAGTTCCTAGGGCAGAGTAGGAACTCCAGAAATCTCAGCTGACTCTTCAGGACCCCACAGCCCACAAAGCAGCTTATCTTTCTCTTGGCTCTTCCATGGGTCAATGAAGCTCCTCACCCTTCTCCTCTTTCCATCCTCCCCAGGCTGACTCCTCCAGTGTGTGAGACTTAACTGGGGCATTGGCACCTCTCAGACACTCCTCCATCAGTGCACCAACCTCCACAATGTAGTCCCTTATGGGGTGGTGCCACATGGTTGTCACCCACTCCAGGGCTCTGCCCCCTCTAGCCTTTCAACTCCTGGGTATAAAGATAGCATCTACGTTGGTGTGGCCCTGGCCTAGCCCATAGTAGGGTAAGGTATGAAGAATCAAACTCCCTGCCATCAAGAAGATGACAAGTATGGCAATGCTACAGGACAGAGTAGAACTGCCCTGTGGGTTTCCCAGAATGTAAGAAAGCCGCCTCTTTTTATGGGAGTAGAAAGCCTCCTCTTTTTTTTCCATGGAGCAGCTGGTGTTTTAAACTACTGACTTCATGGTTAGCAGCCCAGTGTGTAAACCACTTCCCCCAGGGTTCTATAAGATAGGCTATGACACCTGGAAAATGCTTAGCTGAAGACATGCAATTTCTGTATTTGGAGCCCCAGAATGACCAGAGCAGTTAGGTTTTGCCTCTGCCTTTGAAAGGACAGAGCCTGTGTTTGGATTCTTAATGTGAAACTCTTATTGACTTTTCATTAGGCCATGTGTCTCAGATCCCAAATGGAATAGAAGATTTAGGGCCCTAGCCTGTGGTGCCAGAGTGCGGGCTATAAAACAGACCCTTAAAGAGGCCGTAATTCTGAACCAGACTTTCCCCGCATAGCTGGCACCCCAGAAGCTCTAAGCAGAAATGAATGCACTCATTCCATCCCAGTAAGGTGCAGGCGTGGGGTCCAGGACCAGCGGTGGCTCTCTGCACAGCGTGTTCTAGAACTCCCTGGTCCCTGCACCTTGCACTGTCTGCTGTCCACTTGAGCAGCAGCAGCTCCCTGCTCTGTGGAACCTCTGTGGACACTCCCTATGGCAGCACCAAGGCCAGCTCTGACAGCTGCAAACACTCCAGAGGTGAGCCCTTGGGGGGCGGGTGGGGAAGGGAGTCGTGTGTGAGAGACCTTGGTCAGCAATTACAAATTGAGATAAGTCAGAATGTTGACATATTTTCCTCCTCCTTGTTTTCCCATTCAAGTAGGATAAAGCTAACATATATTTAGACTGTCTCCTTTCTTCTTGTTTCTAATGCCATAGCTCTGTCCCTGCCTTTATAATCTCTTGGCTATAAGCCATTAAAATAGCCTCCTTGCCAGCAAGCTCCCCGCCCTCTAAAGTAGATGACTCTATAAAGGCAGGCCTCCTCAGAACCCCATCAGACTGCGTATCTTCTTTGCCGTCCCAACCCTCCACCCCTCCACGCCCCGCCAAATTGTGGTTCCTGAAGAGAAGTGTATTCCTCATAGTGCACGGGGCACATTCTTGTAGGAAGTATATATGAGCTCTGTCTCTGGGCAGGGCCTGCCCATGTTCCTGTCCCACAAGACTGGCCAGTGTGGCTAGACAGGTGTCTGGAATGACTAAACCCAAAGAACATTGACTTCACCAAAGAGAAAGATCCCTGGGAGCACAATGGCTACTGCTGGGCTGCTAACCATAAACTTGGCAGGTGAGGCTGCCCCCTACTCCCCTCGCTGTGCCACAGCAGGACTTGCCAATGTCCTCCTGTAAAGATGACACCCTAGGAACCCCTGTGGGGACAGTTCTGCTCTGTCGCATGGGGCTGCTGTGAGTCAGGTCGACTGGAGAGCACCTGACAACAACAAACGAAAGAGTTTATTTCTCTCTCCATCTTGTTTCAGTCCCAGTTGCCTTGGAGACTCCACCCGCCACATAGTAGTCCCAGGCTCCAGGCCCTTGGGCATTGCCCTAGAACATGTGCCCAGGGAGACCCAATACCGTGTGGTACAGCCATAGGAAGATACTGAAAGGGGAGAGGAATCCACAAACCAAGCATTACGCATGGTGCTTCTGCTCTATTCCTTTGGCCAAAATCTAGTTTCATAACCAAAGACACTGAGAATATTACCCCCCCCCATCAGCACAATATCAGAATTTCTGTTACTCTAGGACAATGGGAGAAAGCTATTGCAGCCTCTCACAAACCTTACGGCCACGTGTCCCCGACCATCTACTGAGTAAAGTCTACCCCCTGCACACTGCATGGCAAGGGTAGGTTAGTGCTGTGGGGTTATATAGAGTGTGGTCCTTGTCCTGATATCCCCACTGCCATTGTTGACTCTGACTCCTTGCAGTCCTGTAGGACAACGTAGAATGGCTCCTAGGGCTAAATCTTCATGGAGTAGACAGTCTTGTTTTCCTGTGGACCTGCTGGTGGATTTGAACTGCTGGTCTAGCGGCCCAACATGTAACTCGCTACGCCACCAGGGCTCCTCCACTATGCCACGGCCCTGAGATCAAATCAGGCATGGGTTTTAATAATACGTTTTTATTAAAAGTTTTTCAAAGGGTTAAGCTTAGAGTCCCCATATAACCAGGTGGCTTCACTCCTAGGTGCCTACTATGTTAGGCTGGTTTGCTAGAAAACTGAACCAGTGACACTCAGATATGTATCACAAAGAACTTTACATCAAGAAAGAGATGTACGTCAAGGAAGTGGCCCAGCCCAGTCCAACTCAAATCCATAGGTCAAATGTGAGTAGAAGGCCCCGCAGACTCCCACAGCTGCTGGCTGATGCAGCAGGAAGGTGAGCAGGAAACCAGGAGGTCACAGGCCAGTTGATGTAGAGTCGAGTGGCTCCAGGGTCGGCAAGAACACGCAGGGCACCGATAGTTCCAGGAACCACAAGTCCTAGGGACCACTCGCTCAGAGCCAGACACGGGACACGGGACACAGTCAAGCAGGAAGGAGAGAGAAGAGAGTTCTCTATAACGTGTCATAAATAGACCACACCACCCAAGGGGGTTCATTAGGCTATGTCTTGCTCTAGAGCAGGGGTCCTCAAACTACGGCCCGCAGAGGACATCTATCCGGCCCGCCAGGTGTTTTTGCCACTGCTGCTTGTCCTGCTTAGCAGCCGACTCGTCCAGTGTGCATAGGAATTTGTTCATAGTTTTTTTTTAAACTATAGTCCGGCCCTCCAACGGTCTGAGGGACAGTGAACCGGCCCCCTGTTTAAAACGTTTGAGGACCCCTGCTTTAGAGATTGGGTGTTGCCCATACCTTCACACAGGTGCATCAAGTTGTCATAAAATCTAGCCACCACACCTACCTAAGATAAATGGAAGCATATGTGCATACAAAAACTTGTACACATTCCTAGAGACATTGTCCATAGCAGTAAAAAAGTGGAAACAACCCAAATGCCTGCCTGTGAACTGATTGAACCCTTAACTGATTATTAAAATGTGGTCTATCCATACCATAGACTATTGTTTCACAATGAAAAGGCGTGGAGCGGTGCCACAAAGCATGAAGAACTTTGAACACCTTCAAGTGAGAGAAATCACCCGTGCAAAGTTTCATATTGTGTGGTTGCGTTTGTACGAATGTCCAGGATAGGCAAATGTGTTAGTCTGGGTTGACTAGAGAAACAAATCCAAGGAAACTCATGTATGTGTGTAAAAGAAAGCTTTATATCAAAGAATAGTTGTATATTAAGGAAACGGCCCAGTCCAGATCAAGTCCGTAAGTCTGATATTAGCCCATTTGTCAGATACGAGTCTACAAATTCCTCTTCAGACTAGCACAGCACATGCAATGATGTCAAATGCAGGAAGATCACAGGCCGTTGGGGTAAAAAGTCTTGCGGATCCAGTGGCAATGGAAGCATCTCAGCTGTGGCGAGGGTCTCCATGTGGCTTCTCAACAGGAAGGTGAAGCAGAGTGTGGCCCCTCCTCCAGGGAGAAAGAGAAGAAGGTTCTAGAATCATCATGAGAAGTCACACTCACAAGGAAGCATCATCAGGCTGTGACCTGATTGATAAGCTAGACTTCGTCCCTTCATTCTTAATAACCTCAAGTTAACAAGAGATTCTGCAACTACCACAGAAAATGTATAGAAACAAATTAGGGGCTGCCCTGGGCTTGGTGAACTGGTCCTGAGGCTACTGTTTGGAGAGATGACAGTGTTCTGGTGTGGGTTGTGCTGACAGTTCACACAGCTCTGTGAATAGACCGAATGCCAGTGAAGTGCACTCCTGAAACAGGTGATTTGTGTGGTGTGTAAATTTGATCTCAAGAAAGCTCTTAATCCAGGAGCCCCAGTCATGCAGTGGTTCAACCCTAGACGACTAACAGGTTTTGAAACCAATAGCTGCCCCTCAGGCTTAAGAGGAAGCAGTCTGCTTCCGTGAGATTTACAGCCTTGGAAACCCTATGGGCAGGAGTTCTCTTCTGTCCCATAGGGGCACTGCGAGTCAGTCGATTTGATGGCAATCAGTTTGGTTTGGGGGTTTTAAAAGTTGTTATAAAAATATAGGTAAATCTGGGCAGTGAATGTACAAATGTGCTTTACACAACTGATGTATGTATGGATTGTGATAAGAGTTGTATGAGCCCCTAATAAAACGATTAAAAATACATATAGGTAAATCTATAGAGACGGTTCTTGTTTATGACAGGGGAGAAGTTTGGGAAAATGGGTCTGATATCAATGAGTACAAGAAAGAAGAAAATGTTCTGGAGTTGATTGTGGTGATGGTTGTACAATTTTTCATGGTATGATTGAACTATTTAATTGTATGATATGTGAATTATATGTCAATAAAACTTAAAATAATGCAAGGAGGATGTCGGGGAAACCCTTTTAAAAGGCTTGTGTGCTGTTAGGTGCCATCAAGTTGATTGGAGAACAGAGTGACCCACTGCCTGGTCATGTGCCACCTTCCGGATGCTTGTTGTGTGGGAGTTCATTGTTGTAGCCGGTGTCAATCCGTCCAGTCGAGGGGGTTTCCCCTTTTCATCGCCAGTCTATGGCCCGTTTACCAAGCCTGATGTCCATTTCCAGGGATTCGTGGCTTCTGATAACACGTCTCCAGTAGGTGAGATGAACTCTCACCATCCTTGCTTCTAAGGAGCATTCTGGCTGTACTTCCCACGAGCGTGATAATTAAAAGCTGAGGAACATGCATCACATCTAATCAGGTTGGAGATAATTAGCAGGCGAGACCAAGAGAAATCCTTTATTAGGCGGTGGATCTCATTCAGATCTCAAAATAACAGAGGCCTGGGAGTTTGGCTCTCCCAGCACTCAGCCTCCCTGGACCTTGACCTGTGCAATCATCTGCCTTAGAACAAAGCTCTGCTCCGGAACACCCAGTTCTCCCCAGCCCTCAGTGGCCCCGGCACACTTCCGTGTCATGCTCTGCATAGACGAGGATTCCATTCCTGTGCCTTTACCCTAATTTGATTTTTGAAGTCATATGCCTCTTTGCGTGGTTAAGTTTTCATTGTGAGTGCCTCTTGTTATCAGTATCTTTATAAATCCAATCTTGGAGCGTGAACATCTGAGAATGATACCGTCAGTAAATTACATGAGCAACATCGTATTAATTACTAACAATAAGATGCAGGTGGGTGGAGGAAGCTGCCATAGTTTGCTGTAAATCAGGGATTGTGTGTGTGTGTGTGTGTGTGTGCGTGCGCGCGCGCACACATTGAATTTACTAGTGGTCTTTTTTTTAAATGCTGGTGCCCTTTCTTCCCTCATATTCCTGCTTTCGCGGAGCAGAGAATTTAACCTCTATCCTGACCTTGTCATTTTCTCCCTTCTGTCCCATTAAAAAGAGCCCTGGTGCTGTCATGGTTATGAGTTGGGCAGTGATCCACCAGGTCGGCAGTTTGAAACCAACAGTAGTGGTTTCTTTCTCCTGTCTTTCTATTCCTGTTAACAGAAACCTACAGGGCGTCACTATGAATCAACATTAACTCAATGGAAGTGAGTTTGCTTTGTTCTCCCCCCACAATTAAAAGTATATTTGCCCTTGTTTACTGAACAAGATCTAACTTTAGTGCATTTGCCCTTTTTTCAAAAATGTATTGATTTTTTTCTGTTTATAAAAGTAGTTCACACTCATTAAGAATTAAGAATTAAACATTTAATGGGGAACAGATTACAGGGATCTACATATGGCCTCCTCCCTGGGGGACGGATGGTGGAGAAGTGGATGAGGGGAGATGTTGGACAGTGTAAGATATGACAAAATAATAATAATTTATAAATTATCAAGGGTTCATGGAGGAGAGGGGAGCGGGGAGGGAGGGGAAAATCAGGAGCGGATACCAGGGGCTCAAGTAGAAAGCAAATGATTTGAGGATAATGAGGGAAACAAATGTACAAATGTGATTGACATAATGGATGTATGCGTGCATTGTGATAAGAGTTGTATGAGCCCCCAATAAAATGATTTAATAGAAAGAAAATCATCTGGAAAACCAGCAATGACAATAAAACAAAACAGCAAAATGTCAATCCAAGTGAAAGCAGAAGATAATAGAAACCAGAAGAAATTAAAAATGGATCAAAAAGGAAAACAAATAAATGATAATGTGTTAAATTTTAAAAAAAGAATTCAAACATTTAAGCGATATTTTTTGTCATTTCATTCCCCACAGATAACTACTATGAACAGTTTTGACATCTTTTTGTAGATATTTTTATCTCTAAGTCTTGATTAATGTTCAACAAGCTGATACTATACGAACTGGTTCTTCCAATTTCCTGTTTTCACTTAATGTATAGCTTAGACACGGACCCCCTGCCCGTAGGTGTAGGTTAGTCCATTCTTTATAATGCATGCGTAATATTTCAAAGAACTAAATCCCCCAAACCAAGCCCACTGCCCTCAAGTCAATGCCAACTCATAGCCACTCTGCAGGCCAGGGCAGTACTTCCCCTGTGAGTTGCTGAGACTGTGGCTCGTTTTATGAGAGTGGAACCACTGGTCTGTGGTTTCGAACCGCAACGCCATCGGGGCTCCTTGTAGCCTGGCAGCTATAGAGAGAGGGAGCATCAGCTCTCTGTTGATGAGCATGTAAGCCATTTCAGATTTGGATCCAGTATAGTCATGCTTTGCATACTTAAGTGCATTTCTGCTCGATTGCTATTTCCCAATTGCCCCCCAGAGGCAATTTTAGTGACTGAGCTCTGGCTTTACCAATATAGTGGATGTTTTGACTTGCCTATTCTGTTTTCAGCCTACAATGAAGGAAAACGCTTTCTCTATTTTTAGGGACCACACAGGGCTGGTACTGGAGATCCTGGTCCTAGTATCATCGAGTCAGTTCCTTCGTCCGCAGGGCAGGTGTGGTCTCCAGGGACCACAAGTACATGAGTTGCTGGGACAAGGTGTTGTTCTCCCCAGTACACCACATCCTCTTACTTTCCTGCACAACTCAAGGTGGGGCACCAGCTGCATTGGGGAGCCAATGTCCCTGAGGGGCAGGAGGGTACTGGGGAGGTTGAGATGGCGTGAGGTGTGGCCTCTCTTCTTCCTGCCTTTTCTCTGGGGCGGGGGTGGTTAAGCAGAGGCAGGAGGAAGTGAGCACATGCTGCATCCTGGGCACTGAGATGAATGATCTCATTCGACTTGTAGCATCTCTTCAAATGAGGTCATGCGAGTTCCATCTTAGGGGTGCCTTTTAAAGATGTTACTGCTACAAGACAAGTCCCCAGGAGTTAGATATTAGAGATGTCCAAAATGTCTAACTTTTCCATTACTAAAAAAAGGGCATGCTTTTACTTTTGTAACTTTTGAGATACACGTGATATAGGCCTTTCACGTGTAACAGATTACGTGGCTCTGTATATCTCATATTGTAACCCAGGGCAGAACCAAGCAAGGCTAATATAGCATGTGTCATCAACCCCCTTAGGAGACCCAGAAGACACCTTTGTGGGAGAATGAGTTCCAGGGAATTCAGATGAAGAAAACCTGGTTGTTTGTTTGTTTGTTTGTTTGTTTGTTTTTCTCTGGGGTCATGGTTGCCTTGCTCAGTTGTCAGTTGTGAATGGCTTTCTTTGATTTCCAGCAGCGTTTGCATTGAAATATCAGACTTTCCTTGAACCTTGGTTTCCATGGAGGACCGTTTGGACATTTCAAGGCTTCTCACATCTTTCCCCTACTCTTCCCCACAGTCTTCTGGGCCAGGCTCTGGTTGCCTTGGAAGACAGATGAGAAGTCCATGCCCCTGGAAGGTGAGAGGTCAACACTGAGACACTGAATGGAGATAGGCTTGAGACAAAGAATGTGAGGTTAAGAGCAGCTTTGTGAGGGCAGGGAAGGAGTTTCCTGGAGGGAAGGGAGAGCAGAGAAAGGGACAGGAGCATCTTGAGCTCCTGGGTGGGTTCCGAGACCCAACAAGTTAGGTCAGGGAAATCGCAGCTTGTCCGTAAGGCGGTTGGAGATAGATAGGGCTCGAGAGAAGGAAGTATGCGTGGACAGAAGGAAGGGAGAATTTTTATTGCTTGCAGCTGCAGGGCCTTGAGCCACGGTGTGACCCCGGGGAAGTCATCTTGTTGTTTGCAAACCTGCTCTCTGGGGTGCTGGGAAAGGGGCTCTACAAACCTGCTCTCTGGGTTTCTGGGAAAGGGGCTCTACAAACCCACCTGGGAAGAGAAATTGCTTCCTGGGGTGCTGGGGAAGGGGCTATATGAACCCGCCTGGGAAGAGAAATTGCTTCCTGGAGTGCTGGGGAAGGGACTACACAAACCCAGCCTGCAGAGATAAGCTCTTTGGAGTGTTGGGGCAGGAGTTGCATAGTTCAGTAGGGCATCCATCCTCCGAGAGGCTGGGAATGGGGGCTGTGAGGTTTCATCTTCCTGAGGAGCCGGAGAGGAGGTGGGGGCTGCCCGGTCCAGACCCGGCCCAAACAGAAGGCATAAAAGAGCATCCCACAACATGCTGGCCCCTTCAAGGATTCAGTCCTCTGATTCTTGTGCAATCCATTCCCAGATGCTACCGAACAAGGCTTGATTTTTGTTGGAGACACTTTGAGAGAGGACCACAGCCAGGGTCAGTTATGCTTTCCAGTACCTCGGCTATCAACCACCGCCCCACGTCCTGTCCCAGAGCTCTGCATCACTGCAGCAGCTCACTGAGCTCATGCATACAATACTAAGGGTGTAAGCGGTAAAGTCCCAAATTCAAAGTTCATACGTCCGGAGGGTCCTCCTCACTCACAGGCTCAGAAGCTGGAGAGGCAGGTTGGGTGACAGGCCACAACTCTAGTGTCAGGGTAGACTAGACCCCTAATATCATCACAGGTCCCGTAGGTGCAATTGTACAGCAATAATAAATAAAGATTACAGTAAAAGTCATAGAGAGCATGAGAGATAGAAGAAAGTTTGAAATAATGGAGTCAGACACATCTCATGGTAGCATGCTCACCCCAGCCTCACTTGGTGGTCCACGTGGAGAGAGAGAGAGACCAGAGGGCAAGAGAAGGGGGGAGGGGAAGGAGGACAAGGGGAAAGGGAACAGGGAGCAAGGACAAGGGAGAATAAGAGGGAGCCAACAAGAGGCCAAGGGGGATCTTTGGCCTTGCTAACCAAGGCTTATATATCTTTGGGGGGCATGTAAGCCCACTAATTATAGGTAAAGACATACATCATAGGAAGAGGTTGCACTATAGGTTATACAG
>NW_022103901.1:41317052-41322813 GCF_000313985.2 Echinops telfairi | reverse complement strand
GGGTTTCATTTGTTCTCTGGCTCACTGTAGAAACCATTATCAGTAGGGTGCAAACCCCACCTACAGGATGGCTGCAAGCCTTTAGGGAGAAGTAGCTCATAGTCCTTAACAGCAGGGAGCGGGCCCACCACAGTTGTCTGGTGACTGACTGCCTTCAGGGAGGATGCCTCTAAGCATCTGACCTCCCACCAAACGCTGGCAAATATCCTGTAATGTTTGGCTTGTCTTTCGGGGAGACAAAGCTGGTGTAAAGTCTCTTTATAATCCCACACTCTAGTCTCAAGAAGCAGAGGTCAGGCAGAGGCAAGGCAAATGCAGAATCCAGAGCCAGAAATGTCCTAAAGTCAAACCAGGTCTGCTTGCTTCTGCACATGCTCAGTCATCAGGAAGGTGTGGCTTCTACTGTGAAGACCACCTCCCAAGGAAACAAAGGCTAGTGACTTGAGTCACCCCCTCTAATAAGGTGGAGGCTCAAAATACATCCTATTTTAATCCTGGGCAGTAATGTAACAGAGCACTCCTTCCAAAATGGGATTATCACTGCTGGCATATGGGCTAGAATTTATCTCACAAAAGAGATTCTGGCTAGAAGGGCCATTTTAAATAATTGACTTCATCCCAGGCTACCATTGGCTCTTCTAGCTATTAACTTACTCAGACTAAAGGCATTAACTTCTCCAAAAAAATCATCCTTAACATTTAGGCCTTCAGGATGACAAAGGGTCTGTGTCATTGCTTTCAACCACACGCAACGCTCTACTTTTCAGCTAGGTTCTATAATTTTTGCAGTGGCCACACATAATTCATAGACAGTGCTCACAATTCTAGGGTTGATTGTGGATGTTAACAGGTTACAATTCAAGTGGAAATGCTCAAGATGCAGTTGTTCGGTCAGGACATGTTACAAGTTCTTTCAGGACTGCTACTAAATGTCCAAAGGGTCATGCCACTCTGCTGTAAGCCTCAACCCAGTGGCACCCAACTGCCTGAATTTAGCACCCAGAGGCACCCACTCTGCAAGCCAGTCTCCTGACCCAAGTACTCAGCTCTGCTTGCTGTGTGGGCTGAGAAGCCACCACTGTGTCGCGTGCTCTGGCTCCTGGTCTGCTGTCGCTGCTCTGCCCCTCTGCCACTCCTCAGATGCCAGAGCTGCTTTGGGATGACAACACTCACAACTTCCAGTGTCTTCCCCCACTTTCTCCTACTCACACATGTCAGGAAAAGCTCTTCTGATGGGAGCTACAGAGGCTATGGCTGAAGAGTAACATTAAATAATTTGCTGCCCTGCAGATTACTATTGCCCACTTTTGCTTCTCCTTGAGGACTTCAGCACCCTGCTGTCTTTGCAGTGTCCCCCTTGCAGAGCTCCTTATGGGCATGGTTGTTAGCTGCCCTCAAGTCAGCTAACTTATGGTGCCTGGTCCTGTGCCATGTCCTGATTGGTGGAATGCTTGGGTGTGCGGCTGGTGTGTTATTCCTATGTTTGCTGACTCTCTGCAAGACATGATGTCCCTTCCCAACCAGGGGTCCTTCCTAATGACAGGTCCAAAGTGAGTGAGTACAAGCCTCAGGCCATGCATACATAAAAGTTTATATTGGAAAAAGAGCTTTGAGTTTTACTTCCAACTTATTTCTATCTCAATCTTTCCGTGTTAGTAAATGGCAAGACTAGCTTCGAAGTTTCCTGGGGAGAGATTGATATTGTACAGTCCTTCTTCACCTTTCTGTAACAATATAATATTGATTCCTGTCATTCATTTCTACCTTTTCAGTCTCTCTTAAATTCTTTAATTACACGTCAAGTCATTCCATGCCGTACAGACTGTTTACGTGCAATTGGTGTCTGTAGAGCTCCAGCAGCATACTGGTGTGCTGTATTTGCTCTTGAAACTTTTGTTTGTTTGCTGTAGCTTCTTTGTGATTTTCTATGTCAGTAATCATGTTTCCTGTGAATAGACACGTTGATTTCTTCCTTTGCAATCTGTATGCTTTTTATTCCCTTTTCTTGCCTTATTGCACTGGCTAAGATATCCATCATGATGTTAAAGAGCAGTAATGAGAGCTAACTTCTTTGCTTTGTTCCCAATAGTAGAGAGAAAGCATTCATTCTCTCCCCATTGAATATAATAGTAGGCTTTTCATAGATGTCTCTATCAGGTTAAGGATGCTCACTTCCCTTCCTAGTTTGCTGAGAGATTTTATCAGACAGTGTAACTACTCCAGGACACAGCCAAGATAGTAATCTCTGCCTTGGTGAGTATGGACATTGCATATATCAAACTATGTTAAAGTTCAAAGTCAGAGGATACAGATACTCTTCCATTATCTCTGTAATGCCTTCTATCTCTTGGTTTTATTTCTTTACTATATATATATAAAACTATTAAAATGTTTGAAGCGGCTTGGTGCTGTCAGCCCCACCCAGGGTTCCCTGTGGGGTCCCTGTTCCCTTAATGCCCACTTAGCAGAGCTGCTCTCATCACCTTGATTGGCCTGCCTAGAACAATCCCCCTCATTTCCTCTTTGCAGTCATTTTAAATCTTATTCTAAGACAGACGGCTCCTGTCCAGTTGACGCCAACTCATGGAGACCTAGTGTTCAGCAGAACAAAACATTCCTGGCCCCGTGTCATCCTCATAGTCACTAGCAATTGTGGCTTCCAGGCCAGTCTGCCTCGCCGAGGGCTCCCTCCCCCTCGCTGGCCCTCTGCAGGGCCAGATTTGGTGCCCTCTCCAGCTGTTGCTCCCTGCTGACGAGTCAGACGGCTCGCTGCTGTTGTGCACGAGGCTTGCATTGGCTCATTTTCAGAAGTCAGTAACCAGGCTCTTCTTCCTAGTCTGAAAGCTCTGCCAAAGTCTGTTCGCCATAGGTGACCCTGCGGATAGAGTCACAACAGCACACAAGTCACCACAGGACAACACAGGCACCCTAGCAGATGGGTGGTGTGTTTCTTCCCTAGCCAAGTTCTTGTCCCTTCTTTTAGCCTCACTTCCATCCTTACTTTAGGGGTGTTTGTACCACGAAGCCTGGGGCCCACTTGATCTGGGAGACTTGAGGAAGCTTTTGTTCTCTGCAAGGTTTCCATTTTTCTGCTCCTGATGTTGCTGGGTCATACAAAGCTTCAGTTTCTCATACATTTACTACAATATTGTGACTAGTTCTTAGGGAACTGTATAAAGCTGAGGTGTTACTAATACTCTGACCCCAAAGAGATTCAAATCCACACAAATGGAGAGCTTGTTGGACATAATACAAATATTTTCATTAAACGTGGCTTTTTATAATCTAGAATCTAACCCTTCCCTTCCACATTCTTAACCTGGAAACTGTTTATGCCCCAGAGGCATTTTCTCCTTCCTTTAGCAAGGATTTACTGTTACATGACACTCCAGGTCACTGATAACCAGGCAGATTTTATAACTGTGAGGAGGGTGGCGGGGTGGAGAGAAGAAGGCATTTCTGCACACTTGCTTTCTGCTGCCTTCTGAAGACCAGGGCCATTGCCTCTGAGGTGTGGGAACTGTCACTCATTTTCCACAGCTTGAGACCGGGCCCCCAGGAACCAGTGCCACACAGTTCAGAAGGGGCAGGCGCCAAGGATCACACCCAGGTCTCCTGGGCACCAATTCAGCGCCCGTGTCTCCGCCCCACCTTTCTCCAGAGGAGACATGTCAGAGGGCTGGGGCAGCCAGGGAGAGGAGCCTGACTCGGCCGAGGCATTCAGGGAAGAGGGGCTTTCCATTTTCTTCATGGACCAGTGATGCTCCCAGAGCAGCACCTGTCTAACATCTGGACAGAAGCATCCGCCCCCTTTACACCACTTTGTGAACAGGCCTCCTCTTCACGTTTTAAGCAAGCCTTTCTTCTGCAGTGCGAAGTTTAACTTTTCTGTTAACTCTTCTAATTACTTTTAAAATTTCCATGTTACCTGTCAAGAAGTGCCATGATGAACACCCTCAGACATAAAGTGGGCCCTGTACCCCCTGTCTGAGAGTCAGGGCAGTGGCCGCAAAGAAGAGTCATCGTCCTGAACAGGGGGCCCTGAGCCCTACTGGCTGCCCACCGGCACCCGCCGCCCCGCCAAGTCTTTGTGAATGTAAAGAGGGAAAAACTAGGGGTAACTTTCTAGGGGTCTTTTAGAAAATGAGATTATGAAAGGAGCAACGAACTTGCTCTGACCCACGGAGCCTCTGAGGTGGCCCGTCATTCTCCAGAACCCCAAGAACCTGCCCTCCCCACACAAGCCTGTCTGCATCCACACAGGGAAAGCTTGAATAAGTCGAGACAGATTCTCAGACCTTGGTCAGCTCAAGAGGTGAAACCAGTTCTTGGCAGCTTCGAACCAAGAACCCAGGAACAGCAGGAAGGGACAGTGCGGGTGCAGGGAGCAGTCTACAGACCCCAGTTCCACCTTTCCCAAGCAAACCCCACTCCTCAGGACATGGCTGGAAATGCAGCCAGGTGCCTGGCCCCTTCAGAGTCTCCTTGAGCCTGAGGACCTTGGGACAAAAAGCACCAGCTTGGTTTAACTTGAATTATTTTTGTTTGTTTATTAAATTATGAAGATAATATATAAGCTTGGGGAAAGGGAGGGAAAAAGAATGAAAACAAATCTTAACCCATATAAAGGGTTTCAAACCAAGTAGAACTCTCTCCTACCCCTTCTCCCAACTCTCAGATAAAACCTCAGATCCCAGTTCTCTGGGGCTGCAGAGGCTTTAGCCATGATGTAAACACGAGGAGATGCCTTTTCTAGAAGTTTACATGTGCATGTACTGCTCTGTACCTTTCCTTTGTAATATATATATATATATTCAGAGTCTCTGCAAAGTAACGGTAGAGATTTGCTTCTTTCTTTTGATCTGCTATTATATTAGGGCTAAATATCAGAATGGTGTTGTTAGGTGCCATCAATCGGTTCGACCCATAGTGACCCCATGCACAACAGTAGGAAACACTGCCAGCCCCAGGCCACCCTCGCAATTGTGCCTATGCTTACGCCTGTTGCTGAAGCCTCTCTATCAATCCATCTTTTTGAGGATCTTCCCCTTTTTCAATGCCCCTCTACTTTACAAGCATAACGTCCCTCGGCGTGAACTAATCTTAATCTCTCCTGTCAGTGGACAAATTTCTTCTAAAATATATTTGTCATTTTGGCAGTCGGTGGTGCTTTAATATTCTTCACCAGCACCACAATTCAAGCGCATCTAACCTTCTTCAGTGTCCAACTTCCACATGCATGTGAGGCATTGAGAAAACCATGGCTGGGGTCAGGTGTGCCTTAGTCCTCAAAGTAACATCCTTGCTTTTCAATCCTCTAAACAGCTCTTGGGCAGATTTGCCCAATGCAATGTGCCATTTGACCTCTTGACTACTACTTCCATGAACATTGGTTGTAAATCCACACAATTTGAATATTTAATAACTTCAATATTTTTTCCATTTATCATGATGGTACCTATGGGTCCAGTTATGAGGATTTTTTTTTCTAAATCTAGAAACCAACCTTATTGCCATTTTATGGCCTTTCCTTCCAGTTTTACTTTTTAAAAAATTTATTTAATGACCATTTTATCAGGGGCTCCTACAGTTCTTATAACAATCCTTACTTTCATCAGCTGTATCAAGCATATTTGTACATATGTACATTTACTTTCTATTTGAGCCCTTGGTATCAGCTCTTCCTTTTTCCCTCCCTCCCCATTTCCTACCCTTGTGATCCCTTGATAAATTAGAAATTATTATTATTTTCATATCATAC
>NW_022103901.1:41305845-41307228 GCF_000313985.2 Echinops telfairi | reverse complement strand
TTTATGCTTGGTGAGTGTTGTTCTTCTGCCCATACTGGGTTTGCAAGGATCTTTTGTAGGGCTGGGTTTCTTGTAATGTATTCTTTGAAGTTTTTTTGCCTGGGAAGACTCTTACTTCTCCATGAATCTTGATCGATAATTTGGCTGGGTAGAATATTCTTGGGTTTGTGTTGTTTTCCTTCAGTTTTTGGAATATATTACACCACTCTCTCCTCTTCTTCAAAGTTTCTGCTGATAGATCAGCATATTCTTATTTGGAACCTTTATATGTGATTGCTTGTTTTTCCCTAGCTGCTCTCATGATTTTCTCCTTTTCCTCAAAGTTGGATAGTTTAACTATTGTGTGCCTTGATGACTTCTTCTTGGGATTCAGTCTAGCTGGTGTTCTTTCAGCCTCCTGAATGGTTGCCTGGTTTTCATTCATTAAGCTGGGGAAGTTTTCCTCCAAGAATTCTCTCACTATTGTTGCAGATGACTTCTTTCTTGTGTGTTCCTCTGGTAAGCCAATAATTCTAATGTTGTTCCCCTTCGTAGCATCAGACATATCTCTTAGGTTTTCTTCAGCTTCTCTGATGATCTTATTAGATATTTGTTCGTGTTTGTTAAAGTCTGCTTGGCTGTCCTCCAAGTCACTGATGCGGTGTTATGCTTCCTCCAGTTGATTCTCGAGGTTTGTGTTTCTGCTGCTGGTTTTTATCTCCTCCCTAAGCTCTTATATTTCCCTTTGTTGTATGGCCTTTATCACCCCTATCATTTCATCCTTTTTCTGTATTGTTTCCCTCATATCCTGTATGACTCCAAGCAGCATTCTGAAAATTTCTTTCTGTGGCAACTGAATGTCTGCTTCTTCTATGCATGTCGTTATGTTTGGGACATCTTCTGCCATTGCCTTTTGTTTCTCCTGTTGTTTTTTTTGTTGAGGTCATTGGGGCTGATGGCTGTTTGCCTTGTATTGTTTTAGAGGAACCAGGTGCCATTTTCCAGGGAGTCGAAGAGTACTGGCTCTCTCTGGGAAATTTGTAGGAATACTTCTTCGAATTGCCTACAGCTAATTTCACTCTGGAATTAACCTTCCACTTTATCCTCCTGTGGCTTCCCTCTCATGGGAGTGATCCAGAAGCCTGCTTTGGTGTTGCTGAGGTTGGGCAGAAGTTCCTGCAGCATCTTGGAGTGTTGACGAGTGTTAGCCAAGCTGCCTTAGGCACCCAGGCACACAGGCAGGAATTCCCCTGTAAGAAGTTGGGCGGACGGCTATCAAAAAGTATAGCGTCTGGGGTCTTAAAGGCTTGAAGGTAATCAAGCGGCCATCAAGCTTAGAAGCAACAAAGCCCACATGGAAGAAGCACACCAGCCTATGCAACCACGAGGTGTCGAAGGGATCAG
>NW_022103901.1:41302556-41304779 GCF_000313985.2 Echinops telfairi | reverse complement strand
CTGTGTTGAGAAAAAGCCCCTGAACAGCCCTCCAAGACTGTGGGGGATAGAGCGAAGAGAGGGAAACTAAAGTAGCAATATAGCTGAGCCCCGATCCCTGCCCATGGAGCTGCAAAGGTTTAGTCCCTGCCCCGAGGCGGCGGCAAGCTGTGGCTGTGTTGAGATAAAGTCCCTGTGATGTCTCCAAATTGTCCCGGCTCTGGCAGAGACAGTGGCAGGGCTAAGGTCAAGCCCTAGCCAGCCTCCACTGTGGTAAGCCAAAAGCCCCCAGCCCCTGAAAACCTTGTGGGTCTGTGCCTACTTATCTTTATGACGCTCCTCCTGCCTTCCAACAGTGATGAATTTCCCTCTGAGCAATCTCCTGGGCTGAATTCTGCGCAGTCCGTCTGATATGTGGTGCTCCATCGCCATCTTCCCTGAGGGCTTTATCTAACCTGGATTCCATATGTTGTGAGCGCTTATCTGTACCTGTGTATATGCTCTTGTCTAGTCAGAACTGAAAGGTAGGACTGGGGTCATGATGGTGGGGTGTGAGGAAGCCTCAAAGAACCAGAGAAATATGTGTGCTTCATTGGTGCTATACTGCACCCTGGTTAACTCATTCCCTGCTTGTGACCCTTCTGTGAGGGGATGCCCTATTGTGTACAGAGGGACTTTGGTTCTCTGCTCCAAACCCCAGTTATGAGGATTTTGCTCTTCCTTACATTGAGTTGTAACCCATACTGAAGGCTGCAATCCTTGATCTTCATCACCAAGTACTTGAAGTCCTCCTCACTTTCAGAGAACAAGGTTGTGTCCTCTGCATATTTCAGGTTGTTATTAAACCTTCCTCTAATCCTGGTGTCACATTTTTCTTCATACAATCCAGTCCTCTGATGATTTTGATCAGCATACAGATTAAATAAATATGGTGAGAGATTACAACTCTGTAATCCACCTTCCCTGGTTTTACACCATGTACATTCTCTTGTTCTGTTCACACAACTGCCTCTTGATCCATGAACACATTCCACATGAGCACAAGGAAGTGTTCTGGAATACCATTCTCTCAAGGTTGTCCTTTGTTTGTTATGGTCCACACAGTTGAGTGCCTTGGCAGAGTCAATAAAACACAAGTAAACATCTTTCTGGTATTCTGTGCTTTCACCCAGGTCCATCTGATGTCAGCAGTGATATCCCTTGTTCCACATCCTCTTTTGAATTTGGCCTGGACCTCTGGAAACTCCCTGTCAATGTACCACTGAAACTGTTGTTGGATAATATTCAGCAAAATTTTACATGCATGATCTTGCTCTGTAATTTGAATATTCCATTGGGCCACATTTCCTTGGAATAGATACAAGTAAGGCCTTCCTCCATTCAGTTGGCCTAATAGCTGTCCTGCAGATTTCCTGGCATAGACAAGTTCATCAGCTTGATGAAACACTTCAATTGGTTTTCCATCAATCCCTAGATGCTTGTTTTTGGCAAATGCTTTCAGTGCAATTTGAACATCTTCCTGAGTACCACTGGTTCTTGCTTATATGCTACCTCCTGAAATGCTTGAATATAGACTAGTTCTTTTTGGTACAGTAAATCCGTGTGTTCTTTTCATCTTTTGATGCTTCCTGCATCATTCAATATTTTGCCCATAGAATCTTTTAATACTATAACTCAAAACTTGAATTTTTTGTTCTGAATTCTTCAGTTAAGATATGCCATGTGAATAATTTACTTTTGAGGACAGCACTGAAGCTACAGCTCAGAGAGGGGGATGTTTCATCAGAGCAGATGGGAGCAAATGGGGGGGGGGCGCAGGAAGAGAGAGTGGAGCACATCCTGGCCCACAAGCCTTGGGGATGATGTCCCTGCTCAGAGCAGCCAATGCACAGAGAGGACCATGTAGCTGGCCCTACTGCGAGACATGACATCCATCGCTGAACCATGGCCCCTCCGACACAGGGTGGAAATTGCCCCTGATCTGACCCCACCACACCTAGGCAAAACACTAAGGACGTGCAGCAGAACAGCAGGGGGAGAGGAGCAGAGAGGTCCTGAGGGAGTACCAAAAACAGACTTTGGGGTCAGGGGCATGGCACCCCCTCAGACTCGACCGGAAAACACTCCTAAAGGTCAACAGACAAACCTTGAACTATTTACAGGCTTTTCTTTTTTCTGTTACTGGTTTTTTGTTGGTGGTGTTTTCTTTTGTTGCTTTGTTTTGCTCTTATTTTTGTGCATGTT
>NW_022103901.1:41292584-41301319 GCF_000313985.2 Echinops telfairi | reverse complement strand
GAAAGCAAATGTTTTGAGAATGATGATGGCAACAAATGTACAAATGTGCTTGACACAATGGATGGATGGATGGATTGTGATAAGAGTTGTATGAATCCCCAACAAAATGGTTTTAAAAAATGATATGCTGTGCAAGTTCCTTTCTTTGAGTATTCTACCTCTAGGTGTCTGCACATTTCATTATACTATTGACTTTGTCTTCTCGAGCTGCCCTTTGAAATTTTCTATTCATCTCTTGTCTTCATCATTTCTTCCTTGTGCCTTAGCTACTCTACAGTCAAGAGCACGCTCAGGGTCTTCCCACAGCTCATCAGGTCTGCTGTCTTTAGTGTTCTTCAAATCTGTGCTTCAGATGTTCGTGAAATTCAGGTGGGAGAAACCCGAGGCTGTATTTTAGCTCATTGGCTAGTTCTCATTTTCTTCAGCTTCAGCAGGAACTCACTTATGAGCGATTGGTGGTGTGTTTTACAGTCATCCCCTGACCTGGCCTCGATTGCTAATAATGAGTTTCTCCATTGTCTTTTCCACAGATGTAGGCAATTTGATTTCTGTGTATTCCATCTGGAGAAGTCTGTGTGTTATACATAGTCGTCTCGTTTGTTGTTGAAAAAAGATATTTTGTTATGAACAAGTCATTGGCCTTACAAAAGTCTATCATGTTATCTCCAGCTTCATTTCTATCACTAAGTTCATATTTTCCAACTCCTGCTTCTTCCTTTATTTCCAATTTTAACATTCCAATCACCAATAATTATCAGTGCATCTTGATCGTATGTTTGATCAACTGTTGTTAGAATTCTTCAGTTGCTACATTACTAGCTTTAGTGGTTGGCGCATACATTTGAATCATAGTTGTATTGATTGGATTTCATGAAGGCAGGTAGACCTAATCCTATCTCAGACAACATTGTACTTGAAGATCTGACTGTGCTGTTTGACAGTGACCGCAGGCATTCCTCTCGATTGTGTCAGTCCCGGAACAGTGAGCCGTGTGATTTTCATACTCAGAACTTCCAGTGCCAGTCTGTTTCAGCTCGCTAACACCGAGGATACTGATCTTATGCATTCCATTTCATTTTTAATGACTTCCACATTTCCTAGCGTCACACCTCGTACATTGCATGTTCCGATTACTGATGGTTGTTTGTAACTGCCGCTTCTCACCTTGCGTTGTGACTCATCAGAAAATGACGATTCTGAAGACTCATTCCTACGGGCTTTACTCCATTCAGATCACCATGTCCATTCTCCTTTGAGAAAGCATCTCCTTCCTAGTCACATTTCAAGTCCTTCAGACCCAAGAGGCCCATCCTCCTGCACATCTCCAGCAGTGTTCTGCTTCCATTCATTAGGCCTGCAGTATCTTACTGGCAGTGTTCCCAGGCAACGCATAAGGTTTTCAGCGGCTACTGTCTTCAAAATGGGCAGCCAATTCCTTCTTTGTTGTCTGTTCTTAGTCTGGAATCTCTGCTGAAGCTTGTTCACTTTGGGTGACCCTGCTGGCATTTGAAATACCAGTGACATTGCTTCCAGTGTCACAGTAAGACATGAGCTGTCACAGTCCACAAACTGACAGACAATTGAGGGAAATATCAAAATATTTACCTCTTAGTCACTAACAATGCAGCTAAAGGGAAATGACACAAAATTTGACAGAATCACGAGGGAACTTCAAATAGTTCATGGGGGAAAAATCCCATTAGCTTCCCATTCTGTTTTTCTAAGAACTTCTTGCAACTCCTTTGTACAGCAAAGACTTTACCAAGCCTTTGGGAAACAGACAGAAATCAAAAAGGTCAAAAAAAATTAAATAGGCCAAAAAAAAAAAAAGGAAAGGAAAGAAGAATATTGACATAGAAGAGTTTAATCATACCAGGTACAAATAAAAGAGCTCTTGTAGAGTAGTGGACTGCGCATTGGGCTGCTAACCACAAGGTCAGTGGTTCAAAACCACCAGCCCCACCCAGGAGAATGCTGAGGCTGTCTATTCTCATGAAGAGCTGCATTCTCAGAAGCACGCAGGGACAGTTCACACTGCCCTGCAGGATCACTGGGAGTCAGAATTGATTCAGTGGCAGTGAGGCACAGTGAGACAAGTTTGGTTGAGGGACAATATGAGGGGTATTCACAAAGTTCATGGAAAACATTTTTGCACAAATTTTTTGGAGCTTTTCATATGACAAGATCAGCGTTCAGCCATGAGAAAGGTCTGTTCCTTTCTGGCTCACCTGGCCGTATAGGAAAGCTAATGACTCCGTGGCTGGAAGGAAGTCTACAGAGACTAACCAGGGCTCTGCCCTGGCGTGGTCCCCGTCCTCAGTGCAGTTCTCAAGTTCATCTTCTCGGTCCCTCCGTTGCCGATGCCTCTTTGGCCTACCCGCTGAATTTCTACCTTACAGTTTTGTGTCTGCTGTAATTGCTCGTTCCTGCCGTTTAATTTGAGGCAGAACTTTGGGGCTGGTTTTCATAAGCTCCAGGAGGCAGTTTTCGGGTGGGCATTCCTCCCAGGGGAGGGGAGCCACTGATCTTCACTACCTTTCTTGCCCTGTCACCATGACGATGAGTGGGTCCCTGGGAGCTCGCAGGGTGCTGGGACCATGTCCTCCCCAGCTGGGGTTTCTCTACAGGAGTTAGGCACTCAGCAGAGGGGGAGCGAGAGCATCTGCCATCTGTTTCACAGGTGATCGAGAGAAGAGCATATGGGCATGTGGTTCACAGCTCTTCTCCTCAGGAGCGAAACCAGTGCTTCTGCATGTTGCTTTCAGGTGCCGCTGAGTCAGTTCCAACTCATAGTGACCCTGCGAACAGCAGAAGGAAGCACTGCCAGCCCGGGCCGTCCTCGCTGTCCTCACAGGTGTTCTTATGTTCAGCCCATCGTGGCAGCCACTGTGTCAGCCCATCTTGTTGAGGGCCTCCCTCTTGTTCCCTTCTACTTAATAAGCTAAAAGCCAAACCCACTGCCGTGGGGCCGATTCCAACTCATAGCAACCCAATAGGATTTCTGAGACGTAAACCCTTACAGGAATAGACAGCCTCATCTTTCTTCCTCGGAGCAGCTGGTGGGTTTGAACTGCCAACCTTGTGGTTAGCAGCCACAATGCCAGCTGGGCTCCTTTTATATTTAATAGACAACCAATCGTTGTTAACTAAATGCCAAAACCAAAAACCAAACTCACTGCCATCAAGTCGAAACAACTCATAGCAGTTCTATAGAGGACTGGGTGCAACTGTCCCTGTTGGTTTCCGAGACTAGCTAACTGCTATCAAGTGGACTCTAACTCATAGCAACCCACCACCTATTTACACCACAACAAAACGTGGCCCAGCCCTTCTTCATCCTCACAGTGGCCATCACTGTGGCTCTTGTCCCAGTTCATCTTGCCACAGATCACCCTCACCCTCTAAGGCATTGTTACAGAGGGAAAGGAAGCTGGGCGTCAAAGGAGAAAGGTCCTGCTTTCCCACACTCGCCAGGGCTTTGTCCAGAGAGCCCTGTCCATGCTGAACTTAGGATGATGCTGACCTTTGTGCCTTCTTTCACTAGTACGGGAACGGAAGCTCCTTTCTCTCTGATTAGTGGGGCATTTGGCAAGACGAAAATGCAGATTCTTCTTGCCTTCCACTTTGGATCAGTGCATCCCTAAAGATGCGCACAGTCAGCCAGGCCACGCGTGTACGGATGGTTCCCATAGAACAAGCAAGGCATTTGGGGTTGAGAACGACGTTGTTGTTTTTGCTTTTAAACTTTCTGTGGTGATTCAGGAGCCCTGGCGGTGTAGTGGGTACGTGTTGGGCTATGATTACATGTTCAGCAGTTCAAAACCAGCAGCAGCTCCTCAGGAGAAAGACTGGGCGTGGGTAGTCTCGGAAACCCACAGTGCGCACTGTGAGTCGGCACTGACTCATGGCAGTGAGTTTGAGGATTTGAGTACCGTGATTTAGGTGGAGATTGACAGAGCAGATCATCAGTTTTACATTCAACAATAAACACACATGCTTTATATCCCACCTCAGCCCCCATACTGGACCATCCTTGTCCCATTTCTTCCCAGTGTTTCCTGGTTCCAACCCTTCTTCCTTAACCCTCTGATCTTGGGTACATGCTGCCCTTTTGATCTTAAATGGTTGGTTATTCACGCACTGAAGGGAGTCCAGTCAGCCATAATCTTGGGGGTCCTCTCAGTCTATTTGACTGGTCTCTTTATGATTTGGGGCTCTATTCCTCCTTCTCCCACTCTCTCCGGGGCCTTCTTGTGGCATCCTCGTCAGAGCAGCTGGTAGTGGTAGCCGGCACCATCTAGTTCCCCTGCCTCATTGTGGTGGAGACTGATGTTTGTGTGGCCCGTTCGTCCACTGGGCCATTGTCATGACTTTGGGTTTTCATCACTTCTTTCCTCTGGACCAGGAGAGGCCAGCGTTTGTCCTTTAGGTGGCTCCTCACAAGCTTTTTAAAATCATAGTCTCTGCTCACCGCAGTGAGATGTAGAACACTGTCTTTGTGAACCGTGCTGTGTCTGCTCTTCCAGGCCCAGGAACTCATTCCCTCGAGGTGTTTGCTCTGTCTAAGATGTTTTCGTCGCTTTGTCCCCTGTGTTCTCCACCACATACCCATGTACAAACATCCTCTGTCAGACCTAGATGTATTCATGGTGTACTCCCACTCTCCCTCCCACACGATCCACGTGTCTCCTCACAGATCACTGAGCTTGCAGGAGCTTACGTACGTGGAGCCCTGCTCACCCTGCTGCTCTGACTCCTGTGCACGTCTCAGCAACACGCCCCCCAGGGGACACAGGGTGGTTCTGAGAGAGCAGGAGAAGGGCGCAGCTCTTTGACTTACTTTGACATCTAAACAAGGGATAGAAATCCGGCTTCGTTGCTAATCATTCAGTGTTGGGGCCCCTGTTGAAGCAAGCAGCTAATGCACTTAGCCACTAACTCAGGGGTCCCCAAACTTTTAAACGGGGCCAGTTCACTGTCCCTTAGACCATTGCAGGGACAGACTATAGTTAAAAAACAAAAAACAAAACAACTGTGAACAAATTCCTATGCACACTGCACGTATCTTATTTTGAAGTAAAAAAACGAAACGGGGCAAAAACACCCGGCACGCCGGATAAATGTCCTCGGTGGGCCGCATGTGGCCCGCGGGCCATAGTTCGATGTCCCCCTGCACTAACTGAACGTCTGACCATTTGAGTATAAGCAGAGAGGCCTGGTGACCTGTGGAGCACAAATCTACTCTGGCCCTCATGGGGCCTCCATGAGTGAGAGCCCGGGGAGCCTGTGGGGGATAGGATTACTGGGTGTTAGGACTGAGCCACTCCCTCGCCCCTTCAGGTGGGTCAGAGGCCATGAGGATGTTGGACTTCTCAGGACAGGAGCTCAAATCAGAGGGATGGCCAGCAGTCCCAGGTCCCTTCTTGTCCTGCTCGCTAGTAATCACATGCTGCAGTCCCCATGTGCCTGGCGAGGTGAGCTCTAGACGAGTGTGCTGTCAGTCTTGGGTTCGTGCATGCACACATAGCCTTCGGCCCTCTCAGACCTGGCCTTGCTTTTCTAGGGACGCCCTGGCGGAAGGAGCAGACAGAGGACCTGCAGCGGGTGCTCGAGGATGTGGACAGCGAGATCCCGCTGGTCTTCGTTAGCGGCAACCATGACATTGGCAACAGCCCCACCGCCGAGTCCGTCTCGGAGTTCTGCCAGACCTGGGGAGATGACTATTTCAGCTTCTGGGTCGGGGGTGTCTTCTTCCTCGTCCTCAACTCCCAGCTCTGGTTCGATGCGTCCAGGTGCCCCACCTTGAAGCAGGCCCAGGACCGGTGGCTGGAGGAGCAGCTGGGGGTCGCGGGGCAGTGCAGGTGCCAGCATGCCATCGTCTTCCAGCACATCCCACTCTTCCTCCAGACCATCGAGGAAGAGGACGACTACTTCAACCTCACGGCGTCGGTCAGGCGGGAGATGGCAGACAAGTTCACCAAAGCAGGTAGGGGCCTGGGGCCATAGGGGCCTGTGGGGAGGGAAGTTGGGAAAGGTGGATTTCCAGAACTTTCATCGACTCTGGCCTATAGGATCACTGTGAGTCAGAATGGGTTTAATGGTAGGTGGTGGGGAGGGATGAGGGGAGCGGGGCCAAATCCAGTTCTACCTCTCACTGGCTGTGTGGCCTTGCTCACAGCCTGCTGAGCCTCACTTTCTCTATCTGTGAAAAGGGGGTAGTAGTAGCAGCTCTCATAGGATGGGTGTGAGGTCCTAACAAGAGGCCTGGGGAAAATCCAGACCAGCACCGGGCACTCAGGAATCGGGAGTAGCAGGAGGGCCTTCGCCTGTGTTCAGAAAGCAGAACTAGCTCCAGGCTGGGCGAGCCAGCAGTCATGAGGTGTGACTTTACGGTGTGTGTGTGGGGGGACTCCTCAGTTTGCTGTGAGCGAGATGAAGAGTTGGGAGGGAGGGAGCACGTGTTCAGTCTGGCTGCACCCTGCTGCAGGGTTGTAGCTGAAGAGACGTCTGACACTGCAGGTGTGTACACACACTGACAGCACCCTGTGCTCTTGACACAGCGTTGGAGTCTGACTGTTCTGGGCGTGGCCCTAGCCCACACACCCCCGTTTCTCCCAGCCGTCCCCAGGGCTCCTCTCTCAAGACATGCGCTATTGTGGGCGATTTCCTACAGGACAGCAACGATGCAGCAGGAGGCCAGTGTGACAAGTGGGCACCTCTTGCCTTGACCTATGCCCTCCTTTCAGACCTTCCCAGAGGGTGCCCCTCCCTCTTCTCAGAATCAGTGCCGTGTGTGTGTGTGTGTGTGTGTGTGTGTGTGTGTGTGTGTGTGTGTGTTGTGGGTGCCGGGAGAAGCGTCCTGACCCTGGTAGCCAGCAGACCTTTCAGGGAGCGGCAGCCCTCGGTGCCGCTTTAAATGTGTTCATACTTAGTCACACAAAGCTGAGCTGCCTGTGTCCGAGAAGCAGGTGACAAAAGCCTGCGTAATTGGAGGTGTTTGCCTATGAAGGCCTTTGAAATCATGCTCCGTGCTTGAGGTAGCTCAGAGAACCCTTCTGAGGACAGGGGAAAAGTAATAGGGAGACGAGTCTGTGCCCTGGAGAAAGCACCCCACAGGGTTCTCACTGGGTGGCTTTACAGAAGTACATCGCCAAGTCTTTCTTCCAAGGCGCCTCTGAGTGGCTGGAACCTACAACAGTGTGCTTAGCTGAGTTTGTTCACTCACTCTGTGCCCAGGTGGTGCACCCCACGGTATGGTGGAGCAAATGCCACCCCAGACTCCCAGAGATGGAATCCTGTGGGTCTGTAGAGCTCCAGCCGGGCTTCCTGGGGAGAAGCTTGCTAACCAGGCAGAGTCCCGGAGTGTGGCACCCCTCAGACCCTGCAGCACTGAAAGCTCAGGAATCAGATCTGTGGACATGCCCAGAGCCCGTCTGTGTCTCCAAGGTGAACTCATGATTGCAGCTCCCAGAGGCTGATGTCTGCCCCAGAGTGCCAGTGCATTCATTGCAAGCAAGGCTGCGCCATTCACATGGACGCCAGCCATGTGCACAGTCTTTCCCCAGAGGCAGAACCGCATGGGAAGCCACTTTATCACCAGAAGATGGCTTGGTAAGCAGGAGGCAGAGGGGGAGGTAGTGTCGTTACCCCGCTCCTAAAGGCACTGGCTCGGGACCCCTGATGAAGACACCGCCGGGAGGGGCCGTCCTGCCCAATGGGTTCCTTTTATGATGGTTTGAATGAGCGGTTTTGTGTTCAACAGCACATCTTGTTTCGTGGCACGATTGTGGATCTCGGTGTAGCAGTGCTCCTCCACATCCTCTCTGCGTCCCCAGCTGCCATCAGACCTTCCTCACTGCCCCTTCCTGCCTCCTGGCTTTTGTCCCGGAGCAAATGCTGCCCTGCTTCGCTCATGTGACTATACTGAGAAGTACCTCCCTCATGGGTGATGTATTCACTGTCTTGCCCCGTCAGTTGTTTGGCTGAAAGTTAATCCCTCAGGGCTGGCGGAGGGGGAAGGGGACGTGGGGCAGGGGGCTGTTTCACATCCAGGCGTAAAGGTGTCTAAGAGCCACAGTTTCCCGGGCTCCACCAGTCTCTGTCAGACCAGTAAAGCTGGTCTTTTTGTATGATTTGAATTGTATTTTACTTCTTTTTCCCCTCCCTCTTTATCCAGAACTGTATTATCCTCATCAGAGCAGTCCAGAGTAGTAGCTGGGCATCATCTAATTCTTCTGGTCTCAGGCAAGAGGAGGCTGAGGTGCATGGGATCTCCCAGTCCTTAGGATTCATTGTTTCCGGAGCCTTTGCTCGTTACCCTTTGCTCTGACTGAGGAGAAGCCAGTAGTTGCATCTTAGCGAGTGACCGCCTGGCCGCTCTAAAGACCGGAGTGCTTGTGACGTGTTTTTAATCCTGCTCTGTGGCAGGCACTTGTTGTTCAACAGTAGATTTCTCATTCTTGAAGCAGACTTGGGTTTGATTCCTGACCAGTGTACCTTAGATGGAGCCACTGCTCGTCTGTCAGTGGAGACGGGCGTGTTGCTATCATGCTGAATATATTTCAGCCAAGCTCTCAAACTAAGGCAAACTAGGAAGAAAGGCCTGGTGATCCACTTCTGTTAATGAGCCAGGGGAAGCCATATGGATCACAACAGCCCAGACCACACTGGTCACAGGCAGTTTTGTTCCTTGTACGTTTGGCCCTGGTGAGCTGGGGGCAGCTGGATGGCCCCTA
>NW_022103901.1:41290124-41291975 GCF_000313985.2 Echinops telfairi | reverse complement strand
TGCTCTTTCCCAGGAGAAGACAGAGTGAGTTCCCCCCTTAGGGCTCACCCATACCACCTGGGCTCCCCGCCAGTGCTCTTTCCCAGAGGACCTGCAGCGGGTGCTCGAGGATGTGGACAGTGAGATCCCACTGGTCTTTGTCAGCGGCAACCATGGCATTGGCTTGCGCTCCACCTGGTAGCTGCCAGGTGAGGCCCATGAGCCCTCTTCCCCACCTCCCCACCAGAACGCCGAGTGACCCTTGAGCCATTTCCGTCTCACCTGGCTGACATGCAGACCTGCTCCTCAGCTTACACACACTCCAGTATTTACTGGTCCACGTGCCACAGGAGCATATCTGCCTCTGGGAGGCTTGGCTCAGATGTGAGCCTGGACACATGAGCCAGGCTGTGAGGCACAAATGGCAGCTTGAGTAGCCACAGGCAACCTTGGTCTTGTGTGTCCTCTCTGGCTCCCTGCCCACATGCTCTGAGACCTCCTTCCAGCAGGAGACAGTGGTCTTTTCTTGGCCACTGGCCTCAGCATTGGCACCTAAAGGCCCTGAACCAGGGCCTGCAGTCATCTCCCTCCCTGGCCTTTGTTTAATGGCCTCAGATAGACACCAGGCCCTGGGCAATGTCCCAGAACACCTGACCCATGCTGGTCGCAGCTGTAGTGCAGTTGGGTGACCTTTGTGCCGTGGAAGGACAGGTGGGGATGGGGTGGGAGGGAGGAATGGGAAGAGGGGGGTCTTGGTGGGGCCGTTTGCATCCCACCTTGTGAATGCAGAAACTCGCTCAAGTCACTGGACTTGACATCACTGGAACTCATTTTGGAAAGCCAATGTTAACGTGGGATCTTGTAAACTTGGTAGCCAGAAGGGACATGATCAAGTCAGAGTGCTGCTTCCCCTTGCCTCAGGCCCCCCTTCCAGCCCAGCCCACCCCCAGCAGACCAGTCCCCAGCACTGTTGCAGTCACACCTGTCTCCTGAGCTGAAATGCCAGGGCTCCAAAGCCTTCTGGAAGCTCATCAGAATCTCAGGGTAGCTGTTAATTATGATAATTGTGTTGTCACAAAATAGCCTGGTAAAGAGCCTGTCCCTCCCCAGAGCACCGTGCAGGAAAACCCTGCCTCCTCCCAGCGAATCCAGAGAATAACTCTGAGTCACTGTGTGGGACGAACAAATGATTTCATAATGCACATCAACAGTCAGCTCTCAGTGTTGCATTAATTTTCAAAATAACGGATGAGGGAAACGAGGAGGAGGGGTGTCCCTGTAGCAGGGCCACCTCATGTCAGGGACACACTCTCCAGGCAAGCCCCGCCTGCTTTCCTTAGCACACGTTTCCCTAGAAACAGAAGCGTTCGTTCCAAGTCGGCTTCAGGAGCTCATGAAAAACCTTCTTTGCATGATATAAAAAACATTGTTAGTAGTCGGTGCATATCAACAGGCACCCAGGCCGGGCACATGCTCACATATGGAATCGCACCCATTATCTTCTGGGAGATTGGCAAGTTCATCATGCCCACGTGATGGAGAAACTGGTTTTCCTCTTGGTCCCCCTGACTCCCAGCTGGAGTTGAGCGCACAGAGGGCAGGTAATAAAACCGGGGTGAACCTGGTCGTCGTCTCCATCCTTCCTGCCTTTTCCAGTCTGTGACCGGACTAACATGGATACCAATTTAGAATGCAAACTTGAAAAGCAAAATACCTCTCTCTTGAACTGGCCGGTTCCCTTGAGGTCTCCACATCTGGTCCTTGTCTCTTGTCCACATGGAGATTAGGGCTGTGTACGAGGGCGCCCAGAGCAAATTTGGCAAGTATGCAAAATCCCAAGAAGGTGATCTTTGCTGCGAAAGTTAACGAGTA
>NW_022103901.1:41286123-41289271 GCF_000313985.2 Echinops telfairi | reverse complement strand
GCACATGTTGTGAGACGGAGAGGTTGCTCCTGGGGCCCAGTTGAAATGTTTAAGGTGCTGGTTACGTGCTGCCGGTGAGCTTGCCGCACCCCCAACTCGTGGTGACCCGACACACAATGGACGAAAACACTGCCCAGGCTGCCCTCTGGTGAGTTGCAGATGAGCCACCGTGTCCATAGGGCTTGTCATGGCTGATTTTTGAAGTAGATTGCCAGGCCTTTTTTCCTAATCTGAAAGCTCCCCTGAAACCTCTTTGTAACCCATGAGCCATTCCTGGCAGATGGGTGGCGGTTGTGCATGTGATATATTGCTAGAAATGGAACCCAAGCCTCCTCCTGAGCCACCATTGCCGCCAGCGTGTTGCATCATGTTGCTTTCAACACATATTCGAAGGAACTAGGAAGTTAGTAATCGCATAGGCAGCCTCACAGCCAGTAAAGGGGCGGCAGCCCAGCAGCGAGGCCGCTGCTTCAGCACTGGACTAGCCTGAGTCAAGGGATCCCTGGACCGCTTCCCAGCCAGGTTGCCCCAGCTGTACTGGAAAGGTCTTTCCGCCTTAGTTTGCTTACCTGTGAAAGGGGAGTGTGCATCCCAGTCCCATCGGAACCATGGTGGTGCAGTGGTTGAGCACCTGGCTGCTAGTGGAAAGCTCAGTGGTTCAAGCCCATCAGCTGCTCCACAGGAGAAAAATGTGGCTTTCGTAGGCACCACGGTCTTGTAAACCCCGTGGGGCACTTCTGCACCCACTTTCCCCTTCTCTTCTTGGTTTTAGGGTACAAATGTTGACTGTTCGGTCTCAAATTGATGTTTATTCTTTTGTTTTTTTTAAGGAGAACTATAATCATGAGTAGCAGAGTTCCATTTATTTTTTTAATATGCACTGCAATAGTTAATGCCTTGGTTAGCATACTTTTGCAGGAATAATTTTATAGGCGTAGTTTTCCAAATCTAGTAACTGCTTACGCAACCATGGCAATCTTCCTCAGTGCCCTCTGCTTAAATGTGTGTAAAAACCACACTTTCCACATTCCCTTTTCACCAGCAGTCACGTGAGAGCTCACATGAACACTCACAGAAACTTCTTTCGGGGTGGTGGTGGGAGGGGGTCGGCGTGCGACATTTCACCCCGGATCAATGTGGAAAGTTTATGTTTCAAGGGCTGGTCTGTCTTGTGCTTCGATCCACTCGCTCCGAGCCATCACGCTGTGGTCGCCCGATAGCTATGTGCTTCGTTCACTGCAAACAGGGTAAGGAACCAAGTGCCAGAGCTACATCTGCTGTGAAGGAATGGGTAGCATTTCTCACTTTGGAGGTATCCTTAACAGTTGGGCTAATTAAAGTTAAAATTAAGTCCCAACGATAAATATTTATAAATTGAGAATCTGGCGTGTGGAAATGTGTACTGTGGGAGCCTGAAGTCAAGTCAACATTTATTCATTCAACAAATCGCATCAGCCCTGAGCAGGGCGCTGGGTGCTCAAGGACACACCGCATCTAGAAGGGCCCCTGGTTGGTGATAGACAACTTGTGAGCTCCACGTTGGAAATGCTGAAAACCCCCCATTGCGACGTGGTCTCCAGGGCCACGGGGAATAGCAGTGTCTGTTGACGTTTAGGAAGTCAAAATATTCTCGCTTTTTTAAAAGTCATTTATTAAAACTCCTAATTAGTGTCATTTTGAAATTAGCAATGAGGTTTTTTTTGTAAAATTCAAGTATCTCTAGCTTGGCTAAGCATTCTCAATTCTTTACGCAACCCACTGCCGTGGAGTCGACTCCTACCCATAGCGACCCTTCAGGGCAGACTAGAGCTCCTCCCTGTGGGGTTTCCAAAGCTGCAGATCTTTACAGAAGCAGAAAGCCTCGCTCAGCCAGGCTCTGTCTTCTCGACATAAAACAAGTCGCTGTCCAGGCAACTCCAAGTCATTGCGACCTCGCTGTGTTCCACGGTTACCGAATTTACCGAGCAGGTCTCTGAGGAGGCTTTTTGTAGGCCCTTGCTCTTCTTTCTGCTTGGAACGTAGAGGCGGTGCCTGGAAACCCAGCTGCCGTCTTGCAGTCCCAAGAACAGGAGAGCAGAGAGACAGAAGAGGCTGAGCCCTCAATGAGGTCCTTGGGCAGTTGCACCAACGCAGGACAGCTTCTCTCCTTTCTTCCTGTGGGACTTATCCTCCCCATATGTAAGTCCCTTAGCCCTGGCAGCAGAATGTAATCCTGACTCATGGGGGCCAGAGTGGAGGGCCGGACTGGAAAGGTTGAGGGCCAGGAGACCAGCAGCCATTGTGGGCTACACAAGGATGGAGAAGAGGGCAGTGTGAGTAGGCAGCTCCACCTCCCTGCGTGGTGTGTGGTCCTGTGGCTGCTGGTCCTGGTAAGCCCACAGTGGGGGCGCAGGTGCTGGGGGAAAGCAAGTCAGTCGGGTTTGCAGTGCCGTTAGTAACGTCCAGTCTCCAAGCTTCTGAGACCCAAGCCTGGGAAATGGCTTGGAATCATGGTCAGGCGGGATGACTGAAGCTGCAGCAGAAACTGAGGTCGTCCAGCAACAGATGTGCTGAGGTCATGGCCAGAGCCCCAGGCGTTGCCACCAGCAGGGCACCCCTGGAAGCTGAGAGATGCTTCAAGGACGCTCGGCCTCCAGCGCTGTTCCTCCAGTCACGGACCCAGGCAAGGCTGAGGCCCAGGGCCCACTCCTCCCCTTGCACACTCCACTTTCCCCATCTGTGAAGCATTTCCCTCCCGTGGCTTGCCACCACCTCTTGTCTCCCCCCTCGAGTATTTTTGGATGACTTTCCAATTTGATACATGAACATTCCATCAGTCAAAACAATCTTTCTAATGAGCCTCTTGTCCTGACAGCTGTGTTTGGGACCGGGCTTGGAAACCAGGGAATGGAAATTGAGCAAGTTGTCCGTCCTGGATTGAAACCCTAGTGTGTGCCCTGCGTACCACCACACACACACAAGCCAGCTAGCGTCTCTTACAAAGAGAGAGGAAATTGTGAAGCACGAGCAAGATGTAATTTGTGGGAATGGGATGGGGGCGGAGAAGCATCTGATCAATTACTTCGAGTATAATTACTGATGGTGAACGAGTACGTGCCTCCTGGCTTCCTGCTTCGCCACCTCAGAACCATTGATTCTCGTCTCTCAC
>NW_022103901.1:41279856-41281146 GCF_000313985.2 Echinops telfairi | reverse complement strand
CTATGAGTCAGAATCAACTAGACAGCAGTCGGCTTGGTTTCTGTTTTCAAGATCTGAGAGGGCAGCTCTGAGATACAGTGGTGCATCCTGGGCGAAACAATGAAAAGGTGAGTAGAAGCCAATCACATATCCTCCAGTGCATCATGTCTTGATGTGTAACATATCCTCCCTGTGCATCACGTCTTCCTGAACACCGGTGGAGGCAGACTTGCGAAGAGGGGCGCAACCTTCCTCAGGATCCCTCCCACCCCCACAGATTGGCGCTTGAGTACTGAGTAGGTCAGTTCGAAGGTCATTCCCCCACCCCGGCACCTCAGAATACAGGCCTGGTGATCGATCTGCTTCTACCAGGCAGTCCTACTCTGCACTCATGAGGTTTCTTTGTCAGAATCAGCCTGGGAGCAACAGAAATAGTGAGCATTTGCATTGGTGGGTGCAACGAGTCAGGACAGCATTCATAACACACATACAAAACCTGGCACCCAGACTCCGGGCTTGTTTCTGTAGATCTGTGGCTATTGTTTGTACTCTCAGGGACGGGGCGCTGAACAAAATCAGAAACGGAAAGGCGGATCTTTCTTTGTGCTCTGGATCGCTACGATGTTTCTTTTTAGCAAGCATGTGTTTGCTTTGATTTTGGTATTTATTTTTACTTTTTATTTGACAATATTTTCAAGCATACAGAGAAGTTGCAAACCTAAGAGTAGTAGAAAGAACACCAATTTGCCCTTTGCCTAAATTTCGCCATGGCAGACACCATCCTCCCATTGCTTCCCTGTGTGACGCTCTGCCAGAGCGTGGACAGACTGGTACACTTCCACCTGATCCGTTTCGGGGCGTGGTCTGTGTCATGGGCAAGCACTGCGACGTTGTCTCCCTTCTCCTTATGCAGCAGGTAGCGTGTGATGTTGGCGCTTTTGTCCTGGGCTTTAGTCTTGTGTCAGTTTTTCTTGGAGAACAGTTCCTATTGGCTCATCTGGATCTTCCTCCACCCTTGGAAGGGGTGCGCCTTGTGTGGGGCCCCAGTTTATCCATCTGCTTTCCTAGGGCAGCAAAGCCAGCAGAGATCAATAATAGGAAGAAATAACTGTCACCTTAGTGAGCGGAGGCCTTTCATGTGCTTAAGGGGCAAAGCAGGGTGCAGAGAAGGGGGTGCCCTGGGCTCACCGTCCCCTGCCAGATGATGGGCATGCTATTTAATCTCTCAGCCACTAGCATTGCTGTGACACAAAGCCACAAGGGGAAGACTGCAGAGGGCAACGTGTGTTTCCTCACATTCAGGGGCCTGGA
>NW_022103901.1:41265596-41278139 GCF_000313985.2 Echinops telfairi | reverse complement strand
AAACCTGAATGGCGGCTGTCTGTCGAGGCATATCTGTAGCTGCAGGAGGGGTGATTTCTACCTGCTCTGGAAGCTCACACCCAACATGCCTTCTCCTTCATTTATGACTCACTTTCTTTGCCAACAGCTAAGGCAGAATAAATTGCGTGTGATTAAGGACTGACGACACAATTTTCACCAGGACAACAGACCACGTAAAGATGCACGGTGTTGTCTGCAGCACGTAATCACACTGGGTAAAAATAAAAGCTATCCACTCCTCAGCCCCCAGTCAGAGCCCCATGGAAGTCGGCTGAGCCGCGCGCCCCCGCCCCCGCCCCCGGCTCCTGGTTGATGAGAAGCAAGTTTCTGATACTTGAGTATTAAATTTTACAGAAATGGCAACCCAAGTCTCTGGGTGATTTGCAACAAATTTGAATCGAGGTGGCCTAAAAATAGCTCTTGTAATGTCTCCATGACTTGGTGCCGTGGGGAAACAAACTGGAAGCCAGTGCCCCGGAAGCCATCCCCTGGGTCCTTTGTGAAGATGCGTCTCATCTCCTCACAGCTGTTCATAATCCAAACACTGTCTACACACACAACACGCAAGCCTTGGTCATAGGCATCCAACTTCTGTATAAGCCAGCGTTACGAACCAAACCTCAGCCTATGAAAAACCCCAAAGTCATAGTAACCAGTGCGTCAAAACATAACTGCTGTCATTTTGCTGTCCCGTTCAAGGTGACTTAGTCTGTCACTTAGTGAAGCACTCCTTTACTTCTAGCAAGCCTACAGGACAGAGTAGAACCGTCCCCGGGGGTTTCCAAGCCTGGACTTCTCCGCAGGAGTAGGGTCCCTGTGAGTCAGAATCGGCTCAGGCAGTGAGAAACGCACGGAAAGGCGCACTGCATACGAAGACAGGCAGTTGGCTGACTAGGCCTCACTGGTCCAGCTTTGGCACCAATTTGACGGAGAGAGAGACTTGGGGAGGGAATGCGACATAACCCAGGGACTGCCTGCGCTCAGTGAGGCTCCCGAGAGGTAGGTGAACCAGCCCCCCTTCAAGGAAACCCTGTTTCTTAGTCATGCCCTGCCTCTACTGAGCTGCTCCTGCTCTGTCCCTGGAGGACACTTCGCCCCACCCCCTCCTGGGGGTGGGGTAGGGGAGGTTATGAACACAGATAGGGCTCAAGACACTGGTCCCAGGCCTCTCTGCTTGCTGCTGCCCATGAGATGGGTATTGTTACCATCTTGTTACTTGATAACCAGTCAGACTTCTACTCGGAGCAACCCATGCCCATCAGAATAAAGCGCTGCCTGGTCCTGCACAGTACCCATGGTAGGTTGTAATCCACGGGGTCGTCATTGCCTGATTTTCACAAGTAGATCACCAGGCCTCTCTTCTTAGTCTGTCTTAGTCTTGAACCTCTCCTGACACCTGCTTAGCAACCTAGAAACACAGAAGCCTCCACTGACAGATGGGGGTGGAGTTGGCTGGGTATCCAATGAATAAGGAACCCAAGACTCATTTTGCCCAGTGTCCCAAATCAAACTGTTTGGGAGGTTTTTTCTGCTGTGCATGCCCGAATCCTGACCCCAGCGGCTCTGTATGCTCGGGCATCCATGCACTGGGGCCCCAACGTCGGTCACCGGCATTTTCAGGTTTTGAACCAATTATTCTCCTGGCTAGCCTCTCTTTCATCTTTGTTTCTGGTCCCCTGTTGGCACCTATGCAAATTTCAGACCCCGCTGGCGGCCCTGCTCTGTGACCAGGATGTTAGCAGTAAGCGGATATTGCAGAGGCGTCCAGCTGTCCCTGGTCCAGCGAGACCCACTCTGAGCTTCCTGCCAGTCACTTGAACAATCTCCATTAGCTCGCCGTTCTGCGGATGTCAATAAATATGGCGTGAAATTTAAACATAAATGAGTTTTTACAGCTAATTACAGCTAATGCACGCTACTTTTCCAATTTCCAAGCATTCCTTCCAAAATAGTACAGTTTGCAACTGTGAATTAGACATAAAAAGCCAAATTTCATAAACATAATTTAGCAGAACAACAAAATAATAATGCTGCTAAGTGCTTTCTGTCCAGCCATTATAAACCTCCTGAGGCAGGTCTAATGGCACACTCACATGGGTGCCTCAGGAGGCGTAGGCGTGAGGCTTGGAGACCCCAGGAAGGCTGGCCACCAGGAGCAAGCAGCCAACGCAGGCAGCCCCATTGGGCGCGTCCACAACCGCACAAAAGCTGCCTGCCGCTCCAGGCGTAGCTCAGACTGCTCCGAGGAGGGTGGAGCATCTCATCTTACATACCTGAGATCTGTTATCAAGAGAGACCAATCCCTGGAAAAGGACATCAGAGAACTGCTAAGATAGAGGGTCAGCGAACAAGAGACAGATCTTTAACAAAGATGGATTAACAGTGACTGCAACTGTGGGACCAAACACAGCAATTGTGAGTGGTGCAGCACTGGGCAGTGTTTCCTTCTGTTGGGTCGTCTGAGTCAGAACTAACTTGATGGCCCTGCCGAGTGGGCCTCCCATTCTGCTGTCCCAGGGGACCTGCGAGCTCTGTTCAAAGTCTGCTGCCAGCCTGCCAGCCAGGAGTGACTGCTGTAGTCGGCTTGAGCATCCTTCTTCGTGCCTTTTGCTTTGGCTTCCCTTCGCCTCCATTCTGCTTCTTGCCCCCCCTCCAATCTTTGTCTTCATCCCTGCCCTCCCCCACCCGTTGTATTCGCCCACAATTTACATATCATATAATTGAATAGTTCAATCGCTCAGTCATGTCAAGGGGAATTGTACAATCAGCACCACATCAATCTTAGAGCATTTCCCCCCACCATCGTTTGATGCATCTTCTTGAGATCAGTGTTTTGATGTTTTCATGTCCTGGCTGATAGATAAGATTTCCACTGCGGCTCCAGAAGACAAAGCAAAGTGGCATGGAATGTGGGAAGGCCTGGAGTTAGAACAACAAAATGCTTGACATTTCTCCAGATGAGTGAACTGATAGAAAAGCCCAAGCCTCGAGTTGCAGTACTGATTTGATGGCAAACTATTGAGTGACCCGGGATGCACCAAAAGATGCTTCAGTACAGAGTCACTGTACTACAAAGGATTGGTCAGTGTTCAGCCCGCTCAAGAGGCGGCATGGGATCGAGTGCTGGTGGTTCTGAAGGCACAAGTGAAAAACAGGCTCCAGGAGCTGGCTCAGTGCCAACTGAGAGGCTTTGCGGAACGGAGGCCCTGCGGAAAGCACTCACTAGCCTATGGACAGCTACCTGGCCAGCTGGCTGTTAGAGATCCATCTCTCTGCCATTCCAAAGACAGGTAAAGCAAGAGATTGCAGAAATTATTGAGCAAGACCACTAATATCACACCCAAATACAATTTTGTTGAAAGTAATTAAAAACAGGTAACAGCGGTACATCAACAGGACACCACCAGAACCTTAAGCTAGATTCAGAGACGATGTGGAATGAGGGCTCTCGTTGCTGAAAGCAAAGACTACCAGAATGGTGCTCACCAGTGTTGTATTCACTGTGCAGATGCGCTCAGCTGTGTGGCTCATAACATTTGTGGATAACGCTGGGAACAGTGATCATCTCAGAGCGTGTGGAACCTGTGTTCAGACAAAGAAGTCGTTTCCGACAGAATAAGGTTTAACGTCTGGAAAGGTGTGTGCCAGGGCTTTATCTCCTCAGCATGTTTATGGAATCAGTATGCTAAGCAAATACCCCGAGAAATGGGACTAGGAGAAGAAGAAGAACATGGCAGGTGACAACTGGTGTGCTGAAAATGAGGAGGACATGAAGCACTGGTGGGGATCACAGGCTAGCCTTCGGGATGGGCCACCTGCCCCGCACCATCATGGAAACAACCATGAGCAACATCACAATCAACGGGGAGAAGATGGAAATCATCTAGGGTTTCATCCTACTTGGATCCATAATCAAGACTCTTGGGAGCAGCAGCCAGGAAATCAAATGACATACTACATTCAGTATATCTGCTGCAAATGATCTCTCCACAGCATTAGAAAGCCAGGCTGTCGCTTTGAAGACTCGGTTCTTTCTGACTCTATCCTGCACGGTTCAGGCTCCAAGGTCAAAAACACATTTCACTCTAATTTTTTTCTAATAGTTTCAAAAGTTTCTTTTTAACAATAATTACGATTTTGGTGTGTGTGGCAAATGCACTCCTAATTTGATCAACTTTGTAATTCTACTGTTGTTTGTGCTATATAATTTGAGACTGGATTGTTAGATGCTCTTAAGTTCATGATTACTTTATGTTTTCCATATTGACTGAATTATTGTGCAGTACCCTTCTTTATCCAGGTGCATTGCCCTTCAGTTCTATTTTTCAAATCTTATTTTGACACTGGCATCATCTTTCTTCTGATTAGTATTTTCCTTTTTTCCCCGATGAGCACATGAGAGGGGTTTATCATCAGCTTGCTTCAGTGGAAAGGGCCTCTAATAAAGCGATAGAGGGATTAACTCTTGGCAGGAATGTGTTACAGGAAAAGACAGTGGGGTAGAGAATATTGTTCAGTCAGATACAGAAAGAAGATTGTGTGGGTCAAGGCCACCAGAGTTACAGAGATCCCTTGCAGAGTGACGAGTTGATTGATAGATTCCAGAAGGGTACTGCTGCCTAGAAAAGTCAACTAGTGAAGGTGACTGCTTTCATGGAACGAGGTGACAGCAGGACTGTGCTCCTTTTGGAAGCTCTGGAGGAGACTTGTGCCTGGCCTTTTCTAGAGTCAGCTTCTGTCTTTGGCTCATGCTCCTTCCTTGTCCAGATAGCAAGGGAGCCAATTCATCACAATCACATCATATCACATCACTCCCACCTTGCATCCTTCTAAGGACTTCCAGTCTCCTGCCTCCCTCCTCTATGTGTAAAGGCCCCTTGTGAAAGGGAGCCCTGGTCTTCAGGGCTTCGAACCAGCCAGCCTCCATGCAGGAGGAAGACGTGGCAGTCCACTTCTGTAAAGATGGCAGCTCTGGAAACCCTTTGAGGCAGTTCTGCCCTGTCCTGTAGGGGTCACTATGACTCACAGTCCACACAGTGGCAGTGGGTTTGGTCTTTCTGGCCAGGGGTGACACAGAGCACACCCAGATAATCTGGCGCAATCTCTTCTATTTGGAAGTCATCTGATTAGCAATTTTAATTCTATCTGCAAGCTTAAGTCCCCGATGCCAAGAAATAGCATGTCCACAGGTTCCAGGCACTAGGGTTTGATGGGTAGGGCAGGACATCATTGCCCAACACACACAGTTTACAGCAGAGTGGCATCTTCCGTCAGTACCCACAGAGACTATCATCACATTGGCAGGTCAAGCTATTGCCCGATACTCAAAGCCTGCCCTAATCTTCTCTCCTTTGAAAATCGTATTTTCTCCATGGCATCTCTAAGGGTTTTCTTTTTCCTTTTTGATGTCCTGCAGTTTTACTATGGAATATATGAATATGATTTAATCATATGTAGTTCTTATTACCTGTGGATCTGTGTCCTCATTGCTGGAACATTCTCATCTATTATTTCTAACAATAACTCTCAGTCCTTCCCCCTTCCCCCTGTTTAATTCTCCTTCAGCATCTCCTGCTTCTCAGTGTGTTTCAGTTCTCTGTTGTTTGTTTACATCCCCTGTGCTGTCTGTTTCTGTTCTTCAACCCTGTCTTCCAATCCACTCAAGTATTCTCTCATTAGTATTCAGTCTGGAATGTGTTCCATTTATGGAGGGATATCATATCTTAGTTTACATTTTCGTGTTTTATAACGTCTTGCTCTGCATGCCCTATATTATTCTGCTGGGATATCCTAAGCACATTCTTTTTAAATCTTTGTCAGACACTTGCATATAGTTAATTTCATCTTGGGGGAACAGGAACCATGTGCATACTGGGCTACACCTTGGACTGCTAACCACAAACCCACCAGCCACTTTGAAAGTGCCAATTTGAGGCTTCTGCTCCAGTAAAGATGTACTGCTGGGGGAGCCCTCAGGAGGAGTTCAGCTCTGTCCCTGAAGGTCGCTATGAGTTGGAAGTTCTACTCTGTTATATAGGGTCTCTGTGAGTCAGAATAGGCGCTGGGAGTGGCTTGAGGTAAAGCCAGGTTCCTGAATGGTGTTTGTTGTTGCTAGGTGCAGTTGTGTCAGTTCTGCACAACAAAACAACCTGCACCACCCACAGTGTTTATGTTTGACTCCATTATCGCAGCCACATGTCAGTCCATCTTGTCGAGGGTCTAGCTCTTTTTCACGTACTCTCTACTTTGCCAGCATGATGGCCTCTTCCCGGGGGTGGCCTCTCCTGATAATGTCCAGAATATGTGAGGAAAAAGTCTCGCCGTGCTTGCTTCTACAGCGCATTCTGGCTGTACTTCTTCCAAGACAGATTCGTTTGTCCTCTTCGGTGTTCTTTCAGTATTGTTTGCCAGCACCAGCTCTCAGATGCATCGAGGCTCCTCAGTCTTCCTCGCCCACACGCAGAGGAGGTGATGGAACGACCCTGGCTGGGGCAGGGGAGGGAGCAGTGTGTTGTTGCTAGGGGTCACTGAGCCCAGCGTACAACAGAACAAAGCCCTGCACAGTCCTGCGCCGTCTTCACAATGGTTCCTGTGCTGGAGCCACTGATGCAGCCTCGGTGTGAGCCCATCTCATTGAGGGCTCTCTCTCTGTCGCTGCCCCTCCACTTTACAAGCATAATGTCCTCCTCCAGGGACGGGTCTTGCCTGGCAGTAAATCCAAAGTATGTGAAACAAAGTCTTACCATCCTTGCCTCCAAGGAGCACTCTGGCCTTACGTCTTCCGATACCTTCCAAGATCTGTTTGCCCTTTGAGCAGTCCGTGGTACTTTCAGTAGTCTTCTCCAGCACCACAATTCAAATGCATCTACTTTTTATTAATGTATAAGAAGTAGTTACATATCAGGAAAATACCCCAGCCCAGTCCATACGTCCCTCTTCAGACTCATGAACCCACATGCAACGATGCAGAATGCAGGAACATCACCAGCTGGTCTTGTGGATCCAGTGGTGGTGGACACATCTCCAGGGCTCTGGCAGATCTCCGAGTGGCTTGTCAGCAGGAAGGTGAAGCCAGAGAGAAAGGTCAAATGCATCCATTCTTCTACAGTCTTCCTTATTCAAGCCACTTGTCTGTTGGTTTGTCACACGGTGGTGGTTTGTGTGCTGCTGTGATGCCGGATGCTATGTCACTGGCATTTCAAATGCCAGCAGGGTCACCCAGAGTGAACAGGCTTCAGCGGAGCTTCCAGACTAAAAAGAGACAATGAAGAAGGTCTCCGCTCCCCACTTCAGAGGAAGACACTGCTGAAAACCTTATGCAGAGCTTAGAAACACTGTCGGATACTGAGAGCCAAGCAAGGGAGAGCTTATAGGCCTTCTTCATTAGCCCGGGATTCCCTCCTGAGCTTGGTAACCCTTGATGTCAGGTCTGGTCTGAATACAAGGCCTTTCCTGGTTTCATTGTTTGCCGTCATTACTTCTCTCCATACTATCTCCTCCATATCTAGTGGTTTTGCTTCCACCCCGCCCTTCTGTGGGGCAGGCCTTCCATTCCATGGTGGCTGATATTAGGAAACCAGTTTCACATCTTATACTTGAGCCTGTGTCTGCCCGTCATCCCAAACCCACCTCTCTGCCCAGCTTGTAGTGACATGGGGCCCCAAAGTTAAACTTTGGGGAAGTTTCTGAGCTGGTTGTTAAATAGGCATCATTAAAAGTTAAATTATATCATTTGACCATTAAATGAGGCAAAGGCCATCAATCCTGAGTCATCACTTCCTCGTTATTTCCCTACATACTACTCTGATTTGGGCTCTTAAAAAGGAACCCTGCTGACACAGTGGGCACCTCCTCTGCTGCGACCAGAGGCTGGCAGTTTGAACCCCCAGCCGCTCAGTGGGGAACGCCCCAAAGCCTTTCATCCAGTTCTGGGTAGAGCGGCAGTTCTCAGCCTGTGGGCCACGACGCCTTTGGGGGTCGAACGACCCTTTCACAGGGGTCACCAGATTTATAGCAGTAGCGAAATGACAGTTATGAAGTAGCATTGAAAAGAATGTTATGGTTGGGGGGCCAGCACAACCCCAGTAACTGTATGAAAGGGTTGCGACATTAGGAAGGTTGAGAACCCCTGGTGTAGAGGGTTGCAGCAGCCCCATTCTCTTCAGGCTACATCCAGCCCTGTGTCTGTGAGGGGGAATCACACACACACACACACACACACACACACACTCAGGCATCACATGGGTAGCTTTCAAGTGTGGATCCCAGTAAACAAACAAACAACAAAACCAAACTCACCGCCATCACGCCGATGCCGACTCTCGTGACCCTGTAGGACAGGGTAGAACTGGCTATTCCTACAGGAGTAGAAAGCCCCCTCTTTCTCCTGCGGAGCAACCAGCAGTTCTGAGCTGCTGACCTTGTGGTTAGCAGCCCAACTCATAAACTATGCCACCAGGGCTCCCCATGGAGCCGAACGGAGCCCAGTGAGGAGCTTTCTGTGTTCCGCAGCCCCGTGCTGCCCTCAGGCCCGCCCCGTCTTCGGCCTCTTCCATAACCAGGGACACCTCAAAGCTCTGCCTTTGGTGGGGAGGCGGGCTTGGTTCTCCATCTTGCTCTCTGTCAGAGTGAGCCCCAGCAAGGTTCATCCCCATTGTGCTGCCTTCCCTCATGTTTCCGGGCTGTGTGCTGCTCCTTTGTCTTGAACCTCACTCGGTGCTTTAGTTTTCCTTGCTGTCCGTCCACTACCCTGGCTCCAGTTTGACTCAGAGAACACAGCAGAGGTGCCACAGTCAGTAGACAAGCTGGACCATCTTGATGGGCCCTCCATCCATGTATTTTTCGTACTAGACACATAAGTTCTAACAAGTGGGTGTTGATAGAGGCTAAAACTCTCTCACCAACCTCCTTCATTACCCCGAAGCCTTCTCGCTTCTTGTCCCCCAGGACCTTGATGTGCTTTCTCTAGGCGATCTGTTCTTGACAAGGTCCTGGGGGGGTATCTGCTACACACAGAGCTCCAGGGCCAGATCAGCTGCTGAGGGTCAGCCCCGACTCACAGTAACTACCCAGGGTGTACAGAGCGTAACGCAGATCCATAAGGGGTCCATTGTAGCTGCTCAGAAGCAGAATGCCAGGCCTTTCTTCTTAGGCACCTCTCAATGGACTCAACACACCAGCCTCTCAGTCCACAGCCGAGCACTTGTTCATCTGCACCACCCAGCGTAATATACATTTACTAAAATAGCGCTCACAATAAAATATCGGAGCCCCCTAGTTACCTAAGTGGACATCCCTGGTTCCCATCTTATCTCTCTTCTTCTCTATAGGTATTAAAGCCGTCTTCTCAGGCCACTACCACAGGAATGCCGGGGGCACCTACCAGGACCTGGAAATGGTGGTGTCATCAGCCATCGGATGCCAGCTGGGCAAAGACACACATGGGCTCAGGGTCGTGGTGGTCACCGCCGAGAAGATCGTCCACCGCTACTGCAGCATAGACGAGCTGAGCGAGAAAGGACTGGCCGATGACCTGGTGGATCTGCTGCAGAAGAGATGATTGCCCTTCGCGAGCTATTCACTTTCCGCCTCCACTCGGTTCTTAGCTTGCCAGAGGCAGCAGCTGCACCTAGCTCCTGATTGGAAGCAAAATCGCCCAGGTGAATTCATGTCCTTTTGCATAAATCAGAGCGCTGGGTCAGATCCTAATATATTCAAAACAGAACTGCCTTCCTTTGAAAAAGAGAATGGAGCCTGGAAATAAAAAAAGAAATTCATTGATACCCGAATATTTCTTCGTTGGTGTCTGCAGACATTCTTCATTTTAATGCTATGTTTTTCAGCTCTGCTTCTTGGTCAGGGGGATTGTTTTCCGACATCCTACAGGCCATGTCTGCCTATGTGCTCAGTCCCAGCTGGTACCTAGTGGTGGCATTTGCTAATTTCTTGAGCAAACCACATCAAATTGTCTTAAATTGTGGCCTTAACTCCCCAAATGCTAGGGAAAACCAAAGTGAGTGCCTTCCCTGCCTAACAAAACAAAGAATTTCTCGAATGATCAGTCCTGTTTGTTACGAGGAGCTGAGGAGCCCCCGTTTGCTGGGGGCTTTTGAAGCATCTGCTAGCGCTGATGGTGGGAGTCAGGTGCTGTGGGTGCTGTCACAGCTGTGATTTGCCTTCCTGTGATGAGAGAAGTCACCTTCATGCATAAAAGGGCCATATAAGAACATCTCCTCCAAAAGATGAGAGCAACGCTCCCAAACCTGCCCACCCCTCCCAGCCACTGGGCCGTGAGCGCAGTCTGTGCACACGCATTGCATGTTCCAGTGCTGCAGCCCTGCAGGGTGGGGCTCTCCTGGGATCAGAATAAACCAGGTGCCGTGGAAGTGCTTCCGGCCCATGGCAACCCCACGTGTGTCAGCGTAGAGCTGTTCCCATGTGGTTTTCTGTGGTGGGTTCTATGAAAGCAGCTGTCCAGGCCTTCCTCCCTAGGTACCGCTGGGTGGAGTCGAACCTCCAACCTTAGCAGGCCAGTGTGCTAAGAACTTCTTGCAGCACCCAGGGACTCCGAGGTCCGAATGCCCCTCCCTTGGGGAGCTTCTTTACTGTGCTACTTGACAGGAAAAGTAGGAGTAGATGCTGACTTCTCAAAGGAAACAAATCCTCAGGGAGGAAGCCTTTTCCCCGGCAAAATACAAATCGGCCCGCCTTGATGAAGGCATGGGGCAGTGGTCAGCGCCAAGAGAGTGTGTTGTGTGAGCTTGGGCACGTCATGTGCACTTAACCCAGTTGCGTTGTATCAGTGCTGTGTGGTTTCCAGAGCCTCAAACATTCATTCCAGTTCAACTTCGGCTGGAAATTTGCATTCCCTTAAGTTTTACTGGTCCAGAGTGTGTCCTTAAAAGCCACAGGTTTTGCTAGGGTTTTTCCCCTCCTTTTTTTCTGAAGGTACTCTAACAAAACCAAGACAACTGTATTACTGAAAGAACTTGTCTGCAGACATCCACTAATGTCAGAGACATATTTTCTTTGTAATAAACAAGGCATATATGGATCATATAATAAATTATTATAACATTGCAGATAAAGAATTCCAGAACCCTTCATTATGCTTGTGTGAACCCTGTCCATGGATCAGAACTCAATTATGGTGGTCGTCTGAACAGAACAAGGGAATACTGCCTGGTTTAAAACCAGGAACGGCGTGCATCAGGGTTGGATCCTTTCACTATACGTATTCAATTTGTAGGCTGAGCAAATAATGAGAGATGATATGAAGGAAAACTAGATATCATGATCGGAGGAATGCTTATTAATATCCTGTAATTTGCAAACTGGCACAACCCTGCTTACTGAAATGAGGAAGACATGAAGCAGTTGCTGATGGGAAGAACTACTGCAGCCTTCGCTTTGGATCGCAGTTCGACATGAAGAAAACCAAGATCCTCACACATGAATCAATAGGCAACGACATGATAGGTGGGTAAAAGATTGACATAAAGGATTTCATACTATTTGGACCCAATGCCCATGGAAACAGCGACAAGAAAGCAAACGATCTGTTGTTCTGAGCAAATCTGCAAGAGAGCACTTTAAAGTACTAAAGACTAAAGCTGTCATTTTGAAGAGTAAGGAGGTGCCTGACCCAAGCCATAGTATTTTAAGTCACCTCATAGGCATGGGAAAGTTGGACATTAAATAAGGAAAACTGAAGAAGAACTGATGCATTTGAATTATGATGCCGGTGACGATTATTGAAAGTACCATGGACTCTCAGAAGAACAAACCAGTCTGTCTTAGAACAAGGACAGGCAGAATGCGCCTCAGAAGAGAAAGTGGTGAAACGTCTTCATCTCACATACGATGGACATGTTATCAGGAGACACTGGTCCCAGGAAAGGGACATCGTATACTAAGTAAACTAGAGGGTCAGCAAAAAAGAGGAAGCCCGGTGGCGAGATGGATTGACACAATGGCTACAGTAGTAGGCACAAACAGCAGTTGTGTGACTGCAGAGAACCAGACCATGCTTCATTCTGGTGTGCTTCGGGTCACTATGAGTTGAAACCAACTGGATGTTCACAAGAATAAAACAGTGTATGAGCTAGAACCCTAGTAGCAATACCTTGAGACTTAGTCTTAAATAGAGACACATGTATAGAGACCAAAGTGCATTCATGAGCACCAGGTTGAGTGGGAGGAGGGAAGGTTGGCTTAGTGCTTAGGTGACAGTGATGGAAACATGTGGAAATTGATTATGGTTATAGCTGAACATTATAAACATAATGGATACATAAATAATGTTGAAATGGTGAAAGTGTTGTTACATATATATCATAAGTTGGTGGAGTTTTTTTAAGGACTAGGGTTCTACATAGGAAAGGGCGTGATGCAGTGCTCCAAGGTGTGAAGACAACATGCCAGCATGGAGTAGGGAACCAGTGGAGAGGTCTGGGGGGCTGGTCCCAGCCCCAAATACTAAGTGGATGCCTGCCCCTCCCCTGAGAAGAATTTATTTCAAAG
>NW_022103901.1:41262055-41262982 GCF_000313985.2 Echinops telfairi | reverse complement strand
TTGTATGAGCCCCTAATAAAATGATTAAAAAATTAAAAAATGGAAAGGGCGTGATGTCTTGATTAGTATCACAGAGGGAGGTTCTATCTAAGTGTACAGAGAAAACAAAATATGTAACCTAAAATGGATTACTGCTCAGCCAGCAGAAGAGATGAAGTCTCGATATGTGCTATAGTGTGGTTGCAGTCTGAACGCAGTATGCTGAATAAAATAAGCCAGTCACAAAATGGTAGACATTGTATTACCTTATATTTAAAAAAAAAAGAAAAGAAAAAGTAAATGTGTAGAGACAGAAATACGTTGGTGGTTACCCACAGCAGGGGGACGAGAAAGAGGGGTCTTGTTGGTGAGTGTTGGTTTACAGTGATTAGAAAAACTCACTTTGATTAGTGGTAGGGTTGCATAGCCATTTATTGTAAGTACAGTTAATTAGTTATACACCTGTAAAAGTTGAATTGCAAAAGTGTGATAGACATATTTACAATGACAAAAATAAAATTTTGTCTGCTTATGGTGTAGAGGATCTGGGTCATGTTCGACGGAACCTCAATTAACTGGCAGCCCATTTTACCCAACAGCCACCAGGGCTCCTCAGCTCAACAGCAGCAACAAAACTAATAGGAAAAGAATGGGCTCAAAACACAGCAAAAGTTTGCTAAGAATAATTCTCACCGTTTTTCAAATAACCAAAGAGCAGTGTTTCCTATCAGCAAAAGTCTCAGGAAGGAGTTAGGAAATATTTGCGTAGATGAGGGTGTATTATTTGGGTAGTAAATACCATTGCATTCACTTGTAGTTTCGTTTTCTTTGAAAAAGAATGAGGAAAAAATGCCACATCCCTTAAAAGTAATAAACACATCAGTTATGTTTTTGAGTGTTCATTTTGAGCTAAGTACGTTGGTGACCATCAGTAAGCACTCAGTGCCC
>NW_022103901.1:41248592-41260375 GCF_000313985.2 Echinops telfairi | reverse complement strand
AGTAGTGGAGAAAGGACTTGGGATACAAGCAGTCCTCGTCTCCAGCTCCAGCTCATGAACTACAACCCCCTCTTTCCAAGAAAGTGGCACAGAAAGACAGGGTTGTGCCAGTTCGGCCCGTGTGGCACTGAGGTAGTTATCATCTTTCCTGGATGAGAACTCAGCATAAAGTGAGCGAGACTGTATCCCTCACATTGTGGAAAGTCTACACAGGATCCACAAGCCTCTTTGGTGGCTAAGCCTGTCCATGAGGAGACTGGCCTGTTGGAGCACTGTCACTTGAGGAGAGTGAGACACTGCACAGTGGTGGCCCACATACAGGACACAGCTCTGTGCACACGAGCAAACAGGCCGAGAGAGACTCTTCCCTTGTGCGCAGAGCTACTGTTCCCACTCCAGGGATGATGGGACCCGCAGCTGAGCCCAGCCAGGGTTGTCATTTGCCACCTCCTCCTCTAACCTGTATCATCTGAATGGAAATCAATATACAAAGAATGGCATCAAGCTAAAGGGGGCAAGTTTTATTAAAGTGATGTAAAATTGTATTGGAATCCTTAGATTGTATGGCATTTACCACATCCAGTAGCTATCTGAAGACTGAATGTCCAGTAGAGGTGACTTAGAAGAATGGCCTAGATTTTGTCTCAGTAATTGAAAGCCTTATGGGCCTGGTCACCCTGACCCTCAGCACTCCTGCACCCTGGCAAGGAAGCCACTAGCCATCCCTCACCCCAACTAGAAATGACCTAGTAACCTTCCCAACACTAACAGCGGTACCACAATGCTCCAGAGCAGCAGTTAACTGTGGTACATGCACACACTTTTTTTAAAGGAAAGTAAAACATGTACAAACAACTGAAAATCAGATTCAAAGGAATATTCTAAACAAAAAACTTGGAACTTTCAGAAATAGAATTCAGAAAAATTATGTGCACACACTTTCAACAGGTGGAGGAGATGTTTGAGAGCAATGGGAAGAATAGAAAACTGGAAGCCCTGTGACCCGATAGGATTTAGAATTCCAGAGGATAAATAATAAGAAAGCAGAATTAGACAACTCAGGAAAAGCAGAGTAATAAAGTCAAAGAAATAGAAAGCTGAATTAGTGAATTGAAGACAATCCCTTGACAACAACCAAGACAAACAAACATAAAAGGATATAAAGAAAACCTAAGAATCAGCAATGAGAACAACTTATGGCTCATTAGGATTCTAGCGGGAAGAAGCAAGCAAGCAAAAAACTACAGAGAAATTAGGTCAAGAAATCATGGGAGCAAACGTCCCTAACACCATAAAAGAGGAGAAAATAACTGTGCAAGAAGCCAAGAGAACTCCAAACAGGATAGACTCCCTGTTTGACATTTGATATTGGAGAATATATCATGAATAGTGTAGTCAAGCTCTCCAATATCAAAGAAAAGGAGGGAAGTGTGATAGCAGCTATGGAAAAATTAATATTAAGGTCAGAGACAGCATACATTCTTTTCCATACTACATAAAACATTCTAGAATAGACCATGGTAGGTCACAAAGCAAGCCTTAATAAATTATAAAATATTGAGCATTTACACTTTGTTTTCTCAGACTACAATGCTTAAAAACTAGAAAACCTAACTGCAAACCTCAGAGCTACAAGAATCATCCATGAGAAAATTGGGACAAAGTTAAGGACCCTACTGCAGGACATATACGGACTATCAAACATGATAAAAGGAGCACACAGTGGAATTAAAATAGATGACTGGGACCTGTTTAAAACAAAACACTTATGCGCATCAAAACACTATGAAAAGAGTAAACGAGCCCACCACTTTGGAAAAAATCACTAGCAATGATTCAAAGAGCAAGGGAATAATCACTAAAATTTATAGAACATTTCAAAAAGAAAGCTACAATTAACCAATTAAAAGTTGGGCCAAGACCATGAATTGACAATTCACAAGGGATGACACTAGTGGCTAACAAATACGTGAGAAAATGCTCACAATCACTAGCCATCTGGGGATGCAAATCAAAACAATGAGGAGATATCACTTTATGCTAACAATGATAGCCCAACTTAAGAAAAACACCCCAACAACAACAAACCAGAATAACAAATACTGGAAAGGGTGCAGAGAGAGATGAGCACTCATATACACTGTTGGTAGCCTTGTAAATATGTACCTTTGTGGAAAGCGATATAAAGCTAAACCAACTGGGAATTGAAAAAGCAGTACCATTGTTCTAGGTACAAACATATGTGTTCTTCCATGTTCATTGCAGCACAGTTCACAATGCCAAGAAGCTGGAAACAGCTCAAATGTAGAAGAATGGATAGAGAAACTGGTCTGTACACACAGTGGTATCCTATGCATTCCAATCAGCAACGAAGCTATGAATGCCTCCTGACAGGGATGGACCTGAAAGTCATTGTGCTGAGTGAACTTGGCCATTCACAAAAGGATAAATACTGCACGAGTCCATTACTGTAAGGGTAGACACCAAGACAAAGGTCATGTAACCTCCTAATCCAGTCTCCCCAGCAGTAAGGTGGAGAGTTTGCCTAGCGTTTCTGAACCATAAATGATCCCCTTTAAAACCACTTTGACACTTCAGTTTCTCAAGATCGGGAGAGAGGGAGAAGACCATTCAGTTGCTGCCATCCAACATTTTACAAGGTCATTCCAAATCAACAGCCACTCTCAGAGGGTAAGTTAACCTCACTGGACATTCGAGTCGAGATGTGGGGAGGGGGGCATCTGTGTCTCAGAGAAGGCCATTGCATTTCTGTTGATGACTAAACCAGGTGAGGCAATCTGGCATGGGCGGGAGTCGGGGTGGGGGTGGAACAAAGCAAATAACTTTAAACAACAGTTATTTAGAACCCAAGAGGACGCCATAGTATACCTGGTATATATTTCTAATTAGACACTTGACCCAGCTTCTATCTGGTCCTTGGTGACCCCGGCCTGGTCTATAGACTACTGGGACTTTCGACTCTGTCCTCTTGGGGCTCACAACATCCTTCATAGACCACACCAGAAAGATTTGATATGGAAACCCCACTAAGCAAATGGGCTTCATCTCAAACTCAGGTTCAAGGAACTGACGGACTCCCCTGGAGTGCAGGCTGAAAGGCCTGGTGTGGGGAGCAGATGACTGCTAGCCCAGGGCTATGGCCTGGGTGGTCGTTGGATTGGGGTTCTGGTCTCTTGCTGTGAGTGTAACCAGTGAATGGTAGCTCAGGCCCATCATAGATTTACTATTTTAATGCTCTCTTATGACAAGACCATTGAGCAGAAATGAGAAGTTAACAACACTGAGTATGAGAACAAAGTGTTCTGAAATTGATTGTGGTGGTCAGTACCCAACTCTTAATATGATTGAATGACTGTATCACATGATATGTGCTTATATACCAATGGAACTATTTTTTAAAGAAGATTTACATTCTTGGAAAACCTGTGGGCTGTGATGACAGGCAGCCCTGGTCGTGTGGCAGTTACGCCGTTTACAGAAAGGTCAGTTGTTTGAAGTCACCAGCCATTCCTTGGGAGAAAGGTGGCATTCTGCTTCCATAATAATGACAACCTTGGGACACTGGGGAGCAGGCCTGCTGTGTCCTTAGGGTTGCTGTGAACGGAAATGGACTCACAGCAGTGGGCTTGGTTTGTCTGCCTGAGGATAATTCCCACACATACCCTGCTTTTAAGACCAGACAAGCATCTGCATAGCAGTTACCTACTTGAACCTACTTCCATGTCATAATGCTGCTCACACCATTGATGTGTTATTATTGAAGCCGAGAAGAATGAAAGAAACCCCATTGTTGTGCTTAAGGGCAGAGACGGCTGAGACGAAGGGGCCATCCGTGAAGTGGCAAGGTGGTTCCTATGTATGAAGTCACAGAATGCTTAGAACAACTGTCCAGGGTGAATATTTCTACCATCACCCTTTGATAGGTGAGGACATGGAGACACACACAGAGCATTAAAGGACGTTTAATCACACTGCAGCAGTGCTGTATGACTCAAACCCAAGCAGTGTAGTTCTGGAACCCACAGTCTCCACGAAGCTGGTCCAAGTGGCCAGCTGTGCATGTACCAAGCCTCTGAGCTCCTTCGATGCATAAGGTTGGCTATGTTCATAAGCAGGGCCCAAGCTGTCCTCTGCCTAACTCATCTGAAGTATGCCTTTCACTGACAAACAGCACCAAAATGATCTATTTCTTTATTCAACTTAGTTAACTTTTGTTTCTCTTCAAGGAATTCTTACAATAAAGTCACATCCCCTCCAAAGGTCCCCAGCAGTGGGCTTTCTGGGCCAACCTTACTTCCCTACAGACTCCACAGCTCCCGCACAGATGAAAAGAAAGTTTCATTAGCTTGATTTACCTCTCCAAGCATAATTGGCCAGTGGTGTGTGACTCCTGAGGTCATGTGCAATTAGCAGTGGCCTCTGGCCTCCTGGTCACAGTGCCTTGTCTGGCTGGTTGGTGGGGAAGGAGCAAACTCATGAGTGGGCATCTTTATGAACCAGCTCCCCCGTGGAGCTGCACTAATTACCATCTAAGAAAACAAGCTTTCTGAGGTTGTGTAGCTGCTTTAGCAACATACCCCAACAGAGCTGCTAATTGTAACAGCCAGTGGGTTCAAGATGATAACGCCAGAACCTGAGCCTAAAAGTCACCACCAATTTTGGTTCCAGTCAAGTCCTTGTAAAGCTCACTGTGTTGGACTGACTTTTTGCCAAGTGTTAGATATTCAGATCAAACTTTCAGTGCAATCACTGTGCCCATGAGTACTGCTTATGATTGCTGTAAAATCAAACAGCATAAAGGGAAACCATTCACTACCTAAAGGATTAATGTGGATACAGATATTAATTGACTGATACATTTTGCAATTGCTTTGTTTAAAGAGAAAAGGCGTTGGGGGATAATTGCAATTCCCCAGCGGCAGGTTTCCACTGAACTTTTGAGAGGTAAAGACTGTTAACAAAGTTAATTACTGTGTGAGAATGTCAGTCTGCAGTAAGGCTTTCCTCCTCTTGTATCTGTCCTTCAGTGCCAGATGATACAGAGATTAACTGGCTGAGAAATGAAACTGGGAAGCTAGAAACTCAGTGAGGAACAGGAATGCTCCAAGTTCTCTCTACTGTGTATGGTGTCTTCTTGACACACAACACACACCACACCACCACCCCCACCACCACCCTCACCTTCACCCTCACCCTGACCTTTCCCTAACCCTTATTGGCCAATGATGATCAGCGTCCGCATTTTCCTCCCCAATTCCATCCACATGGGACTGAGGCCAGCCCTTTCTACCATCGCTCCCGGCTACTTCATTCCGCCTCTTCACGCTCCACTCTGTCTCCAGCTCCCTCCATGCCCAGGACCCTCTCGTGTCCACAACAGTAGCTGCTCCTGGCCAGGGCTGTGGACTGACGAATAAGGCTGCTAACGAAACTCTCATGGGACATCCTGGCTGCCCTGAGAATGGGCACAGGTGTGTGTGTGTGTAAGGGCGGGGGGAGGGGAGGTGCCCTGCCCCCTTTCTTAAAACTTCTTCCTAAGCAGCCCCCGGGATATCTGCGTCCTCTGAGAACGTCTGCCACGGACACTCCTTTGGGTGACGACTTTTCAGGACCTTCTGGACCGACCTGTCCGCCTTGCCGCGAACTGGCCCCGCAGACCCTGCAGCCAGGCTCCGCCTGCACCATGCACCTCGGGAGGCTGCCCAGAACCGAGCCGCAACCCGCTTTGTTCGGGATCAACCTGCGCAGCTAGGGAAGAGAACCCGAACCGCGGGGCCTTTCTTCAAAAAGGAGTGAAGAGACCCTGGAATTGCCCATGAAAATCGTGCAGCGCCTTCATGCACCAGCACCGGTGTGTTCTAAGTGATAAACAGAGCACGCCATCAAAGACGGGATCACCCCTGCTCACAGTCGAAGAGATCCGGAGGTTACCGGTAGGTTGAAAACAAGATCTGATCATTACAAAGCTGTCTGCGGTGCCAGGCAGGCCGAGGCCGCCGGCCCCAGTGCCAGGCAGGGCGCCTAGTCTCAGCAGTGTGGTGTTCCGTGCTGAGATGACTCCCCTCCGCAGACGTGACTCCTCTCTGGGGCCACTGACGCCTGTTGGCAGCTGCCCCACCCCTGCCATCACGTGGCACAAGGTTATTTCCAGCCTCCCAATTATAGCCACACAGCACACCAAGGGGGTCTGACCTTCCCTCTTCCGTCAGTAATGACCCCCTGCTTCCAAAGGGGTGGCTTTTCCATGTCTTTCTTGAGAGAAGGAGGAGGTGACTCGCATCTCTGGAGCCTGAAGCCACGGGGTTCAAGGTGAGCGGATGAGGATAGGGGTAAACACTAGTCAGCAGCCAGTGTGACTCTCGGGAGAGAGGCAGATGGTCCAGGTGGTGGTCCTCCCAGAAGCAAGTCTTTTCGGTTGCATCCAGAGTTAGAGCATGAACCAGGTACTAAATCCGACCGAAGGTTAAGGGAACAATAGAGAATTCTAGAATGTTAAAGCCAGAAAGATCTCTAAAAAAAAAATCTAGGCTAACGTGGCCAGCTCATGATCTGCTTGCCACCACCCCCTCTCGTACTCCCACCAGACCTTAATAATTGATTGCAGCACCACTGACCTCTGAACCCTCAAGACAATGGTCCAGGCATCCAATATCCATCCTGGTTACCACTCTGACCTGTACTCTCCTGTATCGAAAAAATGAAAATTAAAGAAGAAATCCAGTTCTTTACTTGTACTAGCCACATGTTAAATACTCAGTAGCCATGTGTGGCTATTGGCTGCTGGGTTGGACAGTGTAGACCAGGGGTGCTCACACTTTTTCAGCATGCGAGCTACTTATAAAATGATCAAGTGAAAATGATATACCAACTACACATGCAAAACATTTTTACTTATTACATTTATTCATAAATGCATTGAGAATTCTTTATATGTACAATGTACGTTTATGTATATACCTTACATAATCGCATGAGTCCATATTGCACAACACAGCACAATTAACTCTGTACATTTTTGGTCATGACCTGAGTTTACTCTGATGACTTGCACTGAATGGAATGAGCCAGGGGTGCATGGTCCGGACAGTACTTGCTGACAGCCAGCCTCAAGCACACTTCCAAATGATCATCAGTCATGGTGGAACGGTACTTGGGCTTAATGATCTTTATGTGGGAAAAGGCTGACTCACATAAATAAGTAGAGCCGAATAATGCAGTCAAGGAGGTAGCACATTTTCTCATGTTTGGGCACTTTGCCTCTGTGAGTAATTTCCAGAACTGTTCATGCGCTCTGGACTTCAGCTGAATGTCGACTTGTAGTGTCAAAATCGCCCATTCCATATGAAAGTGATACGTTCTTGTCTTCTTACTTGGTCCAGCTCCCCCACTCATTTTAATACCCTTTCTTACGTTTAAGGAAAAAAAACAAGATCTAAAAACTGGCGATAACTTAGCTTGTCAGTTTTGCTGCACTTAGCGCAGTTGTTTGACACCTAAGCTTATATCTGATTGGCTGCATCAATTAAGTGACGGGATTAATGATAGGCTTACGTCTATTTTTTTAACGCCTTGCGATCTGCCCACACTACATTTGCGGTTCACTAGTAGGTCGCGATCACGTAGTGCACACCCCTGGTGTAGACCCATTTCACCATTGTAGAAAGCTCAACTGGGCACCACTGCCCTGTATCAATCGTTCCCAAATGTCAGTCTTTCGTGGATCATTTTCACTTTTTGTCACATGGACACATGTTTTTAAAGGATATTTATTTCATAAGAAAATTTTCTAGTGCCACGTGAAGTGGGAAAACCCACCAGTATAATTTAATTCTGTAGCTATTGTGGCTTTCTGATCGCTATGAACCTACACGCTGCCATGTCTGGCCCCAGCTATTGCTGCTGGCTGCTGGCAGGTTGACCCTAGACCCATACAGTGGAACAACCCATGCTCTGTCACGTGCCCCGCCCCCCCCTCCCACACACCCACCACGGTTGGTTCAGGTTTCAGCTTTTCTTGGCTCCATTTTGGAAATCGGTCGCCCCACCTTTCTTCCCAGCCCACTTCTTCCTCACCTGTCTAGTGTGAAGGTTCTGTTGAGCAATGGAGGTGCCAGTCTCCACTGACAGATGGGCGGTGGCCGCACACAGGTGCCCCAGGTTTCCCACATGGAAGGCCAGAATTCTGTTATTGAACCATTTGGCTAGGGTGCCAGTGACTGGCGAATTACTCACCCAAATGTTCTTTCTCCTTGGCTCACTGTTAGACTGATTGCCCAGCACCCTACCTCCTATCCCACCTCTCCCCTCCCCCTTCCACGTAGGGAGTTGTGGCAGTTTAGGCCAAGAGAATGTGTAAGAAAATTGAGGGGTTGGCTTTGGCATGTTTACCCACATCCTCGTGCACTCGCCATTTCCAAGCCTAGGCCCCCCAAGCCTCTCAAGTGCTCCTGCATATTTCCTTTTTCCCACTGCCTCCCAGCTGGCTTTAAGGGAGTAGGAAGACTACAAGTCCTGGGGTTTGAGGAAGCCGCTGTGTGGACTGAGACCTGCGGCCGGAATGGCCGAGTGGGGTGAGAAGCAAACCTGTGTGCTTGCTATGGCAGCTGTCTCTGTTCTGATTCCTGCATCAAGGGTTGGGGGGCGGGACAGGCAGGCAGCCTTCCTGTGTGGCCTCCAAGGTGTGATAGGGTGTATGCCAACTTGGCTAAGGTCTCAGTAGTTCAGCACCAATCCCTCATAAGGTGACCTAAGACAGTGGGATCCCACTCTGATGGACGCTAATATGACCTAAGCAACTCCATGAGCAGCCCGCCATTGTGATGGATTCCAGCCCCTTTGATCAGATCACAGCCCTGATGCAGCCTCCTCGGGGGGTCGGCCTGCTCCTTTTAAAGCACATGCTGTGGAAAAGCTTCACTTCTGCTTGGTCTGGATCCTGCCGTACTGCCTGCAGATGCCAAGAGCCATCAGCCAACTGCCAACCTTGGGTTCATTTGACTTTGCATACACCAGCCTGCAATCTTCCTACTTGTTGATTCATCAGTCCCCACAGCTACACAAGCCGGGAGAAGCCTCCAGCTTAACATCTGACCTACAGACTTGTACCAGACTGGACTTACCTGCTCCTAGAAGTGTGTAAGACATTTCTTGATATAAATTTCTTTATGTACACATATAAAAACATCACTGGCTTTGCTTCCCATATGGGTGAAAGCATCTTGACCATAATTGCCACCGCCACCATTTAACAGCAACTGCACAAGATCCCAACGGAGCCCAGCTGACGAACCATCCAGCTGAGCACAGTCAACCCACAGAAATTGGAAAATAAGTAACATCCACCCATTTTACTGAGGAAGACAATGGGGAGGTCCAATAAGCCCTTTGGAAGAAATTGGTGAGCTGTGAAAGGTGTCGTGGTATTAACGGGAGAACGCCCCAGAGAGTAGTAATAGCATGTGCAAAGACGCAGGGCACCACATACTCCAAAACAAACAAGCAAAAAGGGTCGGTGGCAGAGGAGGTGGTGTCCACGTGCTGGGACGGCTAGATCACACCAGTGATCGGTTTAGGTCTGGGCAGTAGCCTAGTTCTGGCCAATGACATGGAAGGGGAAGTCCGCTGGAGCTCTGAGGAAATATTTTTCTCCTGGCTTGAAAGTGAGAGATACTGTCAAAGAACTCCTTTCCTTCCTTCTTGAACTCAGGCTTCAAGAAGTTAGGGTGTCTGTGCAACCAGAAGAGGAAAGGTGAAATAAAAATCATAATAGTAACGCAGAAAAGCTGCCGAGCCAACATTGACCTCATTAAGGGCTGAAGTAATGAACCCTGGAGTCCCTGGGGATGCATACAGTTAACAGGCTACTAACTGAAAGGTGGGACTTTCCAGTCCACCCAGGGGCTCCCAGAAGAAAGGCTTCTCCATCTACTCCTGCAAAGCCTGTGGAGCAGGGTCCCACTCCGACACACAGGGTCACCAAGAGTACGAGTCTACTGAATAGCAAACAGTGAGACTTGTTTTTATGTAGCCACTTGCTTCCTGGCCACTGATTCCATGAGATGGTCAAAGCCTTCTCTCCGGGCCACCGCTGATCAGCCATTCTATTCTGTTCTTGCAGCCCAGCATGCTTGCACCATTTTCCCCCAAGACACGGAAGGACCAGTGTAGAGTCATGTGGAGCCTGGTCGCATGCCCTTGGCTGCATGGTGGCTCAGAAATGCAGACTCAGAACCTGCTCCAGGGGCACACATTGCCTCGCCACATCCCAGCCTCTCTTGGTCTGTGAGTGGTCCCACTGCCATTTCCACTTTGAGTACTGGTTCATGGGCCAGGCTAGCCCTACGCTAGGGTTTGACTGACTTGTACAATGTGGTTAAAAAGCCATGCCACTGCAGGGCTGCTGTGGTGAAGAAATGGCGTGCACATTAAGTTGGATTTCTTCCTGGGGAAAGAGGACTGAATTGGAAGTTGGCGGAGGCATACGGAGATTTGAAAAGAGGCTTTAGATGTTTGTTTAGCTCTCAGGGACCGAGTACTGCCCACTTGCCCTGCCTCTTTCCTGCTTACGCCTGCCCAGGACTTCCTGCCACTTCAAGGAGGATGGTCAGATTGAGGTCCCTGTTGTGATTGCACTGTGTCTCCCCACATGGATTTACCCCAAACAAAAACGAGTTTGAATAAGTGGATGGTGCTGACTGCAGACCATTTCTCTCAGCAGTTCACTTGTCTTAATCTCCTCAGGCTGCCACCAAAAGAGACAAATCCGTTCAAAACAGTGGCGTCTGAGGGACTCTGCTGGCCCAGTTCAAGTCAAGGCAGAGAGGACAGCTCAGAAGGTGGCAGAGACTGTCTTCTGGACTTCCAAAGGGGGCTGTAACAACCTGCAACATGCAGATGACACCAGCTTGCTTGCTGAAAGCAAGGAGGACTTGAAGCAACTGCTGATGAAGATCAAGGATTGCAAATATGGATTACAATGTAACACAAAGAAAACAAAAATCCTCACCACTGGTCCATTAGGTAACATCATGATAGGTGGAGAAAAGATTAAAGTTGTCAAGGATCCCCCCTCCACTGCTATGATTGAATCAGGAAGCCACCTGGAGACCCTGCTGGGTCAGCAGCCAACACCCAGGCAAAAGGCTTCCAAGTGCCCAGCTCTGGCAACACCCATGCCTCTACCTGGCCCCAGCCCCCTGGAAGGGTCCAGAGGGTAAGGCTGTATATCTATAAATACTTTACCAGGATGTAAATGGGGCATGTGGCATGTAGTTGGCTTGATGAAAGGAGCCTGCTTATTATCATACTGATTATTCCTGCTGTTACTCTTCATAAGGTGAAATTCCAGGTGTTGTGGTGGAAGCTGGAAGAGCTGGGCCCCCGACCTCAGGAAAGGGCAGGTGAAGCAGGAACAGGAGAGGATTATGGGATTGATTCATCATGGAAGGACAAAAGAGCACCTGTGTCCGAGGTCTGAGGGCTAAGTCTGGGCATAGTCGCCAGCACTCAGCAGAGAGCCCCTGTGCGCGGCAGGTGTGGGGCTCCACCTTGAGCAGGACACAGAGTGGGGCGGACCCGCTCGTTCTGAGCAGAGCTGTCCAGTCGGACATCCACGCTCATCTTAGGAAGAAGGGCTTTCTTCATTCTAATGAGGTCCTGGTGGCATAGTTTGGGCTGCTGACAGCAAAGTCGGTCATTAGAAACCACCAGCCACACAAGTCATTCTACTCTCGGAAAGAGTTACAGCCGGAAAAACCCACTGA
>NW_022103901.1:41245618-41247733 GCF_000313985.2 Echinops telfairi | reverse complement strand
GATCATGTCAGGAAGGTGAGCATCACTTTGAATAGCAAACTGAGAAACAGCACAGAATATAGACAACGTTAAAAACATGTACTTGCATGTAGGACAACTTAGTTAAAAGAGTAAAGTAGATGCATGGAATCTACGGTATGATGACATGCTACAAACACCATTTAGTTGCCTCAATAAGAAATTTACTTGTTTTAAAAAATCCAAATGCTGGCAGAAAAATTGTCCAGAAAAATTTAGCAGGTTTATTTATAATTGTTATAAAGTTGAACTACTGAAACATGTTCACGGAAATATTTTGATTTGTATTAGCACTTTATGTTCCTGCATTTATATTAAAAATTCACACACAAATGAAAATAGAAAAACTGCCAATACCTGATTTCTGTTCCCCACTTTTCCATTTGCAATCATATACTGAGGACCTTGACCCCATGGGAATAAACAAAGAGAAAAACAAACAAACAAAAAAACTAAATTTCAGAGCTACCAATAACAGGAAGAAGATCGTTTTCTCTTTTTTTAAGAATGAAATGTTTCTCATCCTAGTGGATTCTTCAGCATGTTCTCCATGTAGGCGGCATGCTAGATAGATGTCTTTGGGACTAATTGCCACATGTTTGCACGGACAGCACACAGGCCTCTCTTGCCTCCCACAAAGCACCAGTATCTGAGCCCTGGAAGCCCAGGTCTCTTTTGAAGTCCTGAGCAGTTTCTCACACCAGACGCTGGAAGGGAAGTTTGCACATCAGAAGTTGGGTGGATTTCGGAGAACTTGGAATTCCACGAAGTGCTGCAGGACCAGGCCTGTACGGATGAGGTTTCTTGCCCCTCCAGGAGAGGGCTCACTCTGCCTAGTGGCTCTTGGAGCCGGTGGCGTCCTGGGTGCTTTACTGCCCGTGATTTGCAGGCGGCCAGCTTGGCTGGAGCCATGTGGTGTCACCTCGTCACCTGCTCCCTTCTTCAGCAGGAGGCTGCGCTGCCCTTAAAGGGCGGAGGTGGCGTGGCAAGCAGCTGAGACCACAATTCTCTTTTTAATTAAAATTTAAAATAAGCACTCCATTTGCTTTCAGGTATGTTTGGAACAGATTTGGCCCTGGGACTCCATCTTTCCAACTAAAATGTTGTGGAATTTAAATACAGGGCAAGTATTTCCTTTCAAAATGCCACATCTGAGTGAAGACGTATATGTTCTAAGTATAAAATACATACAGATCTCAGAGTTAACACCCTCCCGAAAAAACGAACATCAGTACCTCATTCATAATTTTTTTAGTGATTATAGTTGCAGTGGTATTGTTTATTACATATCTGGCTAAATAGACCAGCCTAAACCTTTCAAGTTAAAGATGTTAAAATTAATGTCACCTTTTTCTTGTTACCAGTTTACGAGAATCCTGGCCGCTTTAAAATCACTCACGTGACATGCAGTTTCTTAGATGGTCTGCTCTGGAGGCTCTATGGCACTTTGTATCTTCCCTAGTAATTCGTCTGATAGAGCCCTGGTGTCCTTGTGAGTTACAAGTTGTGCTGCCATCCAAAAGGTCGGTTGTTCAAACCTACCAGCAGTCTCTTAGGAGAAAGATGGGGCTGCCTGCTCCTGTAAGATGTATAGCCTCAGAAGCCCATCGGGGCAGTTTTACTGTGTCCTATGGGATCACCGTGAATCAGAATCTATGTGATAGCCGTAATTGAGCTAGAATAATTTCTAATTTGCACCAATATGATAGCCAAAATGATATCCCGTTTGTTTTCATTGTTGTTGTCGTGATTTCCAGTAAGATCAGTTACTTTCTTTGGTTTACTGGCTTTTAATTCAGGAAAATGCCAGTTTGTGTCTATTTTTTCTATTGGGGAATTTTTCAAATTGGCTTATGAAATAGGGCATTCATTACTTCTTAGGGTCTATTGTCTGCTGTTTAATTCTGATGTTATTTGATATGAATAAGTTTAAAGTTGTGTAATCAGATCCAATATTTCCTTTGTGTTCAGGAACATCATTTGATGTGTTTTTATGGCTGCATTTTTACCATTTGTCTGATTATTTTGTCTCAGGGTTTTTTCTAGAACGTGGAATGGCATGAGAATTCAACTGATAATCTCTTTGGAAAGAAGCAA
>NW_022103901.1:41241814-41245182 GCF_000313985.2 Echinops telfairi | reverse complement strand
ATCCTGACTTCTAAGGGACAGTCTGGCCATTGGTTTAGTGTGTAATTTCCAGACCATGCCTGTGCGTTCATAACCACACAGAAACGAACTATTTGTATATTGTATCATGTGTGTGATGTATGTATTGCTCTGCAACATGCTTTCTCCCACATATCTCAGAGCTATCTCGGTACCTTGAGAAAGACGGTCTTCTTTCTAACTGTTGTGCAGCATGTTTCCATGGGTGGGCACGTCAGTTGTTTTCTGATTTGCTGCTGCGATGAACATCGTTGTTCAGGCCTTCTATTCCCATGGGAAAATGCTTTCTGAAAGGAAATAACCAAAAGTAGAATTGCCCCATCCTGGGGCATCCACACATTTCACCGCCAAAATATTAAAAATGGCTACAGGAATTTATCACCAGGAATGCTTGGAAATACAGGATCAGATTTCTGTTTTTGGTGATTTAATAGGTAGATACTTTATTTCACTGTGTAATTCTCACCCTCAGCTTGTTCACAAGTTTGAACATCTTTTCACACTGAGTATTTGTATTTCCTCCTCTATGAATTACTCACTTTCCTTTTTAATTTTTTAGTCCTTCAAAATGTTTTATAAGGCAATGTAAAAGAGTGTTTTTGCCCTGAAGTATGGCAGGGCTTCAAAAGTTCATGGAATAAAATGTACTTAAAAGATAATGGAATTTCCCAATGAACTCTTTGAACTCCCTCATATATATTCCAAATAATAATCGTCATACATGGTATAAATCTATGCTAAAATGTTGTTTGTTTTTTAGTTCAATGAAAAATACTACTGATTAGGATTACATTCAATTTATAGAATCATTTGGGAAAAGTTGACTGACCTGCTTGTAATATTGAGTCTTCTCAGCCCTGGACATGGTATTCCATATTTATATGCAAATAACATGTGTATTACATATTTTTCTCAGTTTGCAACCCCTCCATGTTATTTTCACACACATACTGTATCAATATTTTTCCATGTCGCTGACTTCAGTTTCAATTTTTTTCTGTCCGGTGGATCAGATGTTAAATCTTTGTCTTGGTGTCTGTCTGGATCTCAGCCCAGCCCCAGAGTGTGTGAAGCAAGTCTCTCCTGGCCGGATTCTGCTTTCTCTGGGGCAGAAAGAAATCACTTTCCTACCCCAGTGGGGATCTGGGCACTCCCACCTGGAGAAGCGCTGAGGCAGAGGAGGCCGTGTGAATTTCTCATCCATGCAGACACAGTGGAGCTGACGGGAGAGCCTCCGACATAGAGGCTGTGGTAGTTACCTAATCTGGTGTCAACTTGCAAAGGGGTGGAGTTAGCCTGTCAGCCAGGTTGATAACCTCATTTGGGAGGCGCAAACAAAGATAAATAGCTCACTGGAGGCCAGATACACCTTAATCCCTGTGAGACATTTCTGTTGACAAGTCACATGGGAGCTACACTGGTAGAGTCAGAGCCCTGTAGCTGGAGGAGCCACATGGAGACCCACGCCAGTGCTGAGATGCTTCCCTTGCCACTGGATCTACAAGACTTTCCACCCACTGGCCTGTGATCTTCCTGCACTCAGCATCATTGCACGTGTTGTGTGAGTCAGAAGAGGAATTTAGAGATTCCTCTTGGAATATGGGCTAATACTGGGTTTATGGACTTGATCTGAACTGGGCTGGGATATCTTCTTAATATACAATTGCTCTTGTACATAAAGCTCTTTCTTAGACACATAGGAGTGTCTCTGGATTTGTTTCTCTAGGCTACCCGGACTAACACAGAGGGGTTCCATGTCCCTGACTTGGGTGAGATAGACCAACCACTGGCCTCCCCTGAATGAAACAGGTTCATGGGCAGGGCAGTGCATGCTTTCCAGGTGCATGGTGTATGCACAGGTGTGTTGTGTCAGAACTCTGTAACATACTTTCATCCTTTCTGCCCATCCTGTGTAAGCACATTGTTAATGCATACAAACACAGTACCTCTTCAGCTATGCAAGCTGCTTCTGTTTTCAGTAAAGATTTGTAAGTTCCTCTAGCACCATCCTATTTCTTATAAGGTTGATATTTACACTTTCAACTTGTGTTGCTTTTTTAGATTTTTTTTTAGATTCCTTTTCATATCTCTTACTTTTTCTTGGTGGTAGTTAGAAGAATTATTCATTAAAAATGAAACATTGGCCTGAGCTCTCTGGCCAATTTGCGTAACTCTATTATTTCGTCAATATTTGTTCATTTGTTTCCTTAGCATTTTCTAGCTGAGCATTTTAAGCATCTGTAAATGATTACAGTTTTATCCAGTAAAAGCTGTAAGACTGGACTCCCAAGCTTCCCCCTCCCCCTGCCCCCTCCACACACACACCTTAGACTGGCTACAGAACATTCTAGTTCCCTAGTCAAAATGTTATTTTCATTTGCAAATTGTATATTCAGTCACCTTCAGTTGGTTTCTATGACTGTCTTCACAGAGTTTTTGTTTATGGAGCAAAAAAAGCTTCCTGGGTCTGGCCCCTCGTTTTGAACCAGCGCAGACCCTCAGCAGTTGGTAGAGTGAGCTCTGAACTCCAGTGGCTGCTGGGGTCTCCAGGCCCCTGAAGGCTGAAGGAAGATTGATTTGTAGCCCCATTCCACGGCTTGGAAGTTCAGGGTAGCCTTCAAGAGTTTTAACGTCCCCTGGGCCTTGCTTTTCAGGGGCTCCTCATGACCTCTGCTCTCATTCTACATGTCTATCAAATCCATATTATCTGCCTTGTGACTGGAGGGCTGGCCCTTGCTCTCTGTTAGGACGCAGGCCCAGCTGAAGGATGGGCCCTGTCTCTTGGACTCCTCCCCTGAGATTTCCCATCCCCAAACACCCACAAATATAAAGCTGTTAATCATAGCCATGGTTACTGAGGGGCGAAGGTTAGGAGGAAGAATCATTGCATAGTGAACTACACGATTCTTCAAACTAAGGACTGGGCCTTTACTGCCATAATTCCTTGGAAATTCACCCTAGCGAAGGTAATTCAAGAAGGAGCCCTGGTGGCCCTGTGGTTGAGCATTCGGCTGCTAATCAAAAGGTCAGGGTCAAACCTACCACCTGCTCTGAGGGACAAAGATGTGTAGACTGCTTCTGGGATGATTGACAGCTGGGGAAAGTTCTACTCTGTACGACAAGGTCATTCTGGGTCAGAATCAGAGGACAATGAGTCGTGGCGGTGCACACAGCTAGGGGCATCTGCTCTCCCTCCTTCCCTCCCCAGTTATGGAACAAAAACAGCCTCTTCTCAGCCCGCAAAGGTTGGGGCCTTTACTGCTGCATCTTATGCCAACGCCTAAACAATCGAAGTTTTAAGAAGGAGTTTTTTCAAGGTGTTTTCCTCAAACACTTCTGTCTGAAGGTAG
>NW_022103901.1:41238679-41239883 GCF_000313985.2 Echinops telfairi | reverse complement strand
TCGCTCTGAGCTAGTGAAAACAGTGGCATCTCTGGGAAGGTTCTCTCTGGTCACAGTGAGTTTTTTCATAAAAGCGGTTTCACTTGAACTTCGTTTTTTTTATTGTGGCCAATTTAAAAGAACAGCGTGCAGCTGTGAAATTTCATATCCTGCTCAGGAAAAATGTTACAGAAACTGTGGTGACGTTGAACACAGCTTACAAGAACAGCTATAGAAAATACTCAAGTGTACGAGTGGTTTTCTCATTTCACAAAAGATGGAAGTTGATTGATGACAACCTCGTTCTGGATGTCCACCAGTTTCCCTAGTGGCTGAAAAGGGTGACTTGTACTGCATTTGGAGTTTGTTCCACCAGGTCAGGCTGTTAATCCAACTTTCTATTTAGATGTTCTGAAAAGACAGTGTAACAGTGTGTGACCAAAAAGGCTTGGTTTGTGGCAGACAGGGGACTGATTTTGCCACCATAACAATGCACCTGTTCACGTAGCCATCTCAGTGTGCCAGTTTTTGGCAAAAAATAGCATGCCTTTTTTGTCCCGTGAACTTTACTCACCTCACCTCGCTCTGCATGCAACTTCTTTTTGTTTCCAAGAATGCAGAGGTACACAAAAGGACAGCAGTTTGACAATGTAGAAGAGGTGAAGGAAAAAGGGGGGAGGTGCTGTCAGTCATCCAGACAGATGAGTTTGCAAAATGTTTCCAAGAATGGAATAGCAGATTTGACAAATGTTCTAAGTGTAATGGAGAGTACTTTGAAAGTGATAAGGTTGTTTTGTAAAAAAAATTAAATATATAGCTTTGAAAAAAAATCCATTTGGGAAGGGTACTCGCTTATATTAGTTGCCACTGCAGCATATGCAAATTCTCATCTCAGGAATTTTCCTGAAGATGGGGAATTTTCTGCCTTGGCGCTATTCGTATTTTAAGCCAGAACACTTTATTGCAGGTGTCAGGCCTGTGCATTGTGGGATCCCCGTCCTCTGCCCCATCCCCCTAAACTCACCCCAGCATGAGGAATGAAAGGTCCACAAACACTGCCCCTGAATGATATCCCTGCTATGGATTAAAGGGGATTTTAGGATAAAAATAATAATTTTAATGGATCCTATAAGATTTCTTGCACATGTGCAAGGCTAGTTCAACATAAGAATGTCAGTCATTACATAAGGATGCCAGTCATTATAACCATGTCATGAGCTTTTTT
>NW_022103901.1:41235855-41237098 GCF_000313985.2 Echinops telfairi | reverse complement strand
TCCTCCAGATTGTTCATCCAGCCTATCTTATTTAGACAGACCTGTGGAGATAATAACATGCACAAAAACAAGACAGAGCAAAACCAAGCAGTCATAAACTTTTAACTGATCTGGGTCTAAGTTTCCTCTGTAAAAAGGGGTGACAATAGGATTCACTCCCTTCATAAGATTGTTGTAAAGACAAAATGAATTCTAAAATGCCACTCCATTTTTACAGAGTTTGGGATATCTGATAATTTCTTACCCTCGACACCCCCGTGCTTTCGCACAAATCTGTGTGTGTGTATATGTATGTGTATATATATCCCTGTGATATTAGACCAACAAAAAGGTTTTTTCAAGCCTGATTTTCATGTATCAATAGACATAGAAGGCTATTACTCTGCTATTTTTATTTTTTGAGCCTTGTGATTCACTTCTGTGAGAGCTGTCGTTATTACCCATGAATCGCGTGGTTTTGTCTACAGGCCCCGCCAGCTTCTGTTTCTCTGTGGCTGTCTGTGTTTCTGTAGTCGCTGACTTTGTCAACTTTTCTGGCGTATTTGCTATGATACTGGTTTTTAGTATTTGTGAACCTGTATCAATACCTTTTGGAGGGAATGAAGTCGTAATTAAAGGAAAAGAAGGAGAGAAGTTTTAAAGGGTTCTACTCGGTTATTGTTGTGACTAATAATGTAATTCAGTGGAGAAAGATTTCACAACACCATTCCATTGTTAGTACTCATATAAGACTACACTTAAGCCATTTACAACTACACTTCTCACAAACATAACTCTTTGATAGAGACAGTGTGCACGACAAGTGTATTTTACTAATTATGCTAACTGTTGTGTGATTCCAAGCAGACTTCTGGAAAAAGTTTTGGCTGGAGGTTTGATTAGAGATGATCTCAGGAAAATCATTTCCATTTATTTACAGCTGGAAAGCTGGAGTTTCTCCTGAAGGTCAGTGTCCAAAGGCGTTGGGTGCATCCTCCAGGTCATCATTTACATGATTTGAGGTAACAGTGTGGCTGCCTCTTCATCCTGCATGTCTATCCAGGATTGGGTATGTTAACACTATTGACCTCTGTCACCTTTGACCTTTGTACTATCTTCCCTCTCTTCCATTATTACTATTATCTTGTGTGTGTATGACTCAAGACAGAACAATTTTATTGACTCTCATAATTATTAGTCAAGATTTAAGCAAAGTAAATAGCAGTGGAATTGTGATACAAATAACTGGTGGATTAACCTTAGA
>NW_022103901.1:41233271-41234585 GCF_000313985.2 Echinops telfairi | reverse complement strand
ACAGAGCAAACCAGTTTTCCATTCAACAATTCATACATATTTTGTTTATGTGACGATTGTGACCCCAAAATCTTACTTTTCTCACTTCCTCCCTATTTTCCTGTGTCCATGCCTCCTTCTTTTCTAACTCTTCTGAATTCTTTTTTTTTTCTTCCTTCTTCACTCTTTGTCCTTGGTAAATGCTGCCCTTTTGACTTCAGACTGCTGATTATTCTAGATATGTGTCACTCCCAGGGCTATTGTTTCCATTATAATTGTTTGGCTGACAAGTGAGCCAAGGGAGTGACTTCGTTTCCAAACCTAAAGTGCCATCGTCTCAGGGTTCTGTCAGTCTCTTTCTGACCAGTGAGCTGGTCTTTTTTAATAATTTTGAGTTTATTCCACGGTTTCTCTACTGTAACCTGTCCTTGTAATGGGATTCCTTTCAGAGCACTTGGTAATGGTGGCCAGGCACCATCTAGTTCTGGTTCCACGTTCACGTGGTCCATTAATCCATTGGACTGATTGTCTTCATGTGTCTTCCAGTTCCTTCACGCTTTTCCTCTGGACAGGAAGAGGCCAGTGGTTACACCTTGAATGGCTGGCTATTCATGAATTTCTAAGGCCCCAGTCACTGCTCACCAAAGTAAAATGTGGAGCTGTGTTTTTGTGGACTGTTATGCCCATTGACCTTGGTTTCCCTGAGGTCATGGTTCTGGGTAAGTGCTTTGTCCAGGCCCAGCTACTCCGGTCCTCCGGATGCTTGGTTATATGTAAGAAGTTCTCACAACTGCCCCCTGTAACATTCTACCACGTCCACGGGTATATACACAGCATAGGTCCATACACATATACAAATATCCTTTTGTACATTCCACTTTCCCTACCACATCTGTTCAGCTTGCATATTATCTGTTCGTGCATATACTCACAGGTCACCATTATTGCCGGATCTAGTATATCAAAACATGTTGCCTTTAACTCTCGCACGCCTTCCAGTGTCTCTCTTCCCTTATAAGTTTTTGATGACCTCCCTCCTATTGTATATCACCTTCCCCTTCACTTAAGTAAGCACTTGTCTACCCTCTAGCCAGTAATTTACCCTCCTTATCCCTTCCACCCCACTGACCATCAACAAATGCTTCTTTTATTGTGGAAAAAAAAACCCTTTATCTTGACTTGTTTTCAATAATGGCATCATAAAATATTTGTCCTTTTACAATTCACTTATTTCCCTCAGCATAATGTCCCCCATGTGCATCCATGTTATGAGACACTTTACAGATTCATCAATACTCTAATATTACAAAGTGTTCCATTGTGTATATAAGTCAC
>NW_022103901.1:41231224-41232713 GCF_000313985.2 Echinops telfairi | reverse complement strand
CCATCATCATTTTCAAAGCATTCTCTTCCCACTTGAGCCCCTAATATCAGCTCCCCGTTTCTTCCCCCTCCCTCTCCCTCCCGTTCTCCCTCACAAACCCTTGATAAGTTATAGATTATTATTTCCATATCTTACATTGTCCTCTGTCACCCCTGGGAGACATGAATAACATTACGTTATTCATCCCCCTGGGAGAGGGGTCTAGATGATCCTGTGATCAATCCCCCCTCTCTCCCCACACCCTTTCCTAATCCTCCTGGTATCTCTACTCTCACTGTTGGCCCTGAGGGGTTTATCTATCCTGGATTCCCTGTGTTGCGGGCTCTTATTTGTAGCAGTGTGAATGCTCTGGTCTAATCTGATTTGTAAGGCTCAATCCAGCACTATTTATTAAAGAGACTATTTCTTCCTCATTTAATGAGTTTAGGACCTTTGCCAAAGATTAGTGTGTATTGGTGAATGGATTTACTTCTGGGTTCCCAGTTCTATTCCATTGGCCTATCTGTCTGTCATTACGCCAGTTCCAGACTGTTCTGACTAATGTGGCTGTGTGGTAGGTTTTAAGGTTGGGACGTGTGAGGCCTCCTACTCTGCTGTTCTTTAGTAGTGCTTTCCTGATCCAAGGTCTCTTTCTTTTCCATGTGGCGTTGGTGATTGGTTTTTCCATATCTTCAAAAAATGATGTTGGAATATGGGTCAGGATTGCATTATATCTGTATAGGTCGGTTTGAGTAGAAAGTAGAAACAGTGTAGAAATTGACATTTCTGCAGTGGTAAGGCTTCCTATCTAGGAGCATGGCATGTTCTTTAATTTATGTAGCTCGTCAGTGTTTTCCTGCAGTAATGTTTTGTCATTGTCTTTGTCTTTTGTCCCTCTGGTTCGTTTCACTCCTAAGTGTTTTCTCTTCGGGCCAGCAATTGTAAACGGCATTGTATCTTGATTTCCTTTTCATAATTCTGTTAGTGTAAAGGAATGTATTACTTTGGGTATGTTGATCTTGTACTTGCCACTTAGTTATATTTTTCAATTAGTTCCAGGAGTTTTCTGGCTCAGCCTTTGGGGTTTTCTATCTATTAGATCATATCATCTGCAAGCAGAGTTTTAATTCTTCTTTGCCAATTTGGATGCCATTTCCCTTTCTTGTCATCTGAATCTTGATAAGACTTCCAGCATACTATTAACGAGGAGTGATCATAGAGGGCACCCTGCTCTCGTTCTCTGTTAGAAACCCTTTCAGTCTCTCTGTTTACTAACATTGATCACTGGTTTTGTAGACGGCCACGCAGTTCTTTTCCTTTATTGATGTAACGGATTATGCTGGCTGTTTTTCTAATGTTGAACCAACCATCTTTGTATACCCGGTGTGGATTTCACTGGATAATGCTTTATCATTATTTTTGATACGTTGTTAGGTTCCATCGGCTAGGATTTTGTTGAGAATCTGTGTCTGGGTTCATGTTCATTTTCAGTGGTGCCCTTGCCTGGTTT
>NW_022103901.1:41227826-41229880 GCF_000313985.2 Echinops telfairi | reverse complement strand
CTGTTTCTTCTAGTATGAAAATTATATTTTAAAAATTTTAACAGTGGTTACATACAATCTCTGTCATTTTGTGGTTAACTAATTTCATTCCGCATAGTCCTCCAAGTTATCCATGGCATGCAATGTTTTAAAGAGTCATCCTTATTCTTTATTGTTGCATAGTATTCCATTGTATGTAGATACCAAAGTTTGTTTATATGTTCTTCCTCATTGGGCATTTAAGTCATTTCCATATTCTTGCTATGTGAAAACTGCTATGATCAACATGGATGTGCATAGATATGTGTTTGCTGTGCTACTTATTATTATTATTTGTGTGGTATATACCAAATAGAGGGATTGCTGCATCACCTGGTATTTTTATTCCCAATTTTTTTAGGAAGCACTATATAGCTTTTCACAGTGATTGTATTGTTTTTACAAGCCAGCCAGCAGTCTTTGAGGATTCCAATTTTTCAGAACCTCTCCACCATTTGTGGTTTACGGTTTCTTTTCTTCTTCTTTTTAACTTTGCTATCAGTGTTAGGGAGAGGTGGTTTCTCATCGTTTTAATTGGCTAGTTAGTAGTCACAAACGTTTTTTCATATTTTGGTCAGTCTTCTGTATGTCTTTGGTGAACCTTCTGTTCATGTCATCTACCCATTTTTAAATTGGATTATTTGTCTTTTTACTGAAATGTTGAAGTTTTCTATACATTTTAGAGATTAGTCCCTTGTCCATTATCTCATTGCTAAAAAAAATGTTCCCCTAGTTTCTGAGTTCTTATTTATTCTTTGGTGAAGAGTTTGGAAGCACATGTGTGTCTTTTTGCAGGAGGTCCATCTATTTCACCCCTCTCTCTCTCTCTCTGTGCGTTTTAGTGAGATCGTGTTTTGATGCCATGTATTAGGGCACATAAGTCTATCTTTATCTTTTATCAATGAGCATTATAGTCATGGGATTTACATTTAGGTCATTAATTCATATTTGTGTATGGAGTGAGGTAGGGTCCTGTTTTATGCTTCTGCAAATGGAAGGAAATGCAGTTTTTCCAGCACTATTAGGTGAAGAGATGATCTGTTCCCCCACCTAATAGGTTTCACCCTGTGTTAGATTAGATTCTCTAGAGACGCAAAACCAATGATTCTTTTATGTGTTTGCATAAAGAGATTTAGATCAAGAAATGCGTACACAGTTAAAGAACTAGGTAAGTCCAGTCGAATTCAAGTCTGTGGTCAGAAGGAAGTTGGAAGCTTCTCCTGAGTCATGTAGCTGCCTGAGCTGATAAATACAAAGTAAGAAGATGAAGCAGGGCCTGGTGGATGCATAGCTGAATGAATCCCAAGTTGAGTGAAGGCAGTCCATTGATGGCCCCTGGGATCAACAAGAGAAACAACAGGTGATCCTCACCTGTTGTATGATTCAGAGAAGGCAAAGGAACAAGAGAGAGCTCAGTTCTACTTAGAGTGTTTCTTATATAAAAGGCTGCACCTCCCATCAGGTGCTGTCCAGTGGAAAGTTATAATCTACCTCTACCTTTATCCAGATATGTCCAGTTGATACAAAATCTAACCATCACACAGGTCTTTGTAAAAAAAAAATCCATTTTCTATAGGGGGATGAGTTTATTTCTGCTTTCTCTATGCTGTTCTATTGGTCTGTGTATCTATTGATGTACCAGTGCCGGGTTTTTAAACTACTGTGCCTGTGTGGTACGTTCTGACAATGGGAAATGCCGGCCTCCAACTTTGTTCTTAAGTACTTCTTGTTTATCCTGGATCTCTTGCTTTCCCCTATAAAATTGATTTTTTTCATCTCTTAAGAATGATGCTAAGATCTGGAATTGAATTGTATTATATTTGTATCACTTTGGATGCTATGATTTCCTTTGTTGCCTAATGTTCTGTCTAACTCTTCTAGTACCATAGTGATCAAGAATCATGGTAAAGGACGTCCTGGTCTGGTGCCTTTTGCATAGGGAAGGATTCCCGTTTCTCAGTTGAACAAGATATCGGTCATTGAGTTTGCATATTGTTGTTGTTGTTAGGTCCTATCAAGTAGGTTCCAACCCCATA
>NW_022103901.1:41223941-41226871 GCF_000313985.2 Echinops telfairi | reverse complement strand
TCCAATATTTTTCTCCAGTACCACAATTCAAATGCATCAATTCTGCTTCGTTTTTCTTTACAAATGTTCCACTTTCACATGCATACGAGGCAATAAAAAATACCATGGCTTGGATCAGGCACATCTTAGTCCTCAAAGTAACAGCCTTGCTTTTAAATACTCAAAAGAGATCTTTTGCAGTAGATTTACCTAATGCAACTCATTATTTGATCATCTCTTGACTATTGCTTCCATAAGCATGAATTATGGATTCAAGCAAGGCAAAATTCGCGACAGTTTCAACCTTTTCTCCATTTATCATGGTCCGGTGGTGAGGATTTTGGTCTTCTTGACATTGGGTTGTCATCCACACTGAAGGCGGCAATTCTAGATCTTCATCAGCAAGTCCTTCAGGTCCTCCTCACTTTCAGCACGCAAGTTTGTGTCATCTGAATATATCAGGTGGTTAATAAGCCTTTTTCCACTCCTGCTGCCCCATTCTTCTTCACATAACCCAGCTTCTCTGATGGTTTGCTCCGCATATAGATTGAACAAGTCTGGTGAGGGGATACAAATGTGTCACATTCCTTTCCTGATTTGAAACCGTGCAGTATTCCCTTGTTTCATTTGCACAACTAGTTCTTGATCCGTGTACAAGCTCCTCATGAGGTCAATGAAGAGTCCTTGAATTCCCATTCATCTCAAGCTTATCTATAATGTGTTATGATCCATACAATCAAATGCTTGGGCATAGTCAATGAAACACAAGTCAATTTCTTTCTGGTCTTCTCTGCTTTGAGCCAAGATCCAGCTGACATCAGCAATGATATCCCTTGTTCCACTTCCTCTTCTGAATCCAGCATGAACCTCTGATAGCTCCCTGTCGATGGACTGCTACAACTGTTATTGGATGATCTTCAGCAACATGTCATTTGCATGTGATATCAATGATATTGTTCGGGGAACAGCCAGGCCAGATCGCAGCCCCAGACTTTTGAGAGTGAGGACGAGGGCGAGGAGTTTGATGCCTGGGAAGCCGACTCCAACTGTCCCGAGGCGGAGCAGCTCAGCCGAGCGGGCTACGGGGTACTGTGGCCTTGAAGAAGCCAACAAGATGTTCCTGCGAGCGTCCAGAGCCACTGTAGAATATATAATGAGGAAAAAATAGCAAGCATGCCTACCTTAGCACAACTGGATGGATGTTTTGGACTGGAAACCTATTGAGAAAACTGAAATTTTCTATTTTGTAATCTGTTCCTGTCATAGTTATCAAACGTATTAGTGGAACATAGATTTTGTTTACTTCAGTTGATGCAAAAGGTGAACAAACTCCCAAAGAGGCAGATACAGTATATATCACATGTGTGATGTTTCAATGTGTTTCTAAGAGCCTCTTAATTTTTGTTTATACGTGTATCTCAAATACTTAGAAAGCTATGATCGGTATTTCAAGAAAATCCATGTTGTGACCATTTAAAAGATGAAGGCCACTTTGAGGCTGTTGGACACTAGTGTATTGTGTGCAAGAACCAAGAACACGTGTTCTAATGCGCATCCACTCAGGAAAGCGGCCATTTTACTCAACTTCCTATCATAAGAATTGTTGGTGCAAACTGTCATATGAAAGGAAAGTTACACATCCAAAAAGACTGATCACTATGCTGTTGACTTTTTAAAGGTCTGCCTCGTATCTGACGGTTTCCCTCTCTTGCCATCTCTAAGGAAGCGTGTTATTTGTTGCACACCAGCATCCAAGATAATAAAACCTCTTGCTCTGGGTACAAGGAAAAAAGCATTTGCTATGAGCAAGTCATTGGTCTTGCATATATGTGCATCTTAAAGGCCACTTTGACATAGAAGGAAAATGTTCTGGAAATGTTGATGGCAACCTATGTACAAGTGTGCTTACTACACTTGGATGGTGGATTGTTATAAGACTGATATGTAAGAGCCCCTTGTAAAATGATTTTAAAAAGGAGGCCTCATGTCAGCTTGGCTCATTTTCTGGTGATGAGGGGAAGATCCATCCGTGGTGGCCGTACATGTGTTTAAGGTCACCCCAGTGTGAGTGATTAGCAGACCTTATTGGAAATTCAAGTCAAGATGTTGCACGAGGGGACATGCATGTCTTACAGAAGGGGTCACATTTCTATGGGTGGGTAAACTGGGTGGGGCACCTGCTCTTTGGAAAATCCACTTAACAGGACTTACATAGTACCCAAAGGGAGACTATGCCCAGTGTTATGTTCCAAATTGGACACTTTTTACCTAGTTTCTATGCAGTCCTTGGTGATCCAGGCCGTGTGCTGTAGACTATAAACTATTATACTATCTTTCATGGGCCACACAGGTAGGATCAAATCTGGCAACCCCACTAAGCCACTGGGCTTTACCCAAAACTCACCTGTAGCAGATTTAAGGGACTGACATACTCCCTTGGACTTGGTTGAAATTCCCTAGTGTGAGAAGACGTATATTACTGTTATCTTAAGGTTATAATTTGGGACTTTGGTCTGGATCTCTTGCTTTGCGGTCCCAGTGGATGGTGGCCTGAGACTACCTCATAGTTCTTCTTTTTGTGCTTTCTTTGCTTTTTATGAGGTGTGCTGTGGCAGTGACATAATCTCCTGTCAACTTGAGCAAAGAGGTGGAGTCTAGCCTGTCCATCAGGTCATAGCCAATCATGCCTCTGTGTGGGCATGGCCTTCTCCTAAGGATTCTGGGAATATCTTCTTCCTCCCTGGAGGTGAGACACTCTCTCTGCCTTTTCTTTTCTGCTGTTGAGACACTCAGAGAGCTGGAGGAGATACGTGGAGACCCACGAGTTGAGATTCTTCCACGGCCACTGGATCCACAAGACCTTCTACCCACTGGCCTGTGATCTTCCTGCATTTGGCATCATTGCATGTGTTGCATGAGTCTAAAGAGGAATTTATAGAGTGGTATCAGAC
>NW_022103901.1:41221660-41223638 GCF_000313985.2 Echinops telfairi | reverse complement strand
CTTATCAGTGTTTTAAATTTTGTAACTTAAACCCTGTGGGTTTCTGGGACGGTAACTGTTGGTGGAAGTAGAAAGGCCAGTCTTTCTCCTACAGAACACTAGTGGTTTTGAATGCCGACCATGTGGATCACAGCCCAACATGTGACCACTACACCACCTGGGTTTCTAGGGGCATGGAAGGGGAGGTTGAAGGCAAATGAGGAGCTAACAACAGTGAGTATGAGAAAGAATAAAATGTTCTGAAAGTGATTGTGGTAATGATGTTTGATATGTGAATTATATGCCAATAAATCAATTAAGAATAGATTTATTCTTAATTATCCTCCTCCCTGCCCTGCCCTTCCATCCACTTTCTAGTTAAATGTTTGCACAATGTGGGGACCATTACATTGACCGCCTGATGCACTGAACTGACATGTTAATTAGCAGAGATGGAAAGAGAAGTGTCTAGAGGCTTCAAAATGTTCCTTTTTTCCCCTCTCATGAAGATAGTTTGGCTTTCTTCCATTGTTGATTTTGTAACACTTATTTCAGAAACATGTATTTCCATAATCCAGAAGTTGTAAAATCACTAATGTTTTAGTAGTTAGGACATTTAAAATAGAAACTAAAAGTTAAAATGTATGGACTATGGAGATAAGATCCAGCGTATATTTATTCTGTAACATTTAGGATTAAAATTTTGTGTGAAAAGAATCTTATTCTTTTAACAATTTCCCTTTTGGGGGTATGTTTTATAATATAACTAGCAAATGATGTTAGAACACATTTCATAATTTCTTCAGGTTAAAAAAAACTATGAGTTCATGAACAAATATTTTTGCTGACAAAGACATGCAATAAGAATATGTGAGGATCCCCTGTGTTTCCAGCTCTTATCTGGACCCACCATGTACATGCTCCGGTCTAGCTGGATTTGGAAGGTAGAATTGGGGTCATGATGGGGGAGGGGGAGCAGGGGGGGCATTTCAGAACTATAGGAAAGTTGTATGTTTCATTGGTGCTACACTGCACCCTGACTGGCTCGTCCCTTCCCTGCAACCCTTGATTTACCGTCACTCACCTGTGCACCGATTTCTGGTCCCTTCCCTCACTATCATCCAGCTGTTTCTCTTGCTCCAGTAAGGTAATCACATGTGGCTTAGGAATGGAACAGCCTGCTCACAAGAAAATAAATGCCACATGATGTAGAAAAAACAAACAAACACATAAGCTCAAAATGACTTACCATATATACCCGTGTATAAGCCGAGTTTTTCAGCACAAAAACTGGGGTTCAGCTTATACACGGGTCAGTGGTACCTGACAGACCCAGACCCAGCCACTTCCTGTATCTCGCCTTGCTGCTGCTAGTGGTGGGCGTGGCAGCACGCAGAAGAGGCGTTAGGTCGGCTGCATCCTCATCCTCCTGTGGTTGCTGCCTGCAAGTAAGCGTCAGTGCCATCGTGCAGTCGGGGTGGGTGGTGGGGGTGGGGGGGTGATCGAGTGGGTGCATCTTCTTGTAAGAGGGATCTACTTGATGTACTGAGACCACAGCCATCAGGAATATTCCTTGTATTGGTGCCTTTCCTTCCCAAACCTCATACCCTAAGCAGAGCTGCCATAAGACATTTCTCGGCCCCATACAACCTAAATGGTTTGGCTAGTTTCCCTTTAACCATCCACATAAACCCTTTGCCACCAAGTGCTCTCCCTCCCTCTAGTATTTAGTGGCCTTTTCCCAAACAGACATCCTGATCAGCCCCTTTCTATCGACCATCGATGTTACCCCTTTAGCATACAGGTACCCCCTCCTCATGAGCTATTGTGCAGGTGTTATTCAGCCACCTCAGGTGTCCTAATGGCATGAACTGTAGAGACTGGTGCTGACCTGTGTCAGTACGCATTACATCACAGAAACCTATATTGAAGAAAGGTTATGGGAACAGTAAGCTGCATTTAAGGGTGTAGGTCCGCTTTAAGGGAATTGAGGAACAGA
>NW_022103901.1:41216840-41221106 GCF_000313985.2 Echinops telfairi | reverse complement strand
ATTGCAAGTAGGGAATTCTGTGTTGACGAAAAGCAAGTGAGGGAGTGGCGGAAAATGAAGGCTGACTTGGAACAGATTCCAAAAGCTAAAAAATCTTATTGTGGTTTAACATCTTTTTATTGGGCTCTAGAGAGTGAATTGCATAGATGGGTTATGGAGCGTTGTCAAAACGGTTACTGTGTAACACGCATGGGAATCCGCATACGTGCTCTACAAATGGCTCAGGATGGCAAATATAAAGCACCAGGCACTGAAAAATTTGCTGCATCGGCAGGATGGTGTACCCACTTCACGAATAGGTTTGGCCTAGGTATGTTTGAGACAAAGAACAAAGATTTCCCAGAAATTGCCACAAGACCTTGAAGAAAAAATTATGTCATTCCAGTCATTTATTATAAAACAGAGAAGGATTTATAATTATGACCTGGCAGATATTGGGAATGTGGATGAAATGCCATGACTTTTGATCTTCCAAGCACCAGAACTGTGGCAAGTTTAGGAGAAAAAACCATTTTTCTCAGAACCACAGGAAATGAAAAAAAAAAATCACGTTACAGTTGTTCTATCATGTTTGGCTAATGGAACTACGCTGCGTCCTGCCATTATTTTTAAAAGAAAGACCTTGCCTAAAAAGATCAGTTTCCCACCAAGAATTATTGTGCGTGCACAAGTTAAAGGCTGGATGGATGAAGACATCAGATAAATGGCTGGAAGAAATTTGGAACCGACCACCAGGAGCAGCCTTAAAGAAAAAGCCATCGTTACTTGTTTGGGATATGTTCAGAGCCCACCTATCAGATGACATAAAAAATTGGCAGAATCTAGTAAAGTTACTTTAGCCGTTATTCCAGGTGGGCTTACATCTGCACTGCAGCCTCTGCCTGTATCTTTGAATAAGCCTTTTGAAGACCGTGTGCGAAGGATGTGGCACGAATGGATGTTGTCTGGTCAAGCCCGACCGACAAAAGGAGGAAATCTCATGAAGCCTGACTTAGAGTTCATAGCACAGTGGGTTCGAGATGCGTGGGAAGACGTTCCAGAAGCCACGGTGCGACGTGCCTTCCAGAAAGGTAGCATTAGTCCTGCTGCGGATGGCAGTGGAGACCGCGCTTCGTATGAAAGTGACAGCGTGATGGTGACGACGGCGTCTCAGGGAGGACAGCGTCCATGATGACCTCACACCAGCTGACGCCCTGCACTGGGATACGGATGATGACGCGGCATCCGGTTCTGAAGGATGTTAACTCTTCATATTTTAGCTTGGGTGCTGATTGAGCTCAGGGAATAGTACTCTTAAGGCATCATGGTTGATACCTTACTGTTTTTGGGGAACCTATTTTCCACTTACTGTGCTGGTTTACTAATGTTAAATGACTTGTTGTCATCTTGTTTATGTTTTTTATTTAAAATAAATATTTCAATACATTACCCCACTGATGTCTCAATTTTTAGTAATTTACTTTCATTTGTTTTGATTATTGAAACTCACCAATAGCTTCTGCATTTCCCACCCGTGGCTGATGCTCGAGTCAATCGGTTTTTCTGGTTTCCCAGGTAATAATTAGGTACCTTGTCTTATACTCGGGTCGGCGTATATTAAAGTATATATGGTAATTCAGTTTGGGGTACATTTCTAATATATTGGGTCAAAATGGTAGTTGCTAAACTGAAGGAAAGGGCCACTGAAGAACATCCACATTGAAATGGACTCAGATTATGTAAGAGAAGGGTGAGATCCGCTCTGCTGTTAAGCACAGTAGAGAGGGGTCGAGAATGTAGACTCTGAAGCCATAGGGCCTGGTTTCAAATCCTCTCTGCCACCGGAGAGCTGTGTGACCTTGAAAAGCTACCACAATGTGCCTCACGTTTGTCAAGTGCAAACTGGGGCTAAATCCACCCACCTCACAGGGCTGTTGTGAGGACTGTGTGAATTCAAGGGCTGAAAAGGCTGCACGACAAAACCCCCAAACAAACCACAGGACTATTGTGACTTCTCTGTTCAACTTGTTGAAGAAGAACTTCGAAAATTTAAATTGTACGATTTTTTCTGATTTAAGGAAGAGAGACACCTGGTCAAAGTACTTGTCAAAAATACAGAATGTCAACAATTTTATTACTCTTTCTTCTAGGCTCTTGGAATTATTAGGAATTTTGTAATCTTATATACTTATATATATAATACTTAATTTACAAGGGAAGTGAAAATAATTTTTATAGCAGATAGTCTTTCTCAGAACACCAAAAATGTTGAGAAAAGTTTATTCCAAGGTTATTCAATTAATGTGCTAAGTCTATGCCTGTTAATCTTTGGTCAATTGTGATTTATACTATTATAGTTAAATTATAAAGTATATATTATATTTTCAGATTACCATAATAAAAGTTTGACAGAAAAAAAAAGAATATATGAGCATTGTATGAAAGAGAGGTTGACATCACATCAGTCCTTCCCATCCTGAGGTGCCCTATAGACACACACACACACACACACACACACACACACACACAGTTTACCCGTCAGAATCAGCCCCGGTTTTCACTGAACCTAAATCTCATGGGTCAGTATCATGGAGATGTTTCTTTTCTGGCTTAAGCTTCCATAGAGAAGCAAAACCAGTTGCATGTGTCTGTGGCGTAGTGGTTACAAGTTAGGTTGCTAAACCACAAGGTCAGCAGTTTGAACCCCCAGCCACTCCTTGGGAGAAAGATGTGGGTCTACTGTCATAAAGAGTTACAACCTCAGAAACCCATTGGGGCAGTTCTCCCAGTCCTGTAGATTCACTATGAGTCAGCTTCAACTTGATGGTGGACTTTGGGTTTTATTTTTATTTTTTGGTATCTATACAGCTACATCTGCAACCCCATTTTCTTCTCCTGTCTTGGAAGAGAGGCGGATTGAAGTCGATTAAGTACAATGTTGAAGGAATTGGTTCCTGTGATGTGGGGTAGTGACAAGTGCAAACTCGATAGTCAGGTGATAGACTGGGGATCCCTGCAGCCCTGTGTCCCTAGACCCCATAGGTGAAGAGACAGAGAGCGTGCGAAGTTCTGTTGAAATACTAGCTTTGGGGAAGCATCCACACCTTAGGGAAAATCCCCTTTTCAACTGATTGATTACATTATATTACATTTATTGAAGGTAATTAAAATACAATTCACATTAAGTTACATAGGGACTAGCACCTAGACTTAGGTCTGAATAAACAACTGGGAACCATAGTACAACCAAGTTAACGCATGAAAGTAATCATCACATCTTCCAGTCATAAATTCATAGCAGTGCAAATTGTACACTTTATTTCAGGGAATCAAAATTGGTAACATTCGAAATGACAAACCCTGGCCTTGCCAGATCGCATCCCTGGGCGCCCGGGTTTGAGTTGGGACGTCATTGAGCTGCTGCCTCACCCTGAGTGCTCTTTGCCTCAACTTCCCCTGGCTCCTCCACACTTGTTTCATTGATGGTGACTGGCAGCTCCCTCAAACAAAGGCCTGTATTTCAACAGCAAACGTTTTCAGCAAGAAGTATATAGGCAGATGAGATCTGTCCTTTCAGGGAGTTCAGTACAGTTCCCAGTGCCTCCTCACTAACAGACTTCCACCTCTTGGTGCCATCGCACATTCCCAGTGGGAGCACGAAGGCAGAGCGCGCCATGGTGACACCTGATGGCTGTTCCCCTCCCGTTTAGTCCGGAATGCATTCATCCAACCACTACAGCAAATAGTCAGGGGCCAAGAACTCAGCAGAGAACAAACCAGACAAAACCCCTGCCTGCAAGAGTGTGCACTGGAGGGCCGGGGCGAGCAGGGACACAGGAACAGGCCAAGTGTGTGTGTGCCTGATGGTGCTGACTAGCACAGACACCAGTGGGAGTGACCGGAGGAGGTGTCTCACAGTGTCAACAGAGTGGGGAGAGGAGGCCTCACGGGCAGTGACAGAGGTCAGAGAGTGAGTCACCGAAGTCCCAGGCAGGCTTCCCTTTATTGCTGTTGGCATCTTGGGCCCCACAATTATCTGGGGTTTGTGTGGGGGTGGTGTAAGGGGTGAGGCATGGAGTCCCTGGGTAGTGCAAAATGTCGAGCACTCCTCTACTAGTGGAAAGGTGGGCAGTGTGAACCTACTCAGAGGTGCCTTGGAAGAAAGATCCAAAGGGCCGTTTGTGAAGACCCTACTGTGTGCACACGGGCTGCTAGGAGTTTGCAATGAACCTGAGAGCAACTGCTAGGGTTTTCAGGTGTGTGTGTTGTGTGTGTGTGTGTGTGTGT
>NW_022103901.1:41176486-41216602 GCF_000313985.2 Echinops telfairi | reverse complement strand
AAGGTGTCCTGGTGGCATTGTAGTGGGTTACCACTGGACTGCTAATTGCAAGGTTAGCAGTTTGAACCTACCAGCCACTCTGTGGGATAAAGGTGAGGCTGCCTTCTCCTGTGAAGAGTTCCGGTCTCAGAAGCCCACGTGGGCAGTTCTACCCTGTCCTTTGGGGCACTATGTATCAGCACCAACTTGATGGCAATGAGTTTGTGTTTGGGCTTCTACTCAATAAATAGCAGACTGCAACCTTGCCCCCCAAATTATAACAGACAAAATGTCCTTTGGAGGGCAAACGTTGTCCCTTTGAAGGTCACCAGGTGCAAAGGCCCTGAGGGAGGAGAGTCCTTGGTGAGTTGTAGCATCAGGGGGTGGGTGGGCCCGGGAGCAAGTGCACACGGAGTTGCTGGGAATTCTTATCTTGACTTTGACTTTCATTGTGAATGGGGAGGCTTTGGGGGGGTAGGGGGGTGTGACATAGCCGGCAGTCATTGTTTCCCATTGCAGGCCAACCATTCACATACTTTTTCCCCGTTTCATTCATTGCCATCCCTCAACGTGACCCTGATGTAACTTCACTGACCCCACTCTGCCCTGTGTCCCATTTCCATTCCTCCCCTGCCAACCCTTTGAACTCTGACCTTGGCTAAAAGCTGCCCCTTTAACCTCAAATGGTTGATTATTCTAAATGTGTGCATACCTCCCTGGTATGATTGTTCCCCGATAATCCTGTCTATGTTTGGCTGAAAATTGAGCCCTGGGGTGAGTTCATTTCCAGACAAGTTGAATCCAGTTCTCAGAGCTTCTCCGCCCTGTTGCTGAGCCTCCAAACATGTAGAGACATATAAGCGGTAGCAACAGCGGTAAGAGAGGCAGATTCTGAGACCGCGCAGCCGCATTGCAGAGGCAAATCAAACTGACTTCCACGTGTTCATGCACTTTGACAAAGCAGCCCACTCAGATTCACCTGAGTTCTGTGGGGAGGGGGGCGCGGGGGCCGTGTGCGGAGGGGGCGGGGATAACCAAGTGAACACAAGCTCAGCATTGGGCGAGCCCAGCTTCTGGTGGGACCAGGTTTGGCTCCTGCTCATCCTGGCTGGTTAGCTCTGAGCCGTGCCAACCATCAATAGCTCATCTCCTGACTGGAAGCTTGAGTTTACCCAGAGGTCCTGCGGAAGAAAGACATGGTGATCTACTTCTTGAAATCCATACTCTGCCCCGTGTGTGTGTGTGTGTGTGTGTGTGTGTGTGTGTGTGTGTGTAGGGGGGGTGTCACAAGAGTTCAAGCCCATGCAATAGCATTTTGCATCATGGGAGGTATGGAGGGGGGCAGGGGGCGGTTTGAGGGAGCCAAAGAGGAACTCCTCTCCCGCACACTGTCCACAGGATCCCCCAGCACAGAACTCCGGCTTCCCTAAAACATTCTGGCTCCCACAGGACCCCTCAGGGATGAGGGGGAATAGGGGACTCATGATTCCAAGATGCACCCGCAACCTGGATCTGGACCTGGCTCAGGTTTGTAGCCATCTGGGCTGGGTGTCTCGGAGATGCCTGCTTGGGCCCTGGCACGAGCTGGATGCTGCCTAGATACCACACCAGGCAGATTCTCTGCCCTCGGGCCAGTACAGCGAACTCCAGGATCCACGTGGCACCATCGTGGCCAGCTTGTACGGGAAAGCTCGTGGTCGAAGGAATCGTGTGCATACTGTCACCAGGAGGGATGCCCTGGAGCACTAGCCACGTGATCACTCTTCCCTCCTTCCCTCCTCCATTCACTCATGCCTTCTCTCAGCCAGGACCTGGTGGGCGCCAGCTGGGGAAATGCAGTGGGGCTGAGAGCCAGCATGGCCCCTTCCCGCAAACTTATTCCATTGGTGGTGCCTTCCATCTAGTAAGCAGCATTCAGAATAAAGGCCAAAGTCATGGTGCATGATGTGCCAGCGAGGCTAGGAGAGATGGATAGCGAGGGAAGGATGGTGGACCAGGGAGCCAGGGAGCACTTCTTTGGGAAAGTGCCTGTAAGCTAGGCCCCAAAGGGCATGATCCAGCCAGGAGGCAGTGTGTGCAGAGGGGCTGGGGTCAGGGTCAGGCCTTCGTGTGTCCAAGACACAGCAAACAGCAAGATCAGAAAGGTGGATGCACCTTTAAATAGCACTGAGCTATCGATGTGCTGGTGGTGCAGTGGTTACACAATGGGCCCGTAACTGCCAGGTCTGCAGTTCAAATCCACCAGCCTCTCTGCAGGAGAAAACAAGGGTTTCTATTCTGGTAAAGAGTTACAGGCTTGGAAGGGTCAGAGCCTTAAACCCTCCAGATGCCTTATCCATCAGCCCTAAAGGCTGGTCTCAGGGGCTTCAAAGGAGGAGCAGAACGGCTGAAACGGACTTGGGTTCTTTATTGACACACAAGTTGGTTTCAAACAAAAACAAAAAGAGAGCTACAGTTTTGGAAACGGACAGGGGCAGCTCTACCCCGTCCTTTCAGGTCTCTGTGAGTCGGAATGGACGCGATGGCAGCGAGTGGGTGTGGTTGTTGTTACCTATCGTACCTGGAGCAGTGCTCTCAGACGCACTGTTGAATGAGTGACAGGTGCTTTTATTTTTTTATTATCATTTTCTTTATTTTTGACAGTTTTATGAGCGCTTCTTCCAAATAGCATGCAACTCGATAGTTCGACCACATCAAGAAGAGTGGCACAGTCATTACCACAATCATTTTAGAACATTTCCTTCTTCCTTGGACTTATGATTAGTGTAAATCTTTTAACCCGTGGGAAAAATATACACAACGAAACATGCAACACCTTCTACTTTCTATTTCAGTGCCAGCGATAGTGCTCCGTCATGCAACCATTACCGATAGCCTTTCCCAAATTCGTCCAACACCATGAACGTGAAGTCGATGGCCCTTGAGCAACCGCTCTTCCCCCTCCACCCTTGGTAGCCATTGATCAACTTTGGTGTCTTTCTTTCTTTTTTTAAGTCGTTTTCTTCATGTAAAACTCACATATCATACACTTCCATTGTTAAGTCAGGTTTCAAAAGAGTTGTATATACATCATCATCATCAGTTCTAGCGCTCCCTCTCCCCTCTCCCACACCACTGTTTGCTCCTCCATGCCCCTCGCCCTCCCCGGCCCCACCCTAGTCCCTGAGAAGCCCTTGCATCGGTGATTATCTCTATCCATCCATTCCTTCTGCTTTTGCATAAACTGGGAAAACTAACATAAGCAATAAAAAATCAGAAAGAAGCAAGTACTTTTAATATAAAAATAAAAATAAAGAGTAAAAAAGAAAAGACCACTAACAACATTAAAAAAGCCCGAGGAAATTTCTGCTGTGGAACAAGTAAGAAATATTTAAGCCTAGAGCAAATTCAGGTTGGGTCAAGAGGGAGGTCAACTGACCAAGTAGCATAGTATTATACTCAATCCAGAATAATCAAGTTCACAGTGACCTCTGTGATAGGGAAGCTGTTAGACCCACGTGTGTGGCTAGAGGGGATCTGCCAGGGCCTGAATCAGACTAGATAGTCTGTAGATGGGTTTCAGCCTCCCACTGTCTCCCTTAGCAGCCTTCTATAACTTGAGTGTTCACAATTTAAGCTCTGATGCTTTTCCCGTTGTCATATTTGGATTTTGTTATTGTCATCTTTGGATCACATGGGCTGGTGTGCTTCTTGCTTGTGGACTTAGTTGACATTGCACTTAGATGGCTGCTTGTTTGAATACAAGCCTTTAAGATCCCAGAAACTATTCTAGTTGGTAGCCGGGCACCATCTGCTTTCTTCACCACCCTTTGCTGTAGCACCTTTATCTTCAGTGATCTCTTCATGAAGGGAAGTATTGAGCAGATCCGTAGTGTTAGGTTGGGTAAACTAGAGGAAAAAATTCAAAACACTCACATATGTATAAGAAAGAGCTTTATATCAAAGAGTAAGTATATATTATGAGACATCCCAGGCCAGTCCAGATTAACTCCATAAGTCTGATATTAGTCGATAAGTTCAATACTAGTCCATAAATCCCTCTTCAGACTCACACAGCCACATGCAATACAGCAGAATGCAGGAAAATCACAGGCCAGTGGGGGCAAGGTCTTGTAGAGCCAATGGTGGTGGATGCATCTCCAGGGCTTTGGTTGCCATCAGCATGACTCAAAGTGGCTTGTCAACCAGAAAGTAAAGCAGAGGGGGGATCAGGAGAGGTCAGCCTCCAGAGAGCCATTTATCTCAGTAGCCCTCCAATCAAGCTGTGACCTGATTGACAGGCTAAACTCCACCCACAAGTTCCTACAGGATCCATGTTGGCATAAAAACCTAACAGTTATGTTTTAAGAGCCAACTGCTCTTAGATTGAGGCTACAATTAAATGGGAGCCCATCATTCATCTGTGTGGATGACGGGTGTTTTTAAAGTGGATGTGAGGGGAGCAGGGGAGGACAAAGGCAGGAGAAGCACTTGGGCAAGGAGGCTTGAGCCGGAGTGTGAGGCTGAAAGACCCCAGGAGGACGTGGTGGGCATGGTCCCTGTGCTCAGAGCTGGTGTGTGGAGTCGGCAGGCTGACCAGGAACCTGGTCAACTCAGCGTGCTCTTAACCCCTAGATGCAAAACCACTGACCCTTGGCCTCAGTGTTGACCAGCTGGTCACTTGGGCAAGCCCCCTACCCTGGGGATGCTGGGCAGAATGGGAAAGGACAAGAGGACAGCTCTGTCCAGCAGTGGAAACTTTGTCCCCATCACTGAGTGGAGCTGAGTCAATGCTCTCTAAAGGGGTGTGGTCATTCATTTGTTCAGTCACATAATCACTCAGTCACCAAATGTTTCACTCACTCACCAAATGTCACAGGAAGGTTCTAGTTACCTGGGCATTGAAATTGAGATTTGAGGGGTTTTTGACTTTCAGTTAAGTCTGATTCTGCGCCTCCTCCCTCACATCCATTACATTTAATGTCTTAGGGACTCTCCTGACTTTGACCTTGATGTTCTTGTTCCATCCCAGTTCTACACAATACCCGACCCTAGTCCTCTCGGCCTCCTCCACCCAGCCCATCCAAGAGCAACTTAACCTGTCTGCTGAACTATGGAGCTTCCAACTTGTGTCCAGTTCATCACTGACCAAAGCCCAGGAGTCCATGGCCATCTCTCTCCATGCCACTGCAGGCATGGTGGTGGTGGGGAGGGGGGCAGCATGGGAGGGTATTGTCCCATGACAGCATGGAGAAGTAGTGAAGGCCATGGTCTTTTGAGGACATCTGAGACCACTTGGTGTTCAGACAGCTGAGGTCATTCCTGCCCCTCCCTCAGTTATTCTCAATCCCCTGGGCCCATCTTCCCTTCAGTTGGTCAGGAAAAACAACAACATCCTCATAAGGATTACATGTGTCCCCGGACACATGTAATAGCAAGCTTAGCATAGTGCCTGGCTCAAGGCCAGTGCTTGCCATGTGGCCAGCACTCTGCCCACTAGGGAAGCCAGTCACAGCAACTTTGATGTGGTGATGTGTTTCCCTGAAAGTTTACAGAGCAAATTAGTTCATTTCTGTGATTTACACATATTTGGTTTTGTAATATCAGTTGTAATCCCTTCAATGTATCACGCAGCGTGCTCCTTGCATCTTCTCTGAGTTCCCACCTCCCTTCAGTCTTCTCTCCAGCCCCTCCTGCCTTCAGAGCTCTGCCACTGGCCCGCACTGACCCTGTGCTCTCTTCTGGTGGAGTGTTCTCTCCTGGAAGTGCGACTGTCCACCTTAGAGGTCTGCCTGTTGTTTGACTGGACAGTGAGCCCCCAGAGTAGGCTCAGGTCTAGGTTTGGAGGGGGTTAAAGGGCCATAGTCTTGGGGCAGCTTGTGTGGGGGGTGAGGGGGCACTGGTCTCTCTTATGTGTCTGGTATTTTTGTATTTTGAATTTTGTTCGACATTTTGCTCGCATTCTGCCAGGACTTTCTGTTGAGACCTTGAGCAGAGCCGCTGGGCACCATCTACTTCTTCCGGTCTCCAGGTAGTGGAGGCTGTGGAGCATGTGGTCCATTAATCCATGAAACAAAATGTTTCCTTGAGCCTTTGATTTTCTTCACTCTTCTTTCTACCAAGGGACAAACCCAGTCGTTTTGCTGGCTTTGAAGACTCCAGCTGCTGCCTCCACAGGAGGACGTAGAACATTTCCTTTGTCCTCTCTGCTTTTGCTCTTACTCCTTCTTTGGATTTCAGCTTAAACAGCACCTCCTCAGAAGGCTTTCCCCGCCCCTCCAGCTTTAGCCCTCTTTCTTCATTATTTCCTGCTTTGAGAACAGAAATAGCACAAGTGGAGGGCTTTAACAAACCCTGGTTTTTCACCATTTGGGAGGCTAGAAGTCAGAATTGAGGGCACTAGTTCCAGGGGAAGCCTCTCTCTGTCGGCCCTGGGACAGAGCCTTGTCTCTCCAGCATCTGTTCTTTGTCTTCTCGGAGGTCTTCAAGTGGTGTGGCATCTGCCTCCCTCATCTCTGCCTGCTCACTTCCTCGCTTAGTTTCTTCTCTGCCTGCAAAGAGATCTCCAATGAGCTATTTATCTCCATAGTGCCTCCAAATGAGGTCATCAAGCTGCGACTTGATTGATAGGCTAAACTCCACTCCTTCACTCTTAATAGTCTCAAGTTGGTACCAGATTATGTAACTACCACACACACACCCCACCCCATGCCGAGGGCTCTAATCAGTGGAGCTGGAAGAGCTCAGGTTCAAACCCACTGGGAAGCTCCTTCCTCCCAAAAGACCCCAAAGTCTTTCAACCAACTGGCCCGAGGCCTTAAAAAGGGCCCATGAAAAAAGGGTGGAAACATAAAGGCCTTTATCAATGACTGCTCCCTGCCTGGAATGCTTCTTGTGAGAGAAGAGCCAGGACCCCCTTCCCCATGAGGTCTTGCCCTGTGTGTCCCTAATGCAGAGTCTTAGAATGTGTGACTTAACCCCTGTGTGCACTTCAGACTCCTTAGCGTAGTGCAATGCTCATGACTGGGCTGCTTACCGAAGGTTGGAGATGAGAGTCTTCCTGCAGGCACCTCGAAAGAAAGGCCTGGTGACCTGCTTACAAAAAGCCAGCCACTGGAAACCCTATGGAGGCCCCACACAGGACCACCTCGGGGCCATCTCAGGGACCACTAGGCGGCAATGGCTAGGTGGTTCTGGTGGCCTGGCTTCCTCCTTGTCCGGTGGAGATGGCCACGGTGATTGCCTGACTGGGGGTGCAGAGGCATGAGTGAGGGCCTCGGGGGCCGCCAGCCCAGAGTGTCTGCCGGGACACTGCTGACCTCTCCCGCGATTCTGAGCAGGTGAGAAATGCAGGTTCCCAGGCCTCCTGCTGCCCTGCAGAGTGGGAAGCAGGTGGGGTCCCCCCGTCTGCATGGTAACAAGTCCACCAGATGAGGTCTGTGGTGAGGGGGCTGGGGTGGGCAGGGTCAGCAGCACCCACGTGAAACAGCTGAGGGTGGCAGGTGGAAGGCAGGAAGGCAGTGACAATGGTGGTGACAGTGGCTGACTGGCATGGCACCTGTGGGGGAGGAGCTGGCTCCACTTCCTGTTCTCCCACATTGAGCGACAGGGCAGCCTAGATGTCCCTGGGACGGGACTGGCCCCTCTGAGCCTCAGGCCTAGTGGACCGAGTTGGGCATTTCACAGCCCCAGGCCCCGGCTTGCTCACGTCGGGAGCCAGGGTTATAGTCGCCATGCAGCACTGGCAGAGTGACGACCACGGCACCCTGAGAGGGATGTGCAGGCAGGAGAAGTGCCCGGGCTGGCGATTTGTCCCAGGGTCCGTGGGCACTGAGGCATCATGGGGGGCAGCAGCCAGGCTTGGACACGGTGGATGATGGTGGTCAGCAGAGGGCAGTCCCTGGAGAAGGACGTCACGCTTGGTAAAGAGGAGGGGCCGTGAGAAGGAGGAAGGCCTGGGGTACGATGGTGGCGGCAGCGTTGCTACAGCTGCCTGACCCAGGGCCGCGGAGCCCGCGCCTCCCCAGGACAGCTGGGGCTGCGACCGCTGCCATTCGTACGGCTTTCATTGACTGATTTCCAGAAGGAGGGCGCCAGGCCTTTCTTCCTCGTCCGGAGGCTCAGCATCATAGCTTCCACTGGCGGACGGGTCAGTGGCTGCACCTGAGGTGCAGAGCAGGGGAACCGAACCCTGGTCTTGGGCATGGAAGGTGAGAACTCCACCACTGGCACACCACTACCCTCTAGCTCTCAGCAGAGACTCAAGAAAAAGGCGAATCCCATCCCTAGCCATGCCCGGGGTCCCTGGGCCCTAGCCTGCCCCGACGGTGCTTACTGGGGCTGCCTGGCTCCCAGGGTGGGGAGGCACTGCTGGTTGCCTAGGCCTTGGTAAGGGCTCCCCCACTGGGCTCTCCCAGAAGTCCTGGCAGGTGGGTGATTCCCACCTGTCAGGTAAACGGAGGCCTGAGGTCAGAGTCAGCCTCCTGGACCCGATGCTGCTCTGGGTTCTGGCTCACCTTGCAGTGCTGGCTCAGAGCAGGAAGGAGAAGGCAGTGCCGGCACCTGGGAAACAGGCTCTCTGGGCATCAGGCACCCGAGGAAGGCATGTGCCAGCATCTTTGTAGATGAAAACTGTGGCCCAGGGAGGTTAAGAGGCTTGTCAGGGCTCCACAGTTGGGTGGTGGCCATGCTGGGACCCGAAGCCAGGCATTTCCCTGCCCCACAGCTGTCCTGGCCGGCTGCCAGTCATTGATTGGGACAGTCTTTGTTCTGTGGGCGGTTTGTCTGTGGTTCTGTACAGGCGTCAGGCTGGGAGGGTGGATCTGAGAGACAGCGAGGCTACAGTGGTGTTGGCCACAGATTGGCCAGGCCCTCCTGGGAGGTGTTGCTTCACGGACCAGCCCCTGGTCCTCCTCCCTTGGAGCTCACACCCCTCACACCCCTCTACCTGCCCCGTGGCATAGACATTTTACATTGTTGTTTAAACAGAACAAGGGCAGAAGCGGATTGCGATCAAGAAAGGGCTGCAGCAGGGCTACATCCTCTCACCATGCTGTCTCAGTCTGGACGCTGAGGGGGTCACCGGAGAAACTGGGCTCTGTGAGGAAGAACGTGGCGTCTGGATTGGAAGAAGGCTCATTAACAGCTGAAGGCCCAATCTTGTTGCTGAAAATGAAGAGGACTTTACCCACCTACTGATGAAGGTCAAAGGCTTCCGTGTGAATGATAACTCAACATGGAGAATACGAAAATTCTCCGAACTGGATCAATCAACCAGCAGTATCATTAAAAAATGGAAAAAAGATTAAAGGCAAAGCATTCGTGTGACTTCAATACAGTCATCACCCCCGGAAAGAGCGCTCAGGCAATCAATGCTGTCTGGCACTGGGCAAGTCTGCCACGCGAGACCTTTGGAAAGAGTTCGAAGATGCCACTTGGAGGAGTGAACGCTGGGACGTCCAGTCTCCCGGGCACTGGGAGCTGAGCAGTGGGCGGGGAGCCGGGCAGAGCCGATGCCCGTGACCTGCAGTGCTCTTGACCCACAGTGAACATCGGTGCGCTGCCAGAGGAACAAACCAACCCAGCAACGGTGACGCCAGCCGTCAGGGTAGCAATTATTCGTCCACGTCACCATTCTCCACGCGCACAGTTTAGGGAGGCTGCTCACAGTCGTCTTGTCCTGCGAGCACCCCCAGGATGCATTTCGAAATCCCCACCAGCCTTCGTGGAACTCAGTGTCAGCTGCTCACTGGGCCCCTCTCCTCCCTCCTTCCCGCCCCGCCTGGCCAGCAGGGCCTCAGCCCCATGGCACTCCTCCATGGCTCAGTGCCCTGTCAGCGCCACCTCACAGGGACCCCACGCAGAAGCCAATGGAACACTGCCCAGGCCCGGGTCCTCACAAGTGCACTGGTGGAGCCCACTGCCGCCGGCGGCCCTGCCCTCCTCTTTACCAAGCATGCCGGCCTCCTGCAGGGGCTGGTCGCTCCTGGCAACCTGCCCGAAGTCCATGAGGGGAAGCCTCGGCCGGCTCACTTCCCAGGAGCATCTGGCTGTGCCTCCTTGGACATGGCTTTGTTTAGGGTGCTGGCAGTCCACAGGAATTTCAGTATCCACCCCCAACACCACGGTGCAAGGCCATCGATTGTTGCCCAGTCTTCCTTAGCTACCGTCCAGCCTTGGCACACACAGGAAGAGATAGAAGATGCCCTGGCGTGGGTGAGGTGCACCTTGTCCTCGAGACTGCACCGTTGCATTTGACCCCTTCAAAGAGGTTTTGGGCAGCAGAGCGCCGTTGGTTTCCTGACTGCTGCTCCCACGGCCACTGGGTATGATACGGAATCTGACAAGGTCCATCTCTTCTCTTTTTTCACGGGTTGCTTATGTGTCCCATTGTTTCACGATGTCGGGTGTGATCCAGCGTGGTCGTCGAGTTCACGTTCAGCACACCGCGCGTGTCGCCTGGGTCCCACCTACATTGTCAACGAGCCTTCGCGGAGTCTTAGCCACATTCTTCTCCAGACAGGGCTCCTAGATCCCTTGCTCAGCGTGCAGACGCAGCGACGGCGGTGGACCGGTGCCACTGTGATTCGCATCTTTCTTGGTTCGAACCGTGCAGGGTCTCCTGGTTCTGTTGGGAGTGTGTCGGGTTCTGCATGAACACAGTGAAGGATGCTCACTCCTCCTCCTCGGGTCACCCGAGTTTCTTATGATTCACAAAGGCGGATGCCTTCGCATGGTCGGGAAACTACAGGCAAACATTTTCCTGGAATTCTTTGCCTTCAACCAACATCCATTCTCAGTAATGAAAGCCCTTGTTGCAGGCCCCAGACTTTCCAGGGGCTGTTTTAGTTTCACATTTCAATATTATTCACGGCAGCAGTTTCAAGGCTCGTTCCACCTTCATGGCTCCAGCAAGTCTGGGGTCCAGGGGTATTTACCATTCTGTTCTGTATTGTCTCCATCTTGATCGCGATCCTCTATTGGCGTCTCACAATGTCCAGTACTGGGAGGGAGGTGCCACCTCGTTCTCCCGGTCTCAATGCAGAGGAAGCAGTTCTTCGTGGGTGGGGGGTGGGGGGGGTAGCCGTACACGCCTGTTTCTGTTGACGCTGGTGAAAAGAGACCAGTCGTGCCTCGGATGGCCAAATGCATGCTTTAAGACCCAGGTATTATGCAGCGCACTAGGAGGTAGAATGCAAATACTGAGCATGTTATCAATGAACTGAGATGTCGCGTGCAACCATGACTGTAACCTCTAAACCAGGGCTGGGGAATTGTTTTTCTCTGTATAACATTATTTGCAGGCCTTACTGGTCACACGTTTAATGAACTCACCCAATTGAGATGGCGGGGACTGTTCTCTCTGATGGGGTATGTGATGGGAGCTGATAGTGATATTTCACAGGTCTTGAACAGCCCATGCCCACCCTGCTCTAAATCAAGGACCCAAATCCCATGAGGCCTTTGCTTGTTATATATAAGCAGCTTCAGCAGCGACTCTTTTTTGGCAGGGTTGGGGTGTGTGTGAGGGGGTTCATTGTATAATACACAGGAGCCCTGGTGGCATAGTGGTTACACATTGGGCTGCTAACTGCAAGGTCAGCAGTTTAAAACCATCAGCTGCCCCTCGGGAGAAAATGGGGCCTTCTACTCCCCTCAACAGTTACAGTCTCGGAAACCCACGGGGAATTCTACCCTGTCCTTTTGGGTCATTATGAGTTTGACTAAACTCAGTGGCAGTTTATTTTGGAGTTTGGTTTGATTTATGTACATATCACACAACTTCAGCCAATTCAATTTTCTTAAAGTATGCAATTTATTGACGCAAATGATAGCAACTGGCTGTACAATTCTACTCTTAATACATTTGGTAGTTTCCATCACTGTTAATCCCTTTCTTCTACCTCTGGTAACTAGTAAACCTGGTTCACTGAATATTTCCCTTTTTTCCCCTTTTTATATCAATGAGATCATACCAGATTTGTCCCCTTGATTGACTTATTTCACTCAGCATCCTACAAACTCCACTCATACTTATAGCATGTATCAAGATTTCTCCTAATTCTGATGCCACATTCTTCTGCATATAATCCGACGTCTCTAATTATTTGCTCAGCATACAGATTCTATTGGTATGGTGGGAAGATGTAACCACATTGCACACCTTTTCTCGGTTTAAGCATTCTCCCTTGTTCTGCTCACACAGTTGCCTTTTGACCTGTGTACAAGTTCTTCGTGGGCAGAGAAGAGTTCGGGAATTCCCATTCTTCACAATGCTGCCCTTACTTGTGACAACCTTCAGATTCACGTGCATTTGCCAGTCACTGCAACACAAGCAAACATTTTTCTAGTGTTCTTTGCTTTCAACCAAGATCCATCTGACATCAGCAATGACATCCCTGTTCCATGTCCTATTCTCAGTCCGGCCTGAACCCTGGCAGCTCCCTGTCAATGTGCTGCGGGCTGATTGTCAGCAATTTTACTGGCATGTCATGTGATATCAGAGATACTGTTCTGTACCTTGAGTATTCTGTTCCTCAGAATGGGCACAAATATGAATCTCTTCGAGTCAGTTGGCCAAGTAGCTGTCTTCCAAACCCTGGCATACATGAGTGAGGGCGTCCAGTGTTTCCTCAGCCTGCCGAAACGTTTCCCTTGGTGTGCATCGCTTCCTGGACCTTCATGAAGCTTGAGCTTCTTCCTTCAGCACCATTGGTTCTTGCTCACATGCTGTCTTCTGGAGAGGTGGACTGTTGACGGGCTCTTTTTGGGACACTGACTCTGTGTATCCTTCCATTTCCCTTTGGACGCTTCACTCATCCTTCAATATTTTGCCCACGGGATGTTTCAACGTTGCAACCTGAGGCTTGAATTACTTCTCGAGTTCTTTCAGGTCCAGGTGTGCTGAGCACGCTCTTTCTTCCCTGTAGCTTTCTTAACTCTAGGTCTCTGTACATTTCATTTATAATATTTGGCTTTGTCTTCTCAGGCTGCCCTTTGAGACTTTTTATTCAGCTCTTTGACTTCATCATTTCTTCCATCTGCTGCAGCTACGCTACGATGTAGAGCAAGTTTCAGAGTCTCTCTGACCTCCACTTTGAACTCTCTGTCCCTCCTGACTTTTCAGTGACCTCTGCTTTCTTCATGATGATTTTGACGTCATCCGGTCTTCCGTCATCAGTGTTCAATGCAGCAAACGGTTCCTGAGATGTTTTCAAAATTCAGGTGCGATAAACTCAAGGTTGTATTTGGGCTCTCGTGGACTTATTTTACTTTTTTTCAGTTTCAACCTGAACTTACATATGGGCAATTGATGGCCTATTTCACAGCCAACCCTGGACTGGTTTTGATTACAGATAATGAGCTTCTCCATCATCTCCTCCCACAGAAGCACTCAATTTGATTTCTGTGTATTGCATCTGGAGAAGTCCACGTATATAGTCACCTTTTGTATTGTTGAAAAAAGTATTTGCTACGAGAAGGTCATTGGTAGTCTGGCGAAGTTCTATCGTCAATCTCCAGCTTCATTTCTACCACGAAGGCTATATTCTCCCAGTAGAGTTCTTTCCTGTTTCAACTATTTGCATTTCAATTGCCAATCATTATCAATGCATCTGGATTGCCCATTTCTGACGGAGAATGTTTGTAGCACTTTTAAATGTCTTCACAACTAGCTTTAGTGTTTGGTGCAAAATATGAGTATGATTGGATTTTGTTAAAGGGTGATAGATCTAATACTATCACAGACAGCATTGTACTTCAAAATAGATGGTGAAATGTCCTTTTGACAATCAGTCCCTCTGTATCATGCCATTCCTGGCCTCGTAAACCATATGATCTTCTGACTCAAACTGGCCGATGCCCCAGTGCATTTCAGCTGGCTCAGGCCTAGGGCATTGAGCTTCACGAGCTTGATCTCACTTCTGACGGCTCCCTACTTTCCTAGAGCCATGCTCCGTACAGGGCAAGCTCCCATTACTCATAGGTCTTTGTAGCTTGTTTCTTCTCAGTTTGGGTTGTGCCCATCAGCAAGTGAGGATTGCGAAGGCTCCACTCCCACAGGCTCGCTCTGTTCACATCACATGGTCAACTCGACTCTGAAAGTATGGCCAGAGTGCTCCTGAGAGGCAAGGATGGCAAGACTTCATCTTACGTCCTTTGGACATGTCAGAGAGGCCAGTCTCTGGAGAAGGGCATCACACTTGGTGAAATAGAGGGACCGCGATGAAATGGATCGACAGTGAATGCAGCCATGGTTCAAACCTAGGAATGGTTGTGAGGCTGGAGCAGGGCAGTGTCTCGTTGTTGTGCATGGCAGGCCACCGACGACTTGATGACTCCCGACAACACAAGACCACGGCTGAGCCCATGGCATGCATGTACCAACTGTGCTTCTCCATCCCTGTGAATCTGTGGGTGGGTTTGCTCGGCTACCCTATTGCTGTGCTATAAATACTCACTAATTTGATGGTGAGCCTGTACGCTCTTCCTGCCTCTGGCCACTGTGCATAGTGCATCGAATGAGCACTGGGCTCTGCTTTGGAGACTTGTGGGCATGTCCCTAGAGGGGACCGCTGGGCAGATGGTCGCTCCACTTTTAGTTTTCACTCCACACTGTTTTCTACAGCCGGCTTGGATTCCCCCCAGCAGTGCATGGGGGCTCCGATCGCTCCATGTCCAAGCCAACGCGTGCTACTTTCTTTTAAAAATCTTAGCCATGCTAGGGGGTGTGAAACCGTATCTCACTGTAGTTTTGATTAGCATCTCTGATGCTTAATGAATGTCTTCTCATCTGCTTGGTGGCCTTTCGAATGTTCACTTGGTGAAATGGCTATTCAGGTCTTGTGCCAATTTTGTGATTGGGTTACTAGTCTTTTGTTGTCAATGTTTTACATGTATTTTGGTTATTTTATTTTTACTGAATAGATGATTTCCAAAGATAATCTCCCAGTTGGTAGCTTGTCTTTTCTGTTTTGGGTCTTTTGGTAAAGAAAAGTTTCTATTTTTTTTTTAATGAGGCCTGTGTTATTCTGGGCAGACTAGAGAGGAAAAAAATCTAGGGAGACTCATATAAGACAGAGCTTTATATAAAAGAACAATTGCATATTAAGAAAACATCCCAGCCCAGTCCAGATCAAGTCCATAAGTCAGATATCAGCCCATATGTCTAATACCAGTCTATACATTCCTCTTCAGACTCAGGCAACACGTGCGATGATGCCAAATGCAGGAAATTCACAGGCCAGTAGGTAGAAAGTCTTGTGGATCTAGTGGCAGTGGAAGCATCTCAATGCTGGTGTGGGTCTCCACGTGGCTCCTCCAGCTCCAGTACTCTAGCATAACTCCATGTGTCTTGTCAGCAGGAATGTCTTGTGGGGAGTGAGTGTATCTGGCCTCCAGTGAGCTATTTATCTCTGTGGCACCTCCAAATGAGGTCATCAAGCTGCGACCTGGTTGACAGGTTAGACTCCACCCCTTCACAAGTTGACAAGAGATTATGTAACTGCCTCAAGGCCTTATTTTGTTTTTGCTGCTTGTGCTTCTGTGACATGATCCTCTGTGACTGCTGCCCTTGCCTTTTCTCCTGAGAATCCGATGGTTGGAGCGTGCACATTGGTGTCCTTCATTCACTTGTGCACTTCTTTGTGCAGGGTGGAGGCATGCATCTGTTTCGTTTTTCTGCATGTGGAAATCCAGTTTTCTCAGTGCCATTTATCGAAGGGCCTTCTTTCCATCTAATTGCCTTATGAATGTCACATCTTCAAAGGGTTCCTCGGTGGGGCCCGCTGTTGTGGGCTCTGGGCCCTCCTCCTTTTTGTTGACCCTGGACTTTACCTAGCACGACGCTCTTCTCCAGGGTGGGTGGTGAGCTTGGCCAAGGCTGGGTTTCTGTCAGGCAAGAGTGACAGGGGCCAGGGCATATGGGCCGTGGGATCCATGTGGCAGAGAGCAGCCACGTGGGAAGAGGACCAGGTCTTGAAGAAGCTGAAGAGATGCTGCAGCAGCACTCTCAGACACGGCCTCCAAGCCGACGCCGACTCACCGCAACCCCGCAGGACAGGGCAGAACTCCCCCTGTGCGTTTCCGAGCCCATCACTCTGTATGGGACTCGAAAGCCCAGCCGGGTGGAGTTTTGAACTGCTCACCTTGTAGCAGCAGCAGCAGCAGAGAAGCTCTCGTCTTAAAGAGGCCCATATGGCCTGAAGGAAAGGTCCCGGGCAGGAGAAGTCAGGCTGTCGGTGAGCCCCGTGAGGTGAGGGTCCTAAGAGGAGGCCTAGAGGATTCTGTGGCTGAGGCTTTTCGTGTCAAAGGGATTGGTGCTTTTAAGGCTGGGAGTGGAACTCGGGATCAGGGAGAGCATGGGCCCTGGAGAAAGAAATGGAAAGGCCCAGCCTCCACTGGAGAGGGCTGTTGGGGACCAGGTCTTGAGAGATGGGCAGGAAGCCAGGGGCTTCTCTGAGGAGAGGCTGAGCATAAGGGAATGTGGCTGGCACACACACACACAGGGTTCTGCAGATGGGGAGGGCGGGCAGCTGGATAATCCAGGGGTGGGCAGGACGGCAAGGCCCTGTGCCTGTTCCTTGCCTTTCAAGCTGCTTGGCGTCGGGCGGCCAGGACCATCTGCGCATGCCCATTTCATCCCTCCACCTTCACTGGCTGCCCTGTGCTGGCGCAGCCTGCACACCACTGGGTTTTCGGAGGTTGGCTTATCTGAGGAGCGCCAGGCCTCTCCTTTGAGGCACCTGTGGTAGCCTCGTGCCAGCCTTTTGGGGGCAGTTGAATGTGTGCGCTCCCCAGGCGCATTGTAAGCAAAAGGGAGGCTGAGGGGTGTGGCGTGCCCCTCCTCATACCACAGAGCCCCTAGAACAGTGGTTCTCAACCTGTGTGTCATGACCCCTTTGGGGTCGAATGACCCTTTCACAGGGGTCGCCTGATTCATAATAGTGGCAAAATTACAGTTATGAAGTAGCAGCGAGAAAATCATGTTAGGGTTGGGGGTCACCACCACATGAGGAGCTGTGTGAAAGGCTCACGGAGGCCTGAGGAAGGGGAGACCCGCTGCCCTAGAAGGATGGCTTGCCCTTTCCTTTGGCTCCCCAGCCCCATAGCACTGGGCTCAGGGCTGCAGGCATGCCCCTTTGTGGGTGGCCCCACTGAGACCAGGACACCCCTTCGACTTGAGGGTACAAGTGTGTGGCCTGTTATCACAGCCATCTCGGGATGGTTCCCAACTACTGCCATTGAGCGAGTGCACTGGCCTTGCAGGGCGGGTGGACACTTATGACAGGACCAGTTGAGTTTCAACTTAAATGCTACTTTGGCCTTGTCCCCCTGTCAGAGGAGCCCTGGAGACATAGTGGTGAAGCATTCGACTGATAACCCAAAGGCCAGTGGTTTGAACCCCCCATCCCAAGGGAGGGAAACGTGGCAGCCTGCGCTGGTCTAAGGGCAGCCTTAGAAACCAGAGGGGGCTGCTCTGTTCTGCCCCATGGGATCGCTGAATAGGAACTGACTCGATGGTAAGGGGTCCGTGGTCCGGGGCTATCAGGCCATGTCCACAGCCTCTGTAGCTGTCCTAACTGAAGGGATGCTCCACTTTCAAGTGCACAGAGGCTGCTCACTGCCCCACTGCACACGGGACAGCCTGCGGCACAGAACCGTCCTGACCCGGCGTCAGCAGCCTGGTACAGCTGTTTGGATTCCTGGCTCCGCTCTTCTTCCCATTTATTCCTCAGGCAGGCAGGGGCAGGGGCAAACCTGTACCAACTTGTGTCCTTCACCCAGAAGTAGAGCCCCAGAAGGAGGAAGCCTTACCGGTCTTGTCCCCGTGTCTGGCCAAAAGGCCTGAACATGTTCCCTCTGACTCACAGCGACCCTTCCGGGCAACTAGAACCCAGAGAGTGGGTTCTGGTTCCCGCACTTTTCGGTGGCGGGAAGCGCTTCAGGGCTCTGTGTGTAGTCCCGACTGCCTTCTAGTCCATTCTGACGCAGAGCGACTCCTTCTCCTTGAGCGGCTGCTGGGTTTGAACCGCTGAGCTTGCAGCTAGTAGCCCAACTGCACCACCACCCGAGAAGAACGTTTCATATATGAACTTACAAATAGGAACCCCAGTGAAGTGTTTTCCTGGATGGAATGTTGACTCTTCAATTTATCCAGTTTGCCTAGTCATATACTTATCTCAAAATGGGAATTTGCTGCTTTTTGGTTCAAACAAAGCTGGGGTGTGTTTAGTTGCTGTGAGCCGACTCTGCCTGGTGGTGAGCGCCGTGCCAGAGCAGCACTGCCTTGCTCGGCTGCGCTCAGCCGTGCTCTGTATGGAGGCAGACTGCCGGGATCTTTCCTCGGTGGTTCCTGGTTAGCATAAATCGATGCTCAAGGATTCCATGTAGAACAGTGAGAGACCTTCCTCGGATACTTCGTCAGGGCCTCCTAAACGTTCACCTAAGTGCCCAGCTGTAAAAAAGACCCAAGCCCAAGACTCAAAACGGAATCTGTTATAAATCTGGTTTTATTTTACAATATTTATTTATTGTAAAGCAGTGTATTTCAACCAGAGTGTAACAAAATGACCACAGCTTATTTCAAAAGAAAATTTTAATACAAGAGGCTTTAGAAAATTAAACACATTTGTTTAAAAAGTTTATTGTGTAAACTGTTAACAGAGGAGGGTGGCTGGGTGGCACATTTGCATACATCTAGTCCTTATTTACATACCAACTGCCCCCTGTGCCCAGAGGCCATCTCCCTTGGGAAGCGTAGTAAGGGTCCGACAGGAGACACGATATGACCACTGCAGAGAAAGATGCTCTTTCTAGGTCAAACCCTAGATCCTAAAATCCAGGCTAGCTCCTACCCGGAGATGCCTGTGGTGGGGGCTCCAGACTGGATGGGCAGCACCTGTGTCCTTCCCTGGGGTTGGTGAGGGCACTGCTCCCGCCTAATGGTGGGTGATCGAGCACTGAGCTGCCCACAGGTATCTTGTCCCTGCAGCCCCAAAGGCAGCCGATTAGCTCCAGGAAGGTGACTTTCAAGTGATGATGGATCAGCACTTGGGCACCCACTGAGCAGCAGGCTCCCTGGGACCCAGAGGGTGTGGGTGTGGGGGGTGTCCTCCCTCCTAAGCAGAGTCTGACTGGGCCCAGAAACCCCTTCAGTGTGGGCTCAGGGTTTAGGGACAAGAGCAGGGCTCCCACAGGCCCCCAGCATGGCATTGTTCATATGTGGCTAAGGAATGGGCATTCCGGGGGTTGCCTGGCAGCATTCTCATGAGTGCGGACAAATGCTGGCAGGCTATGCCCACGTCAGGCCACCCTCCCATATGATCCAGATTCCCCAGCTGACTTTTGAAACATAATCAAGACTGGCTGTGAGAGAAACGTAAAATGAATGTTGGGGCACAGAAATGTTAGATAAAATATAGTGCTACAAAAGCCCACCTGGAAGAAGCACACTAGCCTGTGTGATCACGAGGTTCGAGTCAGGTATCAGGCATCAAAGAACAAAAAACCATATCATTGTGTGTTCCCTTTCCCTATATGATCACTGAAGACAAAGGCGGTGCATAAGCAAATGTGGTGAAGAAAGCTGATGATGCCCGGCTATCAAAAGATATAGCATCTGGGGGTCTTAAAGGCTTGAAGGTAAACAAGTGGCCATCTATATCAGAAGCAACAAAGCCCACATGGAAGAAGCACACCAGCCTGTGTGACCACAAGGTGTATCAGGCATCAAAGAACAAAAAATCATATCATTGTTAATGAGGGGGAGTGTAGAGTGGGGACTCAAAGCCCATCTGTAGGCAACTGGACATCCCCTAACGGGAGGGTTGCAGGGAGGAGACAAGCCAGTCAGGGTGCAGTATAGCAACAATGAAACATACAACTTTCCTCTAGTTCTTAAATGCTTCCCCACCCCCACTCCCTATCATGATCCCAATTCTACCTTACAAATCCTGCTAGACCAGAGGGTGTACACTGGTAAAGCTAGGAACTGGAAACACAGGGACTCCAGGACAAATGACCCCTTCAGGACCAGTGGTGAGAGTGGCGATGAAGGTGGGGGAGAAAGGGGGAACAGATTATAGGGATCTACATATAACCTCCTCCATGGGGGATGGACAACAGAAACGTGGGTAAAGGGAGATGTCGGACAGTGTAAGATATGACAAAATAATAATTTATAAATTAACAAGTGCTCATGAGGGAGGGGTAGTGGCGAGGGAGGGGTAAAATGAGGAGCTAATACCAAGGGCTCAAGTAGAAAGCAAATGTTTTGAGAATGATGATGGTAACAAATGTTCAAATGTGCTTGACACACAATGGATGGATGTATGGATTATGATAAGAGTTATACAAGCCCCCAATTAAATGATTTTTAAAATATACATACAGTGCTACAGTTGTGCAAACTTCGCACAGAAGCCAATCTGAAAAAGCAAATATTTAATGCTTGCTTTAATGAAATAACGCACAACACTGATTGGCCAAAGCGTTTCGGACGACAGGTCTGTTTGGTGGCGGCAGCTGGCCTCCCACAGAGCGACTGTCGCGGGTGAGACTCAAGTGACCCTGGCAGGACTTTCTCAGGCAGAGGTGGTGAACGCCCCACCCCAGCTCCAGGCTCAGAAGCCAGCCTGTTTCCAGGGTCACCTTCAGGCCTTGCGCATGACTGCTTTCAGAGTAAAGGGCCAGGCTGGAAGGGACCGGGCTGGCGAGTGGTCTCTGGGCTGTGCAGGTGGCGCTAAGTCCCTAAGAGAAGCTTGGCCACTGACATGAGTGGCGAGGGTGGGGTGGTAGGCCAAGGCCTGGGACCTGGTCCAGTTTTGAGGGTCTAGACAGCCCCCATGTCAGGGAGGGAGAGGGCAGTTTCTCAGATGTCACCTGTGGGCATCAGAAGACAGGCCAGCCTCTTCTGGGCCTTCCGCCAGGTGGGGCTTGGAGTAGGAGAGTCACTGAGGGGCAGTGGGTCTTTGGATCCAGGCTGAGGGTGGCACTCAGTCCCCTAGCTGGGCGACTCTCGTCCTTTTTGGGGGAACCAGGTGGCCCCAGACGGCAGGACTGTTTTGGGGGGCATTCCCCAGTGAAGGCTCTGAGGTGCTGTGGGACACACACCATTAGCCGAGTGGGTCTCCTGATCACTGAGGGGTGCAGCGGAAGGGGCCTGGTGCGGGATGCAGGGCAATGGGGAGGTGCTCAACTCCAGGCAGCACAGCCCTCGGCCATGCTGGCCAGCGGCAGGAAGCAGGCAGGGAGACTTGCGAGCCCCTTCAGCGCTGGGCTGGGCGGTGCACACGAGGACGGCGGGTGGCCTGGGTCCTCTCTCCTCGGGGGGTGGGGGGGCGGGGCCTCCCTGCAGGGCTGCCCTCTGCACACTGAAACCTGTCCACACGTTCGTCTCTCAGCCTTTCCTCTGCTGGACAGCAGGCCCGGGCTGCTCACCCCCGAGGCTGCAGCCAGCGGGTGGGGACATTTCCATGATTGGGGGGGGGGGGGCGCGGGCCCCTCCGGCCAAGCTGCCCGTCCTGGCCCCAAGTGATGCCTCCGAACGATTTCCCGGGGAGCGCGCAGGGAGAAGGCGCCTCTTGTCGCTCCCAGATCCACGCACGCAATCCCTTCCCGAGGGCGAGGCCTGGTCTCCCACGTGGCAGGTCCTTCCTTAGGCCAAGAGGGGCCCTATGTCCACGGGAGCGCCTGTGGTCCTCGCAGGCCCCCAGCTTGTGGCAGGCAGTGACACCCGATCTGTCCAGCTCTCGGGGCAGGGACCATGGGCAGCGGAGACTGGCCAGTTTAATGGGGTGTCTTGTGACCAGCGGGGAGATGTGGTCTCGGGGGTCACTGGCGGCCCATGTGGCCCGTGTCTGGGGTGCTGTTGAGGTCAGAGGTCGCCACTCTGGGGTTCTACGTTGCGTGTCTCCCGGGGGTGGCCTCGGGACAGCTTGGGGAAACGGGAGGCCACTTTGGGGTGACTGTTCTTGTTGAGTGGTTCTCCGGCAGGCGTGACGTCACTGCAAGACAGGGAGGGTCTGATTATGTCAGCGCTCCAGGTTCACGGGCTACAGGAGGGCAGGCATGAGGCCCCCAGAGCCGGGACCCATGTTTCTATGTAAATCCCACCCCGCCCACCCCCAGCCGTGTGTCCGGGCTACCACTACGGACCCTACTTTGGGGGACGAAAGAACGTCCCAGCTATGATGCTTGGCCCCACGGCTCTTTGGGGAGTTCCTCCTAAGGGACAGGACACCTAGGGGCTTTTCAGAGTCTGTGGCATCAGACATGTGGGCTAATATCGGACTGACGGACTTGATCTGGACCGGGCTGGGATGTTTTCTCCATGTTCAATTGCTCTCGTAGAGAAATCTCTTCCTTATACACATGTGCGTCCATGGATTTGTTTCTCTAGTCTACCCAGACTAACACACCACTAGAGCTCAGTGCCGTGGTCATGGCCCACTGAGGGCGACCCTATAGGCCAGGGCAGAAATGCCCTGTGTGCTTCTGAGACTGTAACTCTATGGGAGTAGAAAGTCCCCTCTTTCTTCCTGCGACGCACCTGGTGGTTTTGAACTGCAGACCTTGCAGTTAGCAACCCAATGCGTAACCAGCTACTCCAGCAGGGCTCTAGAGAAAGTGTGCTCGCAGTTGGGAGGTTACTATACATTTAAAGTATGTATGGTAATGAAAACCCAAGCAGACTAGGGCCTCCAGTCTCCAAGCGAGAGGGTTGATCGCAGCTGCTTAGATGCCGGGACGGACCCCAAGCCGGGCATTGAGCCACGTGCGATTCACAGCAGCCCGCAGTGGCCAAGGTCACCTGGAGTGACCCGAGGCCAGGAGGAGCTCCCTGCTGTGACAACTGGGAGAGGAAGCAGGGGCCAGGCAGAGTGCCTGCTGGTGCGGGGGGGCTGGGGTGTAAGTTCCCAGAGGCACTTAAGAAAGGTTGGCCCTCAGCCCCTCAGCTGGCCACTGGGAGCCCCAGGGAGCGCTGTCCACATAGACACACAGGGGCCACCGTGAGGCGGGGCCACTGACAGCACGGGGGTGGTTTGGTTCACTATGTAGGATTGGGGCTCGGAGCCAGGCCGCTGGCCTCCGTTCATCTACTTGCCTGGGCCTCAGTTTACTCATCTGTCAGGAGGGACCTCTCAACTCCACCTGCCGTCACCACCTGGTGTCTGTGTGATTTGTGCCCTGGGCTGTGATGAAGGCAGTGTGTCGCATGCCCTGGGTAAGTACCAGGACAGCCACTCAGAACCCAGGATCTGTGCCAGCGGTGAGTCGACGGCCTTGGTGAGAGGAATCGCCGAGAATGTGAGAACAGCTCACCAAGGCAGGAGGGCCGCTGGGTCTGCAGTCACTGGGAGCTGGACAGCTACAGGGCTATGCCCCATGAGCTGGCGGGGTGGCAATATTGTAACGAACAGTGTCAAGAGATTGGGGGGTGGGGGTAAAGCTCACCCAGTGGTGCTGCAGAAGGCAGGCCTGGTGACCTGCATCACTGGAGACGGACGGCCAGGGGAATGCAGCGGGGAGGGAGGGGCTCTACTCTGCACGCCTTATTGGATCCTTATAGCACCTGAGGAGGCAGGGTGGGGTCTACTCTGTACCTCTGGGCTGCCTTGAATTGGAGGTTTGAGGCGAGTATCACTGGGTAGAATGCTCGCCTGCGTTCAATTCCTGGCCAGTGCCCCTCCTGTCTGTGCCCCTCCTGTCTGTGAGGCGAGGAGGCCGAGTGCCACGGCACAGGTTCCAGGGGCGCTTCCACACTAAGGCAGACCAGCAAGAGAGACCGAGTTCTGAGAGTCACCAATGAAACGCCCCATGCCTCTCAGCCTTACTGCCCTGACACAGAAGGCTCCCACCCTCATGTCCATTCCGACCCATGGCGACCCTACAAGGCAGGTTAGACCTGCCCCGTGGGTTTCCAAGACGATCCTTCTTGAAGGGAGCAGCCTCATCTCTCTCCTGTGGAGCAGCTGGTGTCTCTGAACGGGTGACGCTGCAGTAGCAGTCCAGTGCGTACCCCCTTAGGGCTTCTCCGAGACGTGAAGGTGGCAGTAAGCAGTGCTGTACTGCCATCCCAGGAAACATCCCCGTGACTGCATGCGACGCTGCCACAGAGGAGACACAGCGGGGACAAAGGACCCTCAGACAGAGAAGTGAGTCCCCTTGCCTCCAAGCAGCCACATTGCCAGGACGGTCTGCTACACAAGAAGCACGTCCTCTAACGGCACGCTGCCGGGTGGCTCTGACTCACAGCGACACGGAGTACAATAGAATGGACCACCTCTGACATGCCATGTGCTCACTGTCCATCTCATGTCATCTTTGCCATGAGCACGGTACCAAGCCAAGACAGGGGATTCCTCTTGTCTGTGTTGCGCTCATGGGGTTTAGGATGGTCCAGCCCATGAAAGATCAGACAGGCTTCCAGTGAGTCAGTGCTGGCTCACAATGCCCCCAGCCCAGTGCTGAGCAGCACGGCATGCCCGGGGCTCACAGGGTGTGCCCTCTTGGAAGCAGATCACCAGGCATTTCTTCTGAGGTGCCTCTGGGCGAGTTCAAACTGCCAATCTTGTTGTAATTAAATGCTTAACTATTTGCAGCACTAGTGCAGAATAAATGCTTGTTGGATGGGTGGACACATGGAGGGGGGAGGAAGCAGGAAGAGGAGGAGAGTGGTGGGTGGGTGGACAGCAGAAGGAAGGAGGCCTGTCCCTTCACGGTGCCCCTGCTCAAAGTCTGGTGACTGTAGGTGGCCTTCGGGACCTTCCCTGGTGCAGACAGCTGCGTGTCCCTGGGGAGGAGCAAGCTAATCTAATCTCACCATATAGTATTTTAGGTTCATTTTAATTCCTTTATTTTCATGTATTTTGAAAGCAATCTTAATCATTTATATTTAAAATTTCCTTTAATAAATGTACTCACAGGGAAGGTAGCTGCTTAAACGTCTCTGTAATTTTCTCATCATGTTTTCTTAGTTCTCTAGTCAAAACAACAGCGCTGATCCCAGTGGGTCTGTGAGTATTCAGAAGTAAGGGCCCTCTCCTCTGTGCTGTGCGACTGTTTATAATTACTGGTCGATCAATCTAGGGTGTATGGCTTGCACCTCTACCCTGGTGGACGCGGGCTGGTAGAGAAACGCCTCTGGTCCCCGTGTCCCCCCATCCTCCCTGTGGCAGGGGGCGGGGGAGGGCGGCTGTGCATGAACATGTGGCTGAGTGACAGAGGCCAGGGCTCCCATCCTGTGCATCTTGGTGCCACACAGCTCTGGTCCCGATAGTCACACTCAGGTCTCCCCCTGCCCAGCCCACGCTCTCTCATCTTTGTCCACAGGACCATCGCTCATCAGTCCAAACGTGGCTGGAGTCTCTTATTGACTCTTCCAGCCACCGAGGCCTGTGACCAGGGGTCCCTGGTGGCATGTAGAAATAACGGAAACCCTTCCCCGGGCCAGCTCCCTCCAACATGACAACGCCAAGGGCTGCCCATGTGTCAAGGCCAGGTAGCAAGATGCAGCTTCAGAGGAGCCAGGCGCCCTTGGGCACCATGGGACCAGGCCTCCTGCCCCCAGAGAGACTAGGAATTGACCTGGGAACTCCCTGAGGCCAGACCCCTGGGCTCCAGCGCTGAGCCAGGTGCCTGCAAGGGCCTCAGGAAATACTTTGCAAGAGACAGGCCTCCCCAAGAAGGGGCTGCAAGTCTCCCTGCCATCCTTGCATCTCCCTGGAACATGACCCCACCCTCGCCACAAGCCAGGAGGGAGGTAACTGCGGGAGAGAGGCCCCGCAGGCATGCAATGGAGCAGGCTACGGACCAAGACCTATACCGGGGCTGCCAGGAGGCGCTGCACACACCTGCCTCACTAAGAGGCCGCCAGCAGCCAGCGTCACCCACGGGGAAGTGGAGGGCGGCAGGCAGGGGCCACTGGGAGCAGAGCCGGTTCTGGGATTTTGACCAGTGTCCTGTGCATCTGTCGTTGCCTTCCATAACTTACTGCCTGAGCCGCCCCCGCCCCACCAGAGCTGCTGGGAACAGGGCAGGCCAGAGGTCCGCAAGGCCACCCTTTACAAGCACAGGCAGCCAGTACGTGTCTTTGGGGGCCACAGTGTCCAGGAAATGGCTTCTCCCTGTGTGCTAGCACACCCACCCCGCTTGCTTGTGGGCGTGGCTGTGTCCTAGTAAAACTACAGTGAACCCTTGCCACTTCGCGCTTCGACTTCCGCGGCTTCACTCTATCGCGGTTTTTGCGTAACAGCGCATGCTCTGTCATTACTGCCACTGATTGGCTCATACTGTACACGCTTGATGCCATAAATAATATAATAAATGATAAATGATAATTGTAACGTCCAAAATGTTTTACTGTATTTTCCCTTTTTCGTTTAATAAATTGGGTAATACGAGTGTAATGGTGACTAAAGGGTGTTTTTTCATGTCCTCTATGCTCTAACTACGAAAATATTTGATTTACAAATAAGGAATCCTACTTCGCGGAATTTCATTTATCATGGTAGGGTCTAGAACCGATTAACCGCGATAAACGAGGGTTCACTGTACTTACAAAACCTGAATCAGGCTCCAGGTGCAAGCGCTCTGGTAGACCGCCTTTGGCTGGTGGTCTTTACCCTGCCCATTGCTCCAAGGCGGTGGCGGCAGCTGGCAGGCAGTCAGGCTTTGTCAGCCATCTGGATCATGGAGGAAACCTGCTGCTCACCCTGTGCCAGGCTCCTGCCTTTCAAAAGTCTCTGCTGGCCAAGGTCCCCGTCTCCTGCCTGGCAGGAGCCCCTCAGGTGCCCTGGGACCTTCAGTCTTAGCAGGGTGGAGTTCTGCGTGGAGAACGAGGCCAGGGAGGCAGGTGCTGTCTGAAGGAGCAGCAGGGTGCACTCATGTATGCAGTAACTACCACCCTCTGTGTGCGCCGGGGAAGTGGGACCCCCCAAGGGAGTCATCCCGGTCCAGAAGGGCCCATGTGGCAAACCATTCACTCCACTAGAGTCCACAGGGGGCCTGGGGAGTAGGGCTACCAAGGGTCTGCCTCAGTAGCCCTGTGGTGGTGGGGAAAGCCCCCTGCTGTCTGCCCCTCACAGCTGTCCGCACGTGGACAAGGGACTGGGCCCACGCACAAAGGCAGTGCTGAAAACCAGCCCCAGCAGGGCTGCAGGACACTTTCAGGGGCGGGGGCTGTTGTCCCCGCGTGTGCGCGTCTCTGAGGGACTGCTGCTGGGACCCTCCCCACTTGCTGGATCTCGACACCCCTTCCTCAGGACTGGTGCTCCAAGTCCCGTCATCCTTCCCATGGAAGGTGCTGCTGCGTTCCTGGGAGCTCACAGGAATGGTGGCAGGCTGGGGACTCCGGCTCCGTCATACCCAGCTCTGTGCCCCTGGACCAGGCCCACCGGTCTTGTCCCCATTGCAAAGGTGGGGGGATGGTGGTGTGGCTCCTCCTTAAAGGTCAGGCATAAGGTGGTGGGCACTGAGTCATCCTCACACCATACCCACCACCCTCAAACCCATCCCAAGTCACAGCTGCCTTACAGGGCAGTGCAGAACTGTCACCTCTGGGGAAGCAGACTGCACGTCTCTCTCCCTGAGGCTGTGGGTTCAATCCATTACCCTTTCTGCTAGCGGTTGAGTGACTGACTAAACCCACCGAGTGACTGAACCACTAAACCCAGAGTGATCTGACCACTAAGCCCACCAAGTGATCTGACCACTAAACTCACAGAGTAACCGAACCACTAAACCCACCGAGTGACCTAATCAGGCGACCCACTGAGTGACTGAACCACTAAACCCACCGAGTAACTGAACCACTAAATCCATGGGGTGATCTGATCACTAAAGCCACTGAGTGATCTGACCACTAAAACCCACTGAGTTACTGAACCACGAAACCCACTAAACCTATTGTGACTGAGCTAAAGCTGAGTCATGAAGACCCTACATAGGGTCTCTAAGGTTGCAAACCTTTACCTGAAAGGCAGCTTCATCTTCCTCCTGCAGAGTGGCTAATGGTTTGAACCACGGACCTTGTGGCTAGTGGTCCAACATATATGTGATGGTGCCACTAGGGCTCCTGCTTTCACCACTAACAACTGCTTTAACATGTGCGTGCTGACAAACGAATCGCTGAGGAATCCCGGGAGAACACTCCTGTGGCATCCAATTCCCACATAAACGTTCTAGCAAGGGCCCTGTGAGGACATGGTGTCTCCAGAAAAAGGGAGGGAGAAAGTGCAGTGTCTCCACTGAACGAGAGGTCCTCAACCCACCTTTGGCTGCTCTCTCCCCCAGCCCTGCCCCTGGCCCTCACAGGGTCACCCTCTGGGTGCAGTCAGGTGGCTGGGGTCTCTCCTGGTCTCTCCTGCCCTATGCTCTTGGGAGGCCCCGTGTCAACCATCTGGGACTAGGTCTGACTTTCAGCAACTGAACCTCCGCCAACATCTTTGCAACTCCTGCTGTGGCTCTGGAACGGGGCAAGTCCGGGGTCCAGGGCCTGCCACTGGCTCATGGTATTGACAGAGGGGAACCAGAGTCAGCCTGCTGGTAACCAATGCTGGCAATGTGATGTGGCTTGAGATCTGGTCCGTTTCAGACAGTTTGCAGAAAAACCCTATGTAATAGCCACCCACCACCCACCTCCACCCCTTTGCAGCAAAATTCCCTTTCAAATTTCAGAATGTTCTGATTTAGCAAGTTTGGACAAACAGAACTATGTGGGCAAGCGGGGCCTTTTAGATAAGGGGTGGAGCCTGAGAGCTGGGGGAGGGACAGGACCGTCCGTGTGTGGAGCAGGCATCCCCTGTCCCACTGTGAAGCCCTCTGAGCCCTGAACAGACCCGGTCAGCAGTCCCTCCACTTGCCACTGAATTGAGGGTACATAACTCACCCCACTTTTCACTGATTTTTGGAACCAGCTTTGGGAGGTTTCAACCCCGCTGCTTCCTTCTGGCAAGTAGTGCTTACAGAAATAAACTTAGACTTTCTCCAATCAACCGGGGTCTGTATTTGGCTCAAACAGTGATGGGCATCAGACATTTTCTGCCAACATCCATCTGGCCTGGGCTGCTCCCTGCCCCCCTCTGACGGGGGCATGGTGAGAACATTCCCTCAGGGACATCTCTTCCAAATGTGAAGACACTCCCTCCAGTGTCTACCCCACTGGCAGGGAGAAAAAGCTACGGCATAGATCTTAGAACGTCTCCCCTGTCAAACCCACTCCAACCCAAAGCCTCATGAATCCCGCATGCCGTGTTTCTCAGTGAGATGGTCTAGCCAAGGATAGGCTGAAGACGCATCTAAAGCAGGTGATGCCTGCCAGGGAGTGTAAGGCACCTCCCACTCCACTAGGTGTGACGAGCTGGGGGAGTAGACGGCTCCTCCAGGGAAGCGTGACCCCAGGCTCAGGCGTGGAAGGCAGGACCTACGGGACGACAAGCTGCTTGCTCAAGAACCTGCCAGGGCAGTTGGTTTTGCTGACAGCAGACCCTATGGCATGGGCCCGTGTCTGCCCCCCACCCCCCACCCCATCTCTCCTATCAGGGTCCCCTTTCCCTACCTCTACAATGGCCAAAGTCAGGCCTGCCTGGGTCCAGATTTAGCAAATCCAGGTAATCTGCCCTTGGGTCATTGTTCTTTGGCTCAGAGATGAGTTGATGACTCAAGACTAGGCCAATCATAATCTCCCGTAGAGCTTTTACTAGAGTTGCCAGGAGATAGGGGGCAGATCATGTAGACTCTACCCTTGGACTTCTGCTGTAGTTAGTAAGAAGGGGACCTGGTCTTCAGGGCCTGACTCTACTAGAGGACTGTAGCTGCCAGAAGCCATCTTTCCACCAGCCAGAGCCTGCTGGAGAAGGAGGCCAATGGACTCCTGCTAATGACACTTGAACCTCTGGAGCCAGCAATTCCTGAAGCTGGCTCTATGCTGGACTCTACAGTCGCAGGAGCTAATAAACTGTCCTTTCCAGCTCGAACTAGGTTGAGTTGGGCTTATAAAGTTTGGCATGGCGGTCCTGTGGCTCTTCTAGAGGGGTGGCCACTTCACGTCTCTTATGTACCTAGATATTAGGGTTGCTATGAGATGGAATCAAGGGGCTTTCTTGGACGTGATTTTACAGTCAAGGAAATGGATTTTTGTACTCTGCCATAGAACTCTGAGGGCCCCTCAGTCTGACTGGTCTCAGCCAGTGACTCATTGTGGCCATTGGATGTTAGCCTGCATGCCCCAGCCAGAGCCTGAACAATACCTTTGTGGGGGGGCTTTTCCTGTTCTTGCGCTTGGCCACATGCCCAGTCTAGCCCCTGGGTCCTGGAAGAGTTGCCCCAGCCAGCGCAGTGGTAGCCATTCTAGACTAGCGCCGGCCAGCTGAGCTCATTCACCACCAGAGCCTCAGAGGGCACCATTTGTTGTGTGAGCTGCGGTTAAGCCACATCAGTGCATTGTGTCTGTCATACAGCACGCACATGGGCCCTGGTGGCACTACGGGTTCGGTGTTACATTGCTAACTACAAGGTCTCCAGCTCAAACTCCACAGCCCCTTCTCAGGAGAAAGATGAGGCGGATTGCTCCCATAAAGATTTATGGCCTGTTCTCATATGGTACACCCACCCAGCAGTGCCACGGGAGCAAGACCTGGTGTCCTGTTCTCAGATGGTACACCCACCCGGTGATCTGCTCTCAGATGGTACACCCACCCGGTGATCTGCTCCCAACAGTGCCACGGGAGCAAGACCTGGTGACCTGTGCCCATAAAGTTGACAGCCTAGGAAACCCTCTGGCAGCCCCCCTTGTCACACGGGGTCACTGTGAGTTGGAAATGACTCCAAGGCATGTAGCAAAACCAACAACGTGGCAACGGACAATGCTACATCATCCAATGCAATATCCCTTCCCAGTTATCCCCCTCGAACCCCACTGACATCGAGTCCGTGCCGACTCACAGTGGCCCTATAGGGCGCAGGGGAACTGTCCCTGTGAGACAAGTCTCTATGGGAGCAGAAAGCCGCGTCTTCCGCCTGAGGTGTGGCTGGTGGTTTTGAACTGCAGTTCAGCACGTGGTGCTACAAAGCCTGCCGGGCTCCCTGTCGCCCCTCGATAAAAACAAAATCAAGCCTGTCGCCATGCACTCGATTCCAACTCGTAACCGCCTGCAGGACAGTGTGGACCTGTCCCCAGAGGGTTGCCAAAGCTATCAATCTTCATGCAAGCAGATGGCCCCATCTTTCTCCCATGGGAGCGGCTGGTGGGTTTGAACCTCAGCCTGTTGGTCAGCAGCCAGGAATTTAACTACTGCACCCCAGGGTCCCTATCTTCCCCTCCCCAAGTGACTTCTGACACATCACAGCCCTGAGTAGGGTTTGTTGGGGTTGAAAGCCTCATCTTTCTCTTGCAACTGGCTGGTTGACTTGGACCGTCCAGCTGTAGTTAGCAGCCTCTGCTTAACCCATCGCACCACCAAGGTTCTATCTGCCTACAGGCACCATTTCAAAAGTGCGGGGGAGGGGCTGTGGGATGCTGTGAGGTCGCTTGACCCCGGAGCAGGGAGGGAGCCCCGATGGAGGGTGACTAGGCAGAAGCCGACAGTTCCGTCTGCGCAGGGCCTCACCCCTGTGATCGTTTGCTCACTAACTCACGTCGGATGGAGGTTATTATGCTCAAAATAACCCACTCTGCTTCCTGTCTTCCAAACAGAATTTCAAGAGGCTCCAATGTTTAAAAATAAAAGACATGAAGTAGGGCAGGCAATTGTCATCCTGTCCTTTGGAGACTGTGGGGAGTCTGCTCAGGGGAGGGAGTGAGGGAGAGCAGTGGGCTGCAGCCTGGACAGCTCCCTCTGGAAGCCCCCCTGGATGGCCTGCCAGAGCTGGGCTGCTGGCCCCACCGTCCAGGAGGCGCTGGTGAGGCCCGGGCTGCAGAGCTGGACTGGGGACCAGGCAGGTGGCCGAATAGCTCTGCCAAGCCAGCCAGGTGACCCGTGAGACACCCTCCCCGGGCTGCGTCAGGCATGCCTGTATGTCAGCTGTCGCAGCATGAGGTGGAAGAGGAGCCTGGCACCAGGTGGCTGGGCGATGCAGGGCTCTACTGTAGGGATGCCAGCAAAGGCTGTGGTGACGTAGGCAGTGAGGCGCCGGGCGGCAGGTCCAACCACAGGAGAAAAAGGCGGAGGTCTGCTTCCATGAATGACAGCCCTGGCGACCCCAGAGGTGGTTTTGCTCTGACCGAGGGAGCCGGCGGGATGGAACTGGGGCCTGGCTTGGTTTGGGCGAGGCTGGCATCTTGGTATGGATGAGGGCACAGAGCCCCAGGCTCCCAGGTCAGCTTGGCCGTGCCTGGGGTAGGAGGCAGTTAACATGGCCAGGGGAGGCACACAGGAGTCTACAACTTGACTTCTACCTGTCTCAACTCGAAGGCTGCTGCGCCTGCCCCCCCTGCAACACAGACCTGCTGCCACCAGGAGAGACGCAGCCACTACTGTGCTGCCAGTCACTGCCAGGTGCCGCCCACTCACAGGAACCCGACGGTGCCAGCCTCAAGCCGAGCGCCCCAGGGCGCAAGGGCTGCTTTTCCAGATGTGGGGTGCCCGTCCTTTCTTCCAAATGCCTCGGGTGGATCCGAACCACCAACCATTTGTCGGTACCGAGCACGGGGACCCTGCACCCTGGTAAACACCTTGCCAATCCTTCACCTCATCCTCGTGAGGCGCCCACTCCACAGAGGACGCCGCCGAGGTGCACAGCTCTGAGGGGTGGGGTCAGTCGATGGCAGAGCCGGCTGCCCTCTCACTTGGAAGTTGCATGCCAGCCCTCCATGCACCTCCTGACGACAGCGCTTCCTGCCGCCCCTGCCCAAGACTCGGTCACCGCAAGGCCTCTGGGGGACTAAGGAAGAGGGGCGCTGGACCCTTCTTACTCAGCCACCGCAGCCTGCTTCGTCTTCTGGGTCCTGCTCCTGGGCAGATGCTGGGCCCCACTGGCTGCTGAGAGAGCCTGCCAGCGGGAGGGTCATGGGCGATAGTGGGTGTCGAGCGGGTTCTAGGCACCTGGGTCCCAGGGCTCTCACGTTCCTTCGGCCTTTGTACAGCCCTTCCTTTCTGCAGCACACACTTCAGAGTGAACCCTGGGGGGTGGGGCGGGGGCGGAGTAGGGATGATGTTGGAAGCCCATGGCCGAGCAAGGGCACCGGGAGAGGCTGGAGGAGAGATGGGCAGTCAGAGCTGGGCGGGGAGGTCAGGAGGGTTTCCTAGTGCAGAGAACCACGGGCGGGAGCGTGGAGGGAGCCAATGCTGTTGGGCATGTCCGTGACGCGCTCGTGCCAATACAAGGGTGAGAGCAAGGCTTCCAACCCACACCGACTCGCTCCCCGCCACACACACACCTTGTCCCCGCTCACTGCGCACGCACGGAGCAAACGCAGCTTCACCGCTTCACCCTGCACCTGCCCCAGGGTCTGTGACTAAGAGCACTCTCTGCCTCCAGGGGCACATGCACGGACTTACTGAAAGAAAAGTTCCTGGCCTAATACTTGGCCCCCCAAAAACAAGCCAAAGCCAGCCCACTACTCTTGAATGAATTCTGACTTACCCCCAAACCAAACCAAACCAAACCAAACCAAACCAAACCAAACCAAACCAAACCCATTGCTCTTGAGTGAATTCTGACTCCTCGTGATGCCCAGAGGAGAGCGATCCCATAGGGTGTCTGATGCTGAGAGTCTCTAGGGAAGCACACAGCCTCGGCTTCCCTGCCAGCAGCTGGAGTGTTTGAACTGCTGACCTCGAGGTTTGCAGCCTGTACCCCACTACACCATGAGGGCTCCTACCTGGCAGCTGGTTGGTGTTAACGAAGTATGGTTTGTTCTCCCCACCTCTTTCTCAGCCAGGGGCCACAGGGTGGTTACATATGCTCAGTCAGCACTTCTGGTCTCACTCAGCACACCTGACACTAGGTTGGGCTCCTTCCCTGTGGGGGGCTGTCCTGTGCATGGTGGGATGACCAGCAGCACCTCCCTCCTGCCCCTCAGCAGTGACAACCAAAATGTTCCTGGGCCAGGGAGGACTGTGACATGGTGCCTGGTGAGGTCCGAGGGACAAGGTTTAGGAGGACGGGCACCAGTGGGGGAGCGGAGCAATCAAACAAGAACATCAAAAAGGCCCTGAAATAGCAGCTCAGCACGGAAGCCCTTCAGGGGGCTGCATCTGTGAAGAGAATTGTTTTCTGAAGTTAAAGGGGAGAGTGGCAGTCTTCCTGTCCAACCTCACTAACGCATGGCCAGTTTCCAGGCAGTCACAATCGCCCACCCAGAACCCACATGTCTAGGCGGCTATGAGGAGGAAACCAGTAAGAACAGATGTCTTCTCTCCTCAGGTGAGCAGGCTCTGCCCAGGCAGCAGCACAGACCACAGCAGGCAAGAGAACAGCCCTGGCACAGACTGGCCTCAGCTGTGCCGTGTCCATGGGGCAAGGTGGCTGGTGGCCAGGGAGCAGGGCCACTGTGGGCACATGGACTGGGTGAGGGGGACTGGCCTGAACAGGGACACGTTCTTGGATGCTGGGTGGACACCTGCTGACCAGCCGCTCTGGCTGATCTCATGAACCCATTTCTCTCTGGGTCCAAACTCAGGACCTCTGCACTGCTGGGGCCAGTCTACTCTTGGGCTTGGCGTCAGAGCTGCCCCAGTTAATACCGCGTCCTTGTCCCCACGGAGTGGGCTGCTGTCTGCTTTCACCCACTTCTTCACATGGCAAACAGACTACCCAGGCAAATCCCTCCTGTTCTGCCCCCGCACAAAGACTCAGACATGTGCGCCAACACACATGAGCACCCGAAGCCACTGCTGTTGACTCAAGCCCACTTCAAAGCATCCCCCTAGGACAGAGCAGAGCTGCCCACAGGGTCTGCAAGGCTGTCCCCTCTAGGGGGGCGCATGGCCACATTGGGGGTTTGGCAGGAGCTTCAACCAAGACACCACGAGGGCTCGCACTGAACATGTGTAAGAACCAGAAGGCTTCATGTGCAACTCCTGGACCTGACCTGCCTGCACCCAGGAGTGACTGTGCTCTGACAGATGACCCGGTGGGTGGGCACTGGAGGGCTCAGCTGGTGCTGGGCTTGGGAAGGGGCCAGTGCCCACAATGTCCATGCTATGAGCTCAGCAGGACATGTCATTTGACGCTGCCAGTGGACTCGGACTTGGAGTGACCATCAGGACAGAGCACAAGGGGGCCGGAAGGTGTCCCGGGCTACAATCTTTATGGCATTGTCAAGGACTGCATTTGACTCAGATCCACCTTCAACCCATGGAAGCAGCAGTGAAACCTGAAACGATGTGTTGCGGTGGCAAATCTACTGCAAAAACTCCTTTACAAAGGTGAAGGGGCAAAGATGACTAGGGTGTGCCTGAGCCACCATCAGGTGCGCGTGGAAGCCACACAATGTCTAAGGGAGACTGGAGGGGAGGGAATGGTGTTGGTGACGAATATCGACCCCCGAGGATCTGTCAATAAGTTTGCGGGGAACGCCCATTATCTTTGAACCCCATTTTCCCATGAGCCTGTAAAGCCGCCTCATAGGGTGTCACAGTCGGCCAGAAGAGGAAACAAAGCCATCTCGGAAAAAGTAGAGCTCGGCTGTTTCGTAGGTGTGAGACAGGTGCAATTTCAGTCCGGGTGCTCTGGACTTGTTAGTGGGGAGACCAGCCCCTGGAGAAGGACGGGGGATGGATTAGCACAGTGGCTACACCTCAGGGACGGAGGCTGTGCAGACCGGGCGAGAGCTCTGAGTCAGACCAACTGGGCGCCGGCCCCAAGCAACAACCATCTATGTGTTGGACCCCTCAACGCACAGGCGGGTTGCTAATGGGGGTGATCACCTGTCCTCCTGTCCTCCACCGTGCTCAAAGCTGGCTAGTTCGGGGTGCTTCCTGTGCTGCAGCTCGCCTGCTCTGCTGGGTGACGAGTGCAGGCTTGCGGTGTGTCCCTTCTGCTGCCTGGTGTCTGGTTGGCAGCAAGCTGGCTGCTGCCAGGGATGCCACCCCAGCTGTGCGCCACCACCTGCTCTGTGGGTCTGCAGCCAACTTGGCAGGGAAGGAAGAGGTCGGCGTGCTGTCTAGATAAGTGGGACTAGGTGCTAATTTTGCAGCTCTTCGCGCCAAGGGAGGCTTCTCAGAAAAATTATTCTGCAGGGCTCCCCCATCCAGCTTCTGCTCGGCCCTGCCCTAGGTGGGGAGGGGAATGGGCTTGCCCCACAGTGGCGCCTCCTCCTCTCCCCTTCCCTGGGGCCCCCTTGCCCCAAATTCATCGTGGAGAATCGAATCCCAAAGAGAGCTTCCAAATTCCAGAGAGAGATTACTCTTGAAGAATTGGGACAGAAAAGCCAGAATTCCTGGAAATTCTTGGGAATCTCAAAAATAACTACCGTATATACTCATGTATAAGCCGAGTTTTTCAACACATTTTTAATGCCGTTTTTGTGGTAAAATTAGGTGCCTCGGCTGATATTCGGGTCAACTTATACTCAGGTATATATAGTAAGCTGTTTTTTAAAATGCAACATTCTTCGTACTACTTATGCATTATTGTGCTTATCCTAAAGGATGCATGACAGTAAGTCCAGGAGTGTACAGGAGAAGCCCACTGAATGTTCTCGGGTACTATCGGGGTAATGCTGAGCTACTCTCTCCCGACACCCAGCCCCCCTGGAGGACACGGGGTTCCAAGGCTGTACATCTTGAGGGTAGCAGACAGCCTCCTCCTTCTCCCACCGCGGGGCCACCGAGTGTCCTTAGCCAAGGAAATGGAAAAGCCCGAACTCGCCGGCAGAGTCCATTCCAATGCATAGCCACCCCACAGGGCGGAGCAGAGCAGCCCCTGGGTTTCCAAGGTTGTAATTGTTGATGGGAGTAGAAAGCCTTGTCTTTCTTCTGAGGACTGGTTTTGAACTGCTGACTCTTGAGGTCAGCCAGGGTAATAGCATTGCACAAATCATGTATCAAAACCGACAATTTAAGGACTTTTAAAAATTCCAACACTGGCTGTTTCTTGGAATTCCACTCGGATAAAGACCTGTGAACAACTGCTTCACATGCAAGGTCCATTGGCTGCAGCAGACAGGCCCCTGGCACACACACAGGCCCACATACGTGGGCACATGCCGGGTACACACAGAGTGCATGCATGACACAAACCGAGCACTCACAGAGCACCCACTGAAACTTTTCCCCATTCTCAATGTCCTTTCCTTGAGACTTAAGATTCGGGGAATCATAACGTCCTGAGGAGAGCCAGGGAAGAATTCGCCTGACCCCACGTTCAGAGGATGGTCCCCACTCACTCCTGCCCAGCTCCGGGGGCGTCATTTTCGTGCATTTGCTCCCAGCCTGCTCCTCAACTGCCCCCTTGGCCTCCAATTCTCAGCCATGGGCTCGCACATTCTCTTTATTGGCTGCTGGCCCCTCTCACTGGGCTCTCCTTATCACCCAGTGAAGGCCATGCTGGTGCTGCCGGGAGGAGGATGCCCCACTGCACGAGGCACAACCCCACCGTCCCTGGCCCCCCTGCCCTCCATCCTCTCAAATACAGCCCGCTTCCTCCTGGCTGGACCACCACAGAAAGATCCCTCTACCCCTCCCCAGACTGCTCCTCACAATACCCAGCACCAGCCACCAAGATGCAGGCCTGAGCACCCTACGACCCTCAGACTGGTCAGGGCTCTCTTGCTCCGAGACCAAGATGGGGGCCCTTCAGGGCATGGCTTCCAGGGGCCCCCCGAGCATTGGCCTGGTGCTCGTGTGTTATCTGCCCAGCTGTGACATGCCCCTGTCCTCAGAGTCGGGATGCGCTGCTAAGAGCGGGGGGCCCCCTCAGGATGTGGATGTCCCAGGGAGAGAGATGCGGATTGCTTTCCGGTGGCCTGACAGAGCACAGGACTCAGGTCTGCAGAGGAAGCCAGCCAGCGACACCACACTACGCGGCGGGCCGCGGAGCTGTGTGCTCGGCCTCCATCGGGCTCACGTCTGTGTAGACAACTTCTGCAAAATGACACAGGAAAGGGCAGCGATGTCCTGGGGGTGGGCTGGGCCGAGGGAGGCAGGCAGCTTGCTCTCTTTTCATCTTTCTGTAGGGGTTCCATTTCTTTTTTATGCCCTAAATTTATTATTGTATCCCAAATACTGCTCCCTAGATGCCCCCTCCCTCCTGTGGAGGCGCAGAAGCAGTAACCCAAGCTCCAGGCTCACTGCGGGTGACATGACAGACAAGGACTTCCGAGAGTATGCGGAGTGTCCCCGGCCCTGACATTCTGAAGCCCCCGGTTCCACGAGGCATGCTTTGTAAAAACAGCAAAACCACCCTGGCTGCCCTGGAGTCGATGCTGACTCACAGTGACCCTACAGAACAGAGCAGTCTGTGGGTTTCCAGACTGTAACTCTGTAAGGGGGTAGAACGTCTCATCTCTCTCACGCACTGCCACTGGTGGTTCTGCACTACTGACCATGTGGTCAGCCGCCCACGTGTCGCCCTGCTGTGAGTTGAAGCTGACTCCATGGCCACCACTGTCAACAGCATCACCTCTCCCGGTGTGGCCCGATGGCAGCCTAGGTCCCGTGCAGCCAGCGCTCCTTCAGTGTCTGCTGACATGAGCGTGGGGCATGCCGTGGCCACATCGGTGGCAGCCCCACTGGGCAGGATGCGTCACTCAAACCCCTCTGACGAAGCCTGTCTCCAAGCAGAGGCTAGTCACCCCGCCCTGTCACTGTCGGCATACCCACACCAGCAACTCCGCCTGCCAGATCCCTCCAAAGTATCCCCACTGGACCCTCCCCAAATCCACTCTTCCCCCGACCACATACAGGTCACACCCCACCCTGCTCCATACTTGCCAACGGCTTCTCAAACTGCTTGGCTGAATCCCAATGTCACTGGTAAAAATTACCATTCATGTACCCTCTGACGAACTTGGAGGTGGGGGTGGTGGTACAGAATGGGGGGAGGTTCTGTGGGAGAATTCCCACCTTCTACATAGGAGACTTGGGTTCGATTCCTGCCCAAGGCACCTCATGCGCAAGCCCACCCATCTCTCAGAGGTTGTGTATTGCTAGGGTGTTCCACAGGTCTCAGCGAGCTTCCACACTAGGAAGAAGGGCTTGGTGATCTACCTGGGACAACCAGCCTGTAATCACAAGGGACTGGTCTGAACTGTTCACAGGGATGAAGCCAGCCAGGCAGTGCGCCCCTCTGTGGCGCACGGGGCCGCCCAGAGTCGGGCCGGCTTCTAGGCAGCCGAGGGCAGTAACACCAAGTCCTGCCTGCTCAGTGTCAGAATCTCAGCCCTGCCTGCCACATCCTCTCAGAACGCCCTCCGGCACGCCCCTGCACCCACGAGTCCTGAGCCACAGAGGCTCAAGGGTAAGAATGGGTGGCTACGTGGATGGATGGAGGATTGATGAGAGACAAGGGACCATGGGGTCTTTGCAAGGATGCCCCTCCGTGTGCTCCTCCTTGGGCGCTCATGGCTCAGAGCGCTGTGTAGGCACATCTCCATAAAGGGTCTGGCTCACGACCGACCAGACGTGGTGGCCCATGATGCCAGCGCTTCACTGCCTATCCTGTGTCCACAGAGGCTAAGTCCTGGCCCTCGATTTTGGGCGATTTGCTGCTCCCCAAGTGCTGATGCTTCCCATTTGGCTGCCCATCTTCTTCAGGGGCCTCAGTGCTGAGTAAACCAGGAAAGCAGGCCAGGGGAGGCCCGGGGGGCTTCAGAAAGTTCATGGAAACATTCCATTATCTGTTCATTCCAGTTTTGCACAAACTGTTTGAAGACCCCTCCTACAGTAGTAGTAGGGTCAAAAGGCACTGAAATTTAAAGGGTATGTAACATCGTCTCACCCGCCCAGCTGGCCAGGTCAGTGTGGCCCATGTTGTATTTAGGTCTTGAGGGCCTGGCAGGTTCTGGCTAGCTCAGTAAAGCAAGGTGTTTGGGGTTCCGAAGGTGGGGCTGGCTGAAGTCCAGTCTCAGTGAAGCCCCACACTTAGGGTGGGGACTCCATCCTGGCTGAGCCCGCCCTCCCAGCAGCTCCAGTGTTTCAGATGGGGGCTGGGAAAACCCCAGCTGGCTGCACTTTCTGCTAAGAATCCAGCTGGGAATTGGGACCTGACCTACAT
>NW_022103901.1:41164726-41174939 GCF_000313985.2 Echinops telfairi | reverse complement strand
TATGAGCCCCCAGTAAAATTATTTTAAAAAGAAATAGAAATGCTGCTGTTGCCGGGGCTGCCACCTTGACTCCAGCTCAGTCGCCCCCGGTGACTGAGCAGGGCAGCCCGTGGGTTTCTAGGCTGTTGTCTTGACAGGGCAGATGGCCAGCTCTTTACCCCTGTGTAGCTGCAGTGGCTTTGAACCACCTCCACCGTGCCGATGCACAGTGGCTCCGGATGGCCAGTGGGCTCAAGCCTAAGCATGTGGGTGCGGCAGTTAGCTTGATGTCAGCTTGCACTTGTGTAGGGTGGAGTCCCATCTGTTCATCAGGGCTTAGCCTGAGGTTGGGTCCTGGGAGGGTGGCCTTTGCATAAGAGAGACAATGGGGTCCCACCCCCAGCCCCTCGCTGCCCCTTCATGTTCCTGCTTGTTGGGACTTGGTGCCTGCTTCTTGGGACTCTGAGGGCTGTCGGGGCCCTGTCATGTTTCCACGGACTGTGGGCCTGTGAGACTCTGCACCCAGGGCTTGTGGTCGTCCTGCTTCCTGCTGCACCTCCGGCGTCATCAGTCTGCAGCTACATGACTCAGGCTGCAGAGGGCCCAGCTCGCATCGGACTCGTGGACTGGAGCTGGACTGGGCTGGAGAGCCCTCGTTTTTAAAAAAATCATTTTATTGGGGGCTCATACAACTCTTATCACCATCCATCCATCCATTGTCTCAAGCACATTTGTACATATGTTGCCATCATTGTTTTTAAAGCATTTTCTTTCTACTTGAGCTCCTTATTTTTTTTCCCTCCCTTCCTCCCTCCCTCCCTCATGAGCCCTTGATAATTTACAATTATTATTTTTCATGTCTTGCACTGTCCAATATCTCCCCCCACTCCCTTGTCTGTTGTCCATCCCCCTGGGAGGGGGTTATAGATAGGTCATTGCAATTGGTTCCCCCTTCCAACCCCCACCTTCCCCTTATCCTCCTGGTATGGCCACTCTCAATATTGGTCCCTAGGAGTTCATCTGTCCTGGATTCTTGTTGTTTCTAGCTCTTATCTGTACCCATGGACATGCTCTGGTCTGGCCAGATTTGTAAGGTAGAATTAGGGTCGTGACAGTAAAGGGGAGGAAGCATTAAAGAAGCAGAGGAAAGCTGTATGTTTCATTGGTGCTACACTGCACCCTGACTAATCCGTCTTCTCCCCATGGCCCTTCTGTAAGGGGATGTCCAATAGCCAATCCACACTCGCCCACCCTCATTCACATTATGATTTTTTGCTCTGGGTCTTTGATGCCTGATACCTGAGCCCATCGGCACCTCATGATCACACGGGCTGGTGTGCTTCTTCCCTGTGGGCTTTGTTGCTGGGTTGTTGCTAGATTGTTTACCTTCAAGCCTTTAAGACCCCAGACGCTATATCTTTTGATAGCCGGGCACCATCAGCTTTCTTCCCCACATTTATTTATGCACCCGCTTTGTCTTTAACAATTGTGTCGGGAAGGTGAGCATCTCAGAATGCCGGATTATTAGAACAAAGTGTTCTTGTGTTGAGGGAGTGCTTGAGTGGAGGCCCACTGTCGGACACCTTCTCAATGTAGGATGACGTCTAGATATGAAGCTTGTTTCGATACATATTGGAGTGCCACTGGTTTTGTTTATCTAGACAACACAGCCTGGCACAGTGGGGATGCAGGACAGGGTGGTGGCTTCTTTTACTGCACATGGGTGACTGTGAGGTGGAACTAAGTCAAGGGCACTGGGCAACGACGAAGACAACGACAACAACAGTGTCCCTAGGGTTCCTCAATAAAACCAACCCATGTCATTGAGTCTATTTCAACTCAACCCTACGAGGGTTTCCAAGACCAGGAATCTTTAGGGGAGCAGACAGCCTCTCATCCTCTGTGAAATGGCTGGTGGTTTTGAACCGTCAGCCAGGATTCCTTAGTAGCAACTTGAGGGTGGGGAATTCTGCCCAGTAGCATCAGACTCCTGCCCTGCCTGCCTTTATGTGGACTGCACTTAGCAGTGGACAAGCTCACAGTGCCTGCAGGCTGGAGCACAGGGTGTGAGTCAGGCGCATGGGGGGTATGGTGTGGAGAGGCAGGAAAAGTGGGGCAGATGGGGCATGGCGCAGGACTGCCTTTCAGATGCCCACTGGGGCCAGACCAGGTGGGGAATGTGTGAAGGGTGCTGCCTCAATGTGCGAGAAAAACAGCCAAAGGACAAAAGGCAGCAGAGTGGCCTGACTCAGCATCCTGGGGAAGTTCTGGGCTGAGCCAAGGCCATTCAACTCCTGCCCAGGGGGCCAGGTGGGGGGGCAGGGTGACCAAGTCTTTGTTGTTGTTGTTTTTTCAAGAGAAGCTTAACACTCAGATTTCTATCGGCATCCCATATTTTTTTTATGCTGGTGCCAATTATAACAAAGAAATCCAAACAAACATGTCTTAGGGTCAGGCCCAATCAAGCCACACCTGTGGCTTAGGGTTTAGAGCCCAAATAGCACAAGGATGCAGGCCTGGCCCTCCATGTGCCTGGAGGGGGACTCAAGGTCAGCCGGGCCACCTCTCTGAGCCTCGCTCTCCTCATCAACACCTGCAGGGACCTCTCAGAGCCTCCGCATTAAGTGAAGGGCCACGTGGTGCCCGCCTGGCAGGTTGGCCAGCACGTGCAGGGCACCAACAGTTGTGGACGTGGAGTGGCTCCATGTGCCATGGAACGGAACATGCCCAGCCAGCCATGCCATCACCACGATGGACCGCAGATCGGACCAGCCTGCTCCACAGGTTGCCCACCAGCGGCTCTCCTCAAGGAGGCCGTCAGGCCTTTCTTCCGAGTGAGCAACGAGCAGTGGTGGTGATCATTCTGACTCACGGGGATTCCGTGTACGCAGAGAGACCTGCTCCACGGAGGTTCAAGGCTGTGCGTGACCTTTCAGAAGCAGGTGGCTTCCCAGGGGTCTCTGGGTGGGTTTGAACCTCTAACCGTCCAGTTCAGTCAAGCCCTTACCATTTCTGCCACCCAGGACCGCATAGGAAATGGCCTGCGGTCATTATCAAACATGCCCCTGGTGTTCAGGAACTCTGAGGACACCTGGGAGAGCCCGGGGGAACTGCGGGAAATCTGTCAGGGTTTATAATCACACTTTGGGGGCGTATTTCCTTGTCCGAGAGAGATTTTTGTTTTATTTAAACTAGAAAATCCCTTGGGGTGAGCTTTTGAGTTGAGATCCCCGTCTCACCGCTCTCTGGGGGCACAATGCAGGAAGGAGATGTTCATGGGGCACTTGCCGGCATGGGCCAGTGTGGCAGTTACATAATTTCATGTCACCTTGAAGATATATAAAAGCATAAGGCGTTGTCCAGCCTGTCAATCCGGTCACAGTCTGATGACCTCACTTGGAGATGTGACCAAGATATATAGCTCTGGAGACTGGCCCCCCTGTGTGTCTCTCTCTGTGTGTCTCTGTCTCGGTCTCTCTTTCTCTGCCCTCACCTTCCTATTGCTGGCCACCCTGAGAACTGCTGGAGCCCTGTGATGCTTCCACTGCCATTGGATGGACTCGTCTGGTATGTTTTCTTGATTTATAATTTCTCCTCCTTACACATCTATAAGTGTCATTGGATTTGTTTCTCTGGTCATCCCAGACTAACACAGCCAGGCTTGGCGGCAAGCCCTTCTCCTGCCGCCCCAGAGTGCAAGAGTCTGCACCCCCAGTCTGCTCCACAGGACCACAGGGGGCAAGGGCGGCTTGATGTACAGCTGCAAGACTGGCCACAGGAAAACTGTGATTGCATCTCAACAGGGGCCTGGCCCAATGTCCAGCCCAAATCCCCGTGATGATAAAATTGTGTCCTTTGCTTCAGTCTCCTACTGCAACCCCTCCATCTTTCAGCCCGTGCCACTGGGGATCTCCGGGACGGTTAGGCAGCCGAGAGCCCTCCTGCACCAGTGGGCCAAGGAGACACCCAACTTGCCAGGAGCACACACGTTGGTAAGAACTGTGGCCAGGGAGCCTGCATGGTGGAGGAGGGCAGGCCGGGCACCAGTGCCTCACTCCCACACCCCTCACCGACCTGTGGCCATGGCAGAAGCCAGTCCCCCTGCCTTGGTCCCTGGGTCAGGTCTCTCTCACCACTGGGGGTGACACAGGTGAATCCCATCGTGCCCCACAGCCAGGGAGGTTATGCCTCCTCATGAACTTTCAAAACACTGAGACCAAGGGCCAGGGGCACAAATATCTTGAAAAAATTGAGTTTTCCCTGTGGTGTAGTCTCCTTGTGTGCAGCACAAAATAATTATGTCTTTTCACACGTGCGCAGAGACAATTAGGGAACACAATTAGATGAACCACAGCCAGAGACACCACTGTCCGGGGGGACTGGGAGAAGAACAGATGGACACAGTCTCAAAGGTGCCAGGGTCTGAGAGGTGGCCCTGCATCTGGTTGCTACGGCAACTGGGAGCTGCTGGCCAGGGTGGCACCAGAGCCACACCCCACAGGGAGGGCAACTCCGTCCTGCATCTGTTCTGAGGCAGCCACCACTGCACGAATAAAGCCCCGCCCTTGCCCCGCCCGCTCAGAGCACATTTACAGCTTGAGAGGAGCACGGGCCGGTGGCCCCGCATGCCAAGTCCCTTCCTGCACTTGGCAGGCGCGGGTTCTGGTTTTGTCTGGCCATTGGGATGAAAGCCTCGTAGAAACGTGTACGTATGTTCCACACAGACCATGCATCCTGGCCCCCCTGATCCCAGGGATTCAAGGGCCTGGCATAATAGGACCAGTGAGGGGCTGACAGCAGGCGAGGGCCACCTGCCTCAAGGGGCTGCACACATACATAGGTTTCCCAGCAACGTGACTAGAGCGAAGTGGCAAGACGACATTGGTTCCTGACGCTGGGCAGCATGACAGTCCCTTCAGCACAGGGCTGTGAGGAAAACGGAGCTCCTGAAAACTATGAGTGTCCCAGATGGGGAACTGACCATGCTCTGGTACCTTGAAACATGATGGTGTCTGCAAACAGTCTCTGTAGATGCTATCCGTTAACGTGTGAGAGGGATGACGGCTGTGGACAGATGCATCTACAAGCCAAAAAGGCCCACGACTACAGAAGCCGGAAGCCGCATGCAGAACTCTGCCTCTCTCCCAACAGTAACCAGAGTGAGCAGGGTCCCCAGCTGACCGGGCTGGGACTTGTGGCCTCCAGCACCTTCTGCTGTGCAATGCCACCATCTAGGAGCACTTTGTTACCAGGACTAGGGGTTGAAGCCAGCCACTGTGTTTCTGTTTGTTTTTGAAGTTTGATGAGAGAAATAAGAGCGAGGAATTTGTGCCTAGTTTGAAGTTTATTCATATTTAAGCACTACTAATGTGAGTATAGTTTAAGGTGATACTGGTAGGAGTCTGGGGGACTGTCCTTAAAGCTTGCTAGCCAAGCTTGAGAGGTATTGGTGTAGGGACCTTTGGGTTTTAGCTTTGGCACGTCCATGAGCTAGGAAGAAAGGCAGCCGTTCCTCTGATCAGATGGACCCCAGGGGAGCACCACTCGGCCCTGCCATGGTGTGCAAGCCTCCAATCAACAGCACTCACTCACAGCACAGCTCTCTCTCAAGAGACCTGCAACTCCACTGCTGTGCCCTTCAGAGCTCCACAAGAGCGTGTGGGTTTCCCTTTGGTCCCTAGCCCCAGGGACAGAGAGAGACTGGGCACAGCTCACCCAACAACAGAGGGCACTTACATAAAGAAGGGCATCAGCTGGATCAGTGTCTCCTTTCGGGGGCTGGTGGCAAACTCGGGGACCACCTGGATGACTTTGTTCATGACACCGCGCAAGTAATTCTGGAGCTGCTTCCGCCGTTCCTCTACAAACTTAGCATCCTGGGAAAACAGAGAAACAGACACTGAGCCATGCCTTCCTCACGTGTTCAAAGACAACCCTCCCAAGCTTATTGATCACCATAATCAAAGGTGCTACCGTGTATTGAGCAGTTATCACGGGACATGGCCTCTAAGTGCTTCCACATCTTATTGTGCTTCTTGTCAATGACTGGAGGAGGCGCAGGCCCACCACACTGAGTGAACCTGGGACCTCATAAACTGTGCAATGAACGAAGGCTTAGTGCTTCCAACTGCCTAGTCACAGGATAGAAGCACTGCAGCCACAGCCACTGTGGCTGTTTATCGAGCAGCTACAACAAGCCAAGGGTTGTACGAGGGATGTGGATGGAGGTCACAGGCCAGAGGGAGGGACATGGTTTACCCAGTGACCACACCTGTCAGGGGTAGCAAGGACCAAACAAAACCAAACCCACTTGGAGATATTTGCAGTTGCCCTCAGTCCTCGCGATAAAAGGGGACTTAGCTGCTACGTTTTTTTTTTCCTATTTTATCATTTTACTGGGGGCTCATACAACTCTTATCACTATCCACACATACATCAATTGTATAAAGCACATTTGTACATTCATTGCCCTCATCATTCTCAAAACATTTGCTCTCCACATAAGCCCCTGGCATCAGCTCCTCATTTATCCCCCTCCCTCCCCGCTCCACCTCCCCATGAACCCTTGATAATTTATAAATTGTTATTTTTGTCATATCTAACTCTGTCCGACATCTCCCTTCACCCGCTTTTCTGTTGTCCATCCCCAGGGAGGAGGTTATATGTAGATCCTTGTAATCGCTTCCCCCTTTCCACCCCACCCTCCCTCCACCCTCCGGTGTCACCACTCTCAGCACTGGTCCTGAAGGGATCATCTGTCCTGGATTCCCTGTGTTTCCAGTTCCTATCAAAGGGGACTTTATGAATAAACACAAATGTGCGCCCTTCTCCTAACGGCCAGAAGAGGCCAGGGGCCTGGCTTGCCCGCTGAGCTACAGCAGGCTGGGACCACACGGAGTGGCCCCTGAAGGTCAGAACTCCAGACTACCACCACCCAGCATGGGTAGGGCCAGCCTCCTGGTGTGACCTGCTCAGGCACAGGCCACCTGAGCTCAGTGGAACGTTCTGATGTCCTGTGTTAGGGTTGTTACTGTCAACACAGGTCCCAGGGTTATGGAGTGAGCCCTGCTGGGCCGTTGGGGGAGCGGGGGCACAAGGGGAGGTAGCAAATGCTTCTGTGAGGCAGGTGTGTTCCCTCAGTGGATTATGGGAGGGTGGCAGCAACTCACTCTGACTCACCTCACTGAACAAACTGGAAACTGAGGCACAGGAAACCCCACAGGTGGGCCAGGGATGTACCCAGCCTGCCTGTGACTGGTACTCTGACACTGTACACAGGGCATTCCATCAGCTGTAGGCCTGGTTTCTGGTGGCACCCAGAGCACACTGTCTGGGTGCCATGATATGGGCCCAAGCATAGCCAGGGTGTCCCTGAGCAGGGGCCACCAAGAAAGCAAACAAGAATCCAGGACAGGCAGTTCAGGTCCCAAAAGACCAAGAGCGGAACTCAGGATCCTTCTTTAGGGAGCAATTCCAATCCGATCATACCTCCTCAGGTGATATTTGAGACCTGAGCTTCCCCAAAAAACGTACCCATTGCTGACCCGAACAATCACACACAGCAGGGGTCCTCCTTTGAGCACCTGGTGCTCCTGGCGGTCCCTAGGGTAACTCCAAAGTCACCACAAGGCCTCCTCTCCTAACGCCCCCACATGCCACCTCCACAGGGACCTTCAAGCACTGCCACCCCACCATCGGCTGCAGCGCAGCCCAGGACCACAGCTCAGGGCCCAAGCAGCCCCGGGGGAGGGGCGAAGGCTGGGCAGCCGGGCTGCATGCCAGCTTCTGCTTCCTGGTCTCCAGGCGCTGACTGTGGGAGAGCTGGTTGATATCTCAGGCCCCAGCCGAGAAATAATGCTTGTGAGAAGGCGCTAATCAGCCGGAAGGGTCTTTCCTTTGGGAAGAGGAGGCTCCAACGCTCTGAGCAACACGTGGAGGCTGACGGGCAGCTGCTGCCCTGGGTGTGGCCAGGGGTCAGAACCCATGGACGGTGAGGCTCCACAAAAGGAGGTCAGGGGATTCCACCTGTGCTGGGCTGAACTGTGTCTCCCAATTAGACTCTACAGTCCCGTGGTTCCATTCAGGTCACCCGAACTAACAGACCTTGAAGGAATCAATCGGCATTTCGCAAGTAGCCACTGGAAACCATGTGCAGCATGGAAACACTGTCAGACAGTGCAGGCCTACGGAATGGAAACGGAGCATTATTGGAGATGGGCCCTCCTTGGCTCAGAAGGGACTTGAAATTTCACCGATGAGGAGCTGCTTTCTCAAAGCTGAAGAGAGGCAGCCAACCAGAAGGCCTTCGATGAGGTGGACGGACACAGTGGCTGCGGCAATGGTTCAACCACAGCAGCCATCGTGAGGGTGGCACGGGACTGGCCAATGTGGCCTCCTGTCGTGCACAGGTTGCTATGAGCTGGACTGACTCGATGGCACCTCAGGACAACACCCCTGTGCTGATCATCACTGGGAACCAGGGCTTTCATTCTTATGTTAATGAGATAGTACTAGGTGTTTCCTGAAGATTAACACACCTTTTTTTGAGATTAATAAAGGAACAGCTTAAGCAAAGAAGCCCAGTTGAGGGAAGATAGATCGATGCCTAGCCACGTGAAGACCCCGCCCCCCCCCCACCTGTGGACAAGGTCTACCTTTAGCTGCTGGAACCTGTCAGGTGGGGGCGAAAGGAGGGCCAGGTGTGGGCTTCAAGGGGAACCATTTAGAGGGAGGGGGGAAAGTGGAAGGCCCAGCTGTACCTCCAAGACCCCTTGGTGAGAATTCCCACTCGTAGGTCTTTACCTGCCAGCTGAAAGGTCACTGCCCCTCGTGAGGGGTCAAGAAAAATAATTCTTTATTTCACCTTTAAAAAAATTATTAACCATTTTATGGGGGGGTGCTCTTACAAATCTTATAACAATCCATCATTCACTTGTATTAAGCATATTGTACATATGTTGCCATCAACATTTCCAAAGCATTTTCTCTCTACTTGAGCCCTTGGTATCAGCTCTTTTTCCCCCTCCCTCCCACTCTCGTGAATTCTTGATCAATGATATATTATTGTTGTTATTTCGTGCCTTACACTGTCCATTGTTTCCTTTCAGCCACATTTCTGTTACTCGTACCCCTGAGGGGTGGGCTATCTATCCAACCTTGTGATGGGGTCCCTGTTGACTATGCTACCCAGCAACTCAGCTCCATCACTGTGTACCTCGGTTTGTAGTTTTGGAGTTGGTAGAAAGACGAAAAGCAAGCTATGCTCCACAGGGCTCAGCACCCCCCACTCGGAGGCCTGGGTGTCGTCCTTAGTATCTACCTAAGACACACATTTAGAGAACACCTTCAAGACCTAGTTCTGCCCTTCAGGCACCTGGAGTTTACTGTTCACCCATCACACACGTAAGCACCCAGAGCCGCCTCAGGCACCTCTCCTGGACGCCTGCCTGGCCGTCTCGGAGCCTGTGACGGAAGGTGAGGAGACGGTGAGTAAGACACAGCCCCTGGCCTGAAGGAGGTCCCGTTCTAGAATCCCCTCATTCGCCCAGTGATACTTCCAAGGAGCTGGGACCATGAGGTGAGATGACGTGGCAGCTTGAGGCCCAGGGGAGACCACACTGAGGTGGACTCAGAGAAAGTTCAGGGCAGGTTCCTGTGGAGCCCAGAGTGTTGGGAAGCAGGAGGTCCTCGCAGCTTGCTCTGGATGGTTAAAACAGCGTGTCAACTTGGTGGGCCATGAGGAGTCTCTGTGGGTTGGCCATTATGATACAGCTACCCCACCCCCACCCCGTGAGATCCGAAGCAATGCGATCGCCTCCATGACCAGATGTGTAAGAGCACGCAATCAATTGAAAGAGCGTTTCCTTAGGAGTGGCCCAGGTGGTTGCTAGCACATACATGTGCTCTGGCAAATGCATGATTCCTGCACCTGCCGTCATCTGAGCACTGGGTCTTTGGATCAAGCCAGTGACCTGCCTTGTGTGTCAGCAGCAAGCTTCATCTTAGCTGCCAATCCTGGACCCCGTCACCTCCATGGGCAGGAGCCTGCGTCTGGCCTGCTGTTCTTCAGTTCATCCGTCCCTGCAGCTACCTGAGTCAGGAGCGACCTCCAGCCTGACGTGTGTCCTCTGGACTTGGAACTCGCCAGCCTCTGCAACTGTGGGAGCCATCTGTCCACATGCCTCAGAGGGGCAGGCTTTCAGAGATGGTGACAGGACGAGGGGCGTGTGTATGG